>NC_056737.1:1295545749-1295748249 GCF_019279795.1 Protopterus annectens
TATAGACGGTTGGTAGCCGTTTAGCAGGTCGTATTTAAGGTGTTGTTCTTGTACTCGTTTTGGATATTCAAAGAGGAAAAGGAGATTATTAATGGAGAGGTGAAAGAAAAAGAAACTAAAGTTATGGAGTACCTGCGATGTGATGGATTCAGTGTACTAGAAGTTTTTAAAAGTTTTTTTGGTTGTTGGTTCATCATTAAACACCTTGTCTTCCTGGTTCGAGTCGTGTTTACCCGCTGCATTATTTAACATTATATAGACGGATGGTAGCCGTCTAGCAGGTCGTATTTAAGGTGTTGTTCTTGTACTCGTTTTGGATATTCAAAGAGGAAATGGAGATTATTAATGGAGAGGTGAAAGAAAAAGAAACTAAAGTTATGGAGTACCTGCGATGTGAAGGATTCAGTGTAGAAAATCTAATTCAGAAAGCACCACAACAAGATAGAGCAATGGAGATCTAAATTAAGGGGAAACCAGTGGAACAGGAAGCAATTGGTCAGGTGCCATATGAAGATAATTTGGAGCCTTCCACAGGAAACCAGTATAAACAGTCACTTGAAGCTAGACAACTGGATGGGAGATAGCAAATTCACCCCGGGGATCACATCAGTCACCCTGCTAGACAGGGGTCCAGGGAAGTAAATATTGTGGGAAGAAATATCCAGGGAATTGTTATGGCTAGGTTTGTATAGGCGCTAGGGCCGATAGCCTAGTACCAACCTATGAACCTATGTCAAATAAACATAGTTGCTTTAAGTCTTAATACACTGAATAAAGAAATTGCCTCATTCAACCCAGGCTATTTGTTGGCATTTGTTCTCAATTGCCATTTAAGTTCTAAATATTCTAAAAAATCTTCAACTGGACCACCCGTCTGACCCAGATTAGCTTCATCAATAACACTTTCTGCATTGTGCATCAAATGTTTATATAATGCATTCCTGCCATCCTTCTTTGCAATGTCATAGTTATGTTGGTAAACCCTTTTTTGAAGGCCTAGCTTTGTCTTGCCTATATAGAACGTGGCACAGCATATACACTGATCTAGGTATACCACCCTTTTACAACCACAGTAAAATCTGCAGTGTAGTTTAATCACTCCAAACCCTTCTATAAATATATTCTGAGCATGCAAGCATATAGGGACACTGTGGACAATGGCCACACTTGACCATTCTTCCAAACCCATCACCCCTCAAGGGATTTTCAAGCAATGACTTAAAACACGTATCTTTTTTGTATACTATAACAGGCTTCATACCATCATTACCCAAATACTCTTGATCGATTGTAAAACTTTTCCAATTAGTCTCCATTATAGCCTTCAGATTATAAAAAATAGTACTGTAAGTCACAAGCATGGCTCTATTAAAAGCCTTAGGAAGGTCATGTTCACCCCTTTGACTCACTGAGGTTACTATACCTTTACCCAGCAACGTGACAAAATATCCCAATTCTCCTTTTCTCTTTAACCTCACTGAAAATATTTAACAAGAAAACCGCTGGGTATCCCCTCTCCTTAAACAAGTTAAACAATTTGCCTGACTCCTTACTAAATTCCTTGCCATCAGTTATCATCCTGACCAATCTCACACATTGCCCTTTTACAAGGGATTTCTTCTGATGGCCAGGATGCATACTATTAAAATGAAGAAAAGAATTAGAATAGGTCGGTTTACAGTAAATAGTAGATTCAAAACAATCTTTCTCTCTGTTAACATGAATAGTAAGGGCCAAAAAATTAACTGAACTACCTTGAACATCCATAGTAATCCTAAGGAAATTAGTAGTAGAACGCAAATAGTCATAGAACTCGTTCAACCTCTCCTCACTGTCCTTCCAGAAAAAAATCATATCATCCAAGAACCGCCCATAAAGGACCCAGGATTCCTGGAAACCTGTATTAACAACATAATTTAATTCCCAAAAGGAAAGGACTGCATTTGCAAACATGGGGGAGCACACTGCCCCCATGGCTACACCGTTTTTCTACCTAAATAATTGATTCTCAAATATCAAATAATTATTTTCAAGAACCAAAGTCATAAAGTTCCTCATGATATCAGCTTTGTTTTTCTCCAACCCTGCATAAAAAAAACAAACAATCATAAAACCATTCAATTCCAATATCATGAGGAATGACTGAATACAAATCCTGTATGTCCATGGTAATAAAAGTCAAAGTTTCACACAATAATTCATCAGATATCCTCCATAAAAAGTCCCAAGAGTCCTTCAAGATATATGGAGTGTTAACAAAAATGTCCAGACAACTATCCATATATTTAGCTAGAAAAAAGGTCTTAGATGCTTTTGCATCAACTGTTGGATGCACTGGTGGCTCAGTGAGATTTTTATGCATCTTAGGGATACTGAAAATGGCGGGAATATTTGGGTTATGGACCATAAAATAATCAAATACCTCCTTCGTAATCTCTTGGTTTAGTAACATCTCCACCAAGGTAAGATCAATATTCTTATATGCGATATTCAACTGATTAATTGAAATTTCCTCATAAATGTCAGTATATAACAGACTTAGCATTTTATTAACACAATCATTTGAGTCCATAACCACAAAACCCCTACCTTTATCAAGCTTCATGACCCTAACCTGCTTGTTTCTAACAATCTCAAATAATAAGGCCTTTTCATCCTTGTTAAGATTCTCACTATCAGGCATACTTGCAGAAGACCTTAAATAATGCCTAAAGTCATTCTCACACAATTTTACAAAGAAACAATGGGGTACATGGGGGGGGGTAAACACACTAGATCTTTTGATGCTGTAATCAACTGTCTGTCTCTCATTATCTTTGAAATAAAAGGCACAATTAAGTTTCCTTAAAAAAAGTTTGAATTTAATCAATAATTCATCAATCCTTGCTTCCTGTACAGGCACAAATGAAAGCCCACATTCAAATATATTAGCCCAGGTTTCATTAACTTCAACATTACTGTAATTATACAGTTTAAAGTCACCTTTATCATTCAATACAATATGACAATCCATTGTTAATTCCTCTCTCACTGATTCATTCTGCCTCTCCCCTTCCCTCTCCCTCTCCCCCTCCCTCTGTAAAGGAGGTGAAATGATTGTCGAGTGTCTGAACCATGATGGTTGTATACATTCCTGCCCCTCTGTTCCATCAGTCTCTGCAACCTCCTCAAAGGGGGCTGCTCCAAATGGTGCTCCCCCTGATTATCATCAACACCTTCTTCCTGTTGAATTTCATTCACATTATCATTAAACTGATGGCTAACATAAGGTTGTGCACCCCCAGTAGGGGGAGGTGGATAGGCATATTCCTTCTCATAGTCGGTTTTGTCCCTAGCCAACTTTTTAGCCTTTTATTTTTCATGTCCAACATATCACAATCAATTTTAAGCAACAATGAATTATAATATTCTCTTTTTGTATTAAACAATAAGTCTTTATGAATACTTAAATCAAGTCTTTCAATGTCTATCATAAGATCAGTCATCTTTCTATAATCATCTTTAATAAGGACCTCTAGGAGCTCACAACCATGATGATTAAACAAACAGAGTAACTCACTGTGAAGACCACAGTCTTTTAGCAAACCTGTCAGATATTTCCAGCAGTGTAACCCTTGGGTATAATTTGCAGATGCAGGCATTCCTTTAAATAACTAACTTCTAGTTAAAGCTTTCTGTGCCTCCGCACCAGCACAGACAAATCATCAAGCTGCTTGTTGAGAGAACCAAGGCATTCATTTTGGGTTTGTCAACTTGTTTCCCAAAGAAAACTGGAGTTAAACAGATCCTGAATGTTACAGCAGCTGATACTGCCTCCACTTGCATCTACAGAGCCGTTATCCAAAGCAGGAAGTACTTCGCCACTTAAACAAAGCAGCAGCAGCTTTGCCAAACACGTGTTTATTAGCTAGAAGGGCATCTATCACCTTAGCCTTGATATCATCAGGCAAAAGTTGACACCAAAGCCAAGGATACCTCCTTATCACTGACCCAAAAGCAGAAGTCCTAGAAGAAGAATCTGCTGCATTATAACTACACGATGGAATGATGAGCCACCTGGGAGGAAGTCCCTAACAGGGAAAGGGCAGAAGTTTTACCTTCAGAGTCTGGAAAATCAGAAATCACCTGACAGGCCTGGGAAAGCCGAGCCAACAAGTACTTTGACATATGGGTCTGATAATTAACAGTCCTAAAAGAAGTGCCGATACATTGCTCATTCCAGTCCTCTGCCTCTGAGCTGGAGTAATGTCACTAAAATGGGAAACTTGCACGTTAGTAACACTTGGTGTACAGTTTGCCCTCCATTAACAAAACTAAAACAAAAGGGATGTGGGCAAATGCTGTGGCAATTCCCCAATCAATAAAGTCAGATCACCCATAGATGCAAAAGAACACAGGGTAGTGTGGGAAAGGAAGGGGAGAAATCAAATACCATTATGGAAGGATTGAATAGAGAAAACTATAAAGTAATTAAGACAAGAAATGTCGCTGTTACAAGAGTATAGAAGAGGGAACAGATCAACACAAATACTTAGAAAGATAGAAGTGATAAAAGCAAAGCGCAGTATTATAATAGATCAGGATTTATCATGCACTACCACAAATAACAAACTAAAAACCTCAGCACAGGCAGAAAAACTTAGAAGATATGCAGATAAATATAAAGAAAAAGTACAAAATAAGCAATTTATTGGTGACCTAAAAAAATTTACAGAGAATTGGGAAACAAGATAAAAGGAATTGAAAGACTACCAAAAAAGACAAAATAGACATATTTTGGAGAAGTATTTATGAAGATCCTGTGGAACATAACAAAGATGTGAAGTGGATAGAAGTAAAAGAAAGAATAAGAATTTTAAAGGTACAGGATATGAAATGGGATGAAGTAATCATCTCTGTTCTAGTGTTGCAGCATAATGAGTGAGCTGCACACATGAGGTACTACCATTAGATAAGATGCAAAAAATAGGCATATTATGATATTATGGCTGATAGCTGAGATGAAGCACACACATTTATGTACAGTGTAGCTGGTGCTTCTCTTCCTATCCAGGTGCTCTTCACCCTGGCCTCATCTTCATGTTGCAGTGAATCATAAGGGACTGCTGCTTTTCTCGCATTCTGTCCTTCAGATAATATGTTAATCTGACATCCTACCTGACCAGTTTGATGGTATCTCATGTGGAACACACACTTACTTGCATGTAGGTGCTGATCCTCTTCACTTTCTGATGCTCTTCAGCATCATTACTATTTCATCTGGATACATATCCTCAAGCCATCCTAGTGTTCCTCATTCTTGTCTCATTCTAGTACTGTAACAAAATAAGTATGAACTCCAGAGGTGCTATCCATCAGGTAAAGTCTTTAAATGATGTCCTATCTGATATGTTGGAGTATCCTAGCTGGATAACATAACTAATCAATGGGATGCTAGTCATCAAACCCCATTCTGGTAGCCCTCATCCTCATATCATTTGATAAGTGTCCTCATACTGTCTGAGTGATTATCCTCATGATATCCAAGTTTGTGTCTCCATTCAGTTTCTTCTTGTTTTTGTTACTTGTTAGGATATCAACCATCGTGATGTTCATCAGCTTTGTCCTATCCTAGTACTTTAGAGCAGTGTAATGACAGTGGTTCACTCTTACAGTGCTGGTCTTTACACAAGATGTAAATTGGAGGTGCCATCTAACCAGTGCTGGTGGTAGCTCAGATGAAACAGGTACCGTGCAGGTTTTGGTTGGTACTCTGTTTTGTAACCTGGTACTCTTCATCCTTGTCCCATCCTTCTTTCTGATAAAGTGTTAAAGTGAGGTCCATTTAACTATTTTGGGTAAAACCATTTTAGGTGTATCTCAAGAGCAGCACATCATTACCTATGTGCAACTGCTACTCCTTCTTCCTGAAAAATGCCAATCTATATAATACCCTCATCCCATCTTGTTGCTGTTTAATTTAGTCACATTCTGGAAGCATAATGCAGCGTAATGCATACTGCATTCCAGAGTTGCCCTCCTTATGATAGAAACTTCTTTGTCCTACAATTCAAATGTGCATCGATGAAGCTCCTTAGGCTTGGCTATAACCTAAACCATTTGAGCTTACCTTTGTTCTTCTTGTATGTTACTGACTCAAAGACCTTGCTTTAGTCCATATAGACTATTTCCACTGGTATTTTCCTGTTAAACTCAATGGCACCCGGTGGTAAAACTGGATGAAGTTTGACTGACAGATTCTTCTGTCGCTGAACCCATACTGGCTGCTGATGTCCTTCCAAAATGGTGTCAGCTTTCCTGTCTGGATTCTGATGGCGACTTTTCCTGTCCTACTTTTAATAGGCCTGTAGTTTCCCAAATACTTCATGTGCCCCATCAATGCGAGGGTACCATTCTTGCAGTTCTATGATACTGCTGCATTAGCATGTGATCTGTTCTTGATTTCTTTCAGAGGATATTCCAGCCCACTGACCAGAATTCTGAGGACTCTGGGATATTGCCCATCTGTTCCTTGTGCTTTATCCTCCTTGCCAATTCCCTATCTACCCCACAGAATGTCTATACAGATATCTGTCAACTGTTCTACCTATTAACCCCACCTCCTTCCCCAGCATAGCATCCTCACCATCTTTTCTTTTTAAATACTGAAGCAAAGTATTCATCCAGTATAAAAAAACACCAAAGGGCTGCTTTTCCAAGTTTAATACAATTAAAAGAAGAACACACATAAAACTCTAGAGCTTCAGCTGTATAGCCTTCAAGGAGTATAAATTTACAAACATAAGCAACTATATATATATATATATATATATATATATATATATATATATATATCTATATATATATATATATATATATATATATATATATATATATAGAACCACTACTAAATCCCAAAAACCCAAACTACCGATGCCCAAAATCCCGAGACCAAATACCCGAAACACTAAAATACCGAAACATCAAAACCGCGAAATTCAAACTACCGAAAACTACATTCAACATGCACCACACACATACACACACCATCCCCCTGAACACAAACACACAAACCTAAACTGCAGACTGTGCCCCCTACACCCCCCCTACTTAAATATTCTAACTCCAAGGTTGCAGTACATACACAAACACAAAGCACCACCAGACACCTACATTCCCCTCGCACACACATATCACAGTCACAACACACACATGCTAAAACCTAACCAACACATTTAAATATAGATACTTACCTGACCTTCCAACATACCGCAACACCAGAAGTGCGAATGTCAAACTCCCGATGATCGGGATTTTGAAATTCGCACTTCTGGTCTTTCGGTAATTAGGGGTTTTGGCTATATAGTCTCGAAAGTTTGAAATTCGGTATTTCAAACTTTTGAGATTATGTAGTGATCCCGTATCTAATGGCAGTCATATGACTAGAAGAAGTTATATATGGTCTTGAATGTATTTGGTTATTTGAATCTGATGAAGTTGGCATTTCAACGTCAACGAAAAGCGCTTCATTGAATAAATGTATTTGCGGACTAGGTTTTGGGCTCCGTGTTCCTGTGGATTCTGTGTTTGAATAGTTATCAGTTTGTCTCCTTTGTTGATTATATATATATATATATATATATATATATATATTCACTTTATAATCTCAAAACACTGAAAGGTCAAATTTCAGTATCTCAAGACCATAAAGTCGAATCTTCAAAATAGCGAAAGTGAATAATCACAAATCCGACTAAGTTGAATTTGCGGTTATGGCTTTACGTTACGTGACGTGTAGTGTAGTGTGTGGATGGTGTCTGGTGTAGTGTGTGGATTTAGGTGGAATTTAAGGTAAGTGAGTGTTTTGTAAGGGTTTTGGGTAGGTGTTTGAGTGTATGTGAGTGTGACTGTAAGTTGTACGTGTGGGTTAGGGTAGGCAGGTAAAAGTATGAGTGTTTAAGTGTTGGATGTGGTGGTGTTTGTATATGTGTGATGTGTGTGTGTGCATGTGAGGGACTGTAGAATGTCTGCATGTGAGTTAACTGTCTTTTTCTGTTTGTGCGATCTTGAAGTTAGTATATATAAGTAGGGGGGTGTGGGGAGTGTAGCCCCACATGGGGAGTGCAGGGGGGGGCTTGCCCAACGGTTTATATGCAGTGTAGGTTTGTTGATTTGTGTTTATGTGTTTGTAGTTTTGTTTGTTTATTTGTTGTAGTGTGGGTAGAATGGTGTATGTGTTGTGTAGTGTATGTTGTGTTTATGTTCGCGATTATCTGTTTTGCAGTTTTGGGGTTTTGGGATTTCAAGCGTTCAACTTTATGGTCTTGAGATATTGAAATTTGAGATTTTAGTATTTTGAGATTATAAAGTGGAACTATATATATATATATATATATATATATATATATATATATATATATATATATATATAGGATTCCTATTAGAAGACCGAAGACGCATTCTTTCAAATGCATCTTGGTCGAACTTAAAAGACTGAAAACGCAAAATTTCGAAGTGGCTTTTAAGTGAATTCTTTCCCTGGGAAAGAATTTGCTTGGCACCTTCGTTACTTTGCCATTTTCGACACTGTAGTGCGGTCTTGGAGCTGGTATATTTAAGTTGGGGGGTGGGGGGGGCGAAGCCCCTCACTTAATGAAGTGAGTGTTTTCTTTTTTCTTTTTTTTTTTTTGTTGGAACAGTGATTTTTTTTTTCCCTTGGAAAAAAATCGCTGTTCTGACAGTTCGACATTGTAAGCTTTTGCTTGCATAGGGTTGATTAACCAACGTTCGCTTTTTTAAGCATTCGGTGATCTAATATTGACCCTATATATTTATTTTATATATATATATATATATATATATATATATATATATATATATATATATATATAGATATATATATGTATATGAATAAAATAATTATCTGATTAAATAATTAATAGATAATTAAATCAGATGCCTCCAGTTACATTCACTAAGACCCCAAGGAATTAAAGTGCCATACTTTAAAATAAGAATAGACTCTTTATATAGCAGCTTATTTTTAAGTACTGTATCATCACAATAGTTTAAGTATATTTGTTGCAGAATGCTAGCTGCATTATCTCTGTTTTTTTTTTTTTTTTAAGTTTTCTGTGCTTTCCCTCCGTTTTTTTTTTTGTTTTTTTTTGCTCAGCCTGCCCTCCACTCCGTCCTTTATGGTATGGAACTTAAAATAGTGTTCCTCTTCTTTTTTTTTTTCACCCAACAGGACCTCATCTGATGACTTGACTACCTGCACCCAATCAGCCCGTTCATTCAGGAGGATTGGAGATGAACATTCCTGGGCTAGACAAGAGCCATACAACCCACTTGTTCCCGCCTGGGAGTTTCAATTTGCCCTCCATTCTCAGCAAGAGTCACATGGTAGGGAATGGGCCAGCTTGCAAGTTCCTCTAGTGTGGAATGCCCTTTCTGTCTGAGACTAAATGCCAAAAAATGCATGACTGTATTCTTTGGGAAGTCATCTACCCCAGGGCACTACCACATTGACAATATGCCCCTAAGAGCTAACTCAGTTGTTCGGGATTTGGGAACTTATGTGGACAGTGACCTTATTTTTGATCAACATGTGTCTATTGTTGTAACAAATTCCTTCTATTTTACACAGCTTATAAACAAAGGTATCATGTCCAGATCTAAAGATGGCATTGTCCCCCCTTTACTCAGCCATCATTAGGTCAGTCATTGAATATAATGCCCCCTTTGGCATGTATTTGTCCAGACACATGCGACAACTGGAATGCCCACAGATATACATTACTTAAAGGGTACAAAGCATAAACAACATGTCCTACGTGAACTGACTCAAAGCCCTGTCCCTACACTCAGTATCCAATAGATTGCTAACAGGTGACCTGTATCTACAAGTCACTTAACCAGACATTGCTCCTAGGTTGCCCCTGAAAACGGACTGCATATTGAATGGATCTACCTAGTTAACAAATGGGTATTAATACTGCAGACAATGATGGTTCATTAAGAGCAGGTTACACCGAATGTAGCACCAAGTGTTCCCACTTGGTCTCACTCATATGACAAGTCAGAACGGATTCTCCTCTCCCCAGGCTGGGTGAGCTGACAGCAGCCACTCAGTCATATCTTCCATAGCCAGCTTCTACAGACACACAAATTGTTAAATGAACTCGGGTCACCTGAGCCATAGTCAGAGGTTTATCCCTCTATGCCATGGAGCTGGCTACATTGTTCCTCTTCTTAACTCTTTTTATCATCTCCAGGACTGGCGTTTGGTCAGCTGGTGCCCAAGGCAAAAGGGCTCCACATCACTCCTCCCCACACCACTTGGTGCCCCCACCCTGGCATACTTACACTATCCAGATTACTGGAAAAGTGCCCCTGCTAGAGTGGCACCCTAAGCGGCCGTCTAGTTGGCCTATGCCTAAGGCCGGTTATAATCATCTGCATTTCTATTCTTAAGTTTGCTGGCCTCACTACCTTTGTTGCCCTTCTATTAGCCTCACTGTATTGTACCTCTTCCACCTCTCCACCTCCTTTCCACATTTTGTTTGCCCCATCATTTGCCTTAATTGCTAGTCTCACATTCCTATATAGCTACTTTGGCCTTCTTGTCTTTTTCTTTTTTGCATCTTCCTCATACCTTTGTCTGTAGCCATGAGTAATCAATCCATAACTTCCTCAGTTTGCTTCAAGTCTCCTAACACATTCTTGACCATCACCCCAGAGTAGCACAATCCAAGCTCCAAAAATCCCACATAATTGCATTTATCTTTACATTCTTCTCTTTCCTTCCTTTCATTCCAAATCACTGTTGGCTAATGGTGCCTTTACCTGTACATCCATGACCATCTTTGCTTTAGTTACGACAACATCTAGAATACTATAATTTCTAGTACAAAGTTGCACTATTTGTCTGAACTTCTCATGGTACGAGACCTGCATCAATTCCTGATCTCTTTATACCATGAAGGTTAGAATTCTCCTAGTCATCACTAGACATTGTCAGATACCCATAATGATTACCATTTTCATCCTACCTTACTCTGTTATTTTTTCTCCATTCTCTAATCCTCCTTCCTTGATTTATCTTGTGGGTGACATATTGCATCAGCATAGCAGCTCTATCACTCCTCCACCTTAAATGTCAGTGACCCTAACCTAGATTCCAGCACTGCCAGGCCTCTTGCCCTGTTTTCTGTTTTTCCTTCTCCCTGACCTTATGTCTAATGCCACCCTTCATGTGGATTACTAATCCGCTATACCTAGGAGCCTGCATGACTCAATGCCTTGTGTCACTGACTCATTTTTCCTTGATAACTGCAATGTCTACCCTCCTCCCTGCTGTGCCACTGCTTAGTGCTTAGAGCCACCCCAGCTTACTACCCAGACTCCTTGCATTACAGAGTCATATTTCCCAAATACAGTCTGAGTCAGCCTTAGTCCTTTTTTATATTCTCTGTCTCTTTTTGACTTTCTGTCTGCAGCCTGAATATTTACCCTGTCTTATCCTTATGCAACACTCTCTCCCCCTTCCATCTTAATTTAAATGTGCAATCACCGACGGTTACTTTCTAGACCAGCACTTGGATAAGATGAAGTCAGACCCTTTCATACAGGTAGCTTCTCTAGGTCTTCCACATTGTCTTACCAGCCCCAAGTCTTTCGTCCTTGTTTTTGCTCCCTTGCCTTGTTCCTGTTTACAATGGTGGTTGCAATAAAAATTCTAAGAATGCTATCTCTAGCACCTTCTCCTGGCATCTGTCTGCCTGATCCTGGTTGCTACCCCACCTTTTGTCTCCACTGACCAGTTACTGATGCCTACATGCACCTCTACATGTGTAGCCCCTTCTCCCTTGATGACTTAGTCACTTCCTGCCACATCTTTCTGAATCTAACCAAACATTTGGCCTCACTGAAATCCTATTTCTTACTCTCTTGTCTAGTCACATAATTCTTTTTGTGTTAAATCTTGGGTCACCAAAGCCCTTTTCTTTGTCCCCACACTGGCTCTCACCCCTTCAGTTCCTACCACTCCATGCCACTACTCCGCCACTACTCCTTATCCTATTTATAGGCTTCCTTTTCCATCATCTAAGCCCTTCTTACTGTCTGTACCTGTTCCAGCCCTCGTTGTGATACATCTGATCCCTTTCCCACACATTTTGGCCACAGCCTACAATAACGCTGAAATGGTTTCACTGTTTTGCACTGTGCCGCTCCCATCTACCCAAGTACCTCTCCCTGCCCAATTCCATCCTGCTCTTTTTCCTAGTGCTTGCATACTGATTGCCTTACCTAGAACTGTGGGTTCTTTATCATTTTATTACTTTTTTTTTTTTGCATTTGTCCTTCCATCATGGATTCCTTCTGCTTGTCCTCCTTTTCATGTCTGCATTTCATACTTTCTCACTTAATTTTACACTGTGTCATCTCTTTGCCTTGTGCTCTTCTAACATCTGCCTTGTGGTCTGTGTTTTCCCACATCATTTCCTAATCTTCCTAGTTGCTGTCTTCCTATTTCCGACTCCTCTCCAGTCCCACTTTATCTTTTCTCATCTGTCTAGCTAGTTCTCTGCTATACACAGCTCCCAAAATCAACCACAAAACTACCCCGTTCTCCTGTAGACTCCACATTTTCTGCCACCATAAAGGTCCTTGTGCTCAATAAATGCTCCACATCCTAACACCTCACATATATCTCTCTCTCTTCTTGTCCTGTCTTTGGTATCCCCTTAATGTCTCAGTTTTGGATTGCTAACTTTTGTTCTAGTGTCACACACTAAGCTAAAACTTAGATCAAATGAATCAAATACTTAGTATACACAAAAGTCAGCAAACAGCTTAACTCATTAACATATATGTGGTGTTGAATGTTACATCTCTAGCAGCATGCACATGTTTTATATTCCAGAGCATTTTCTGAAAAATAAACTTAAAAAGTATAAGACAAATAAATGTAAATATTTTGTGAACAAGGTATTAAAACTGTACATATAGCAACATTATCAGTAAGAAGTATTATTTGCAGTGATAATAGTCAGTCGGTTCATAGTCTTTCCATAAATATTGTAATATATTATAATGTACACAAACCCCAAATTATATTTTTGTTGAGCTTTCACAAACTATCATATCTTGGAAACTGTACCACCTAGACATACCTAATTAGAACATTTTTCTTAACCATATATAAGCTTTTACATGACAAAAAATTCCTCTGAGATTATGTTTATTGAGATATTTACAGAAATATGAAAACATAAGCTTAATTGTAAAATTAGTAATAGAAATAATGTTGACTATAACTAAAGATATACAACTTACAGTGCATATATCAAAGAAATATTAAGTACATATGGAAATATTGTTTATTTTCATAATTATTAACAAACAACTAGCAACTGGACATTGACAATGAATTTTCCCGTCTCCCACAATGGCAGTTCTCACCATACCCCTCAATAACATTTTGGGCTGTCAGTTATGAAAATATGAGGATAAATATGAACATATGAATAATAAGTGACAAAGTAATCGATTCATTTCAATATTGTATGACATCCTAGATTAACAATTCTAGAGTCATTTTGTTAATAACTTTGCATTTTCTAGTATTGCCTATTATTAGCTAAGTCACTTGGTTAAAGAAGCCAGGCCCAAAAAAAGGACTGGAAACCATAAGGAGGTATGGGTGTGAAATGGAAATATACAAAAATGTCATTAAAGGCTTGAATGCTTAACACATACTAACTTGAATAAAACAGTCAAAAAACTGAAACAATATTACCTCTGCTGAAGCGGCAACTGTTGTGACCTGCTGAGTTTGTTGAACAGTAGAACTTTACTACAGAAAACAGAGTGATTTAATGTCATGGAATTGTGATGTCACCATTTCAGAAGCCTGATGTCATAAACTGATATCTATAGCAATAAACTTGCATAACAAATCAGATATAACTCCTTAGCTTTTAAACACTTTTAATAAAAAAATATAAAGCTAGTTTAACTGAAGTAGTGTTTATTTAATTTTCTGTATGCATTAATTTTATCTCTTAAAATTACTTTCCTCTATACACCACAGTTTCTTTGGAATATCTTTATATAGATTATCTTATGAGTAAAATAGTTGCCTGCATCTTAGTATAAAAGAAATACAGATGTATTACTTTTAGCTATTGCCTTGTTATCACTTTATAAAAATCTAGCTGGTTGTTAGAGTGTGTATATGCATAGACTAACTCATAAATGTGTTGCTCAGACTGGACTTATTTTTAAGTCAGTATTAATGAATATAAACATGTTCTGTTTTCAGCTTTTGTAAGACAGAAGATGTTCATGAATCAGACAAACCTGGTAACATTTTCTTATGTATCTCTTTTTGAATGGGGATTTTCAAATACTTGTAGTGAATTAGTGACATGATGCATACTGTGTATGGCTAATGCTTGGGTTTTGGTCCATATAAACTAGTGCAGTTCACTGAGAAAGGTGAGACACCATACACAGGCAGAAAACCATAGCACACTGACAAATTATAAATGAGCACATGCCATATGCATATCTCTCTGTCCATGATTAAGAAAATAAAATATAGTACACCATGCACTCATATAGCAATGGTAATACCACTCTGGAGATAAAAATCAGGCAGTAACTGAATGTGCCAAAAAACAAAAGAAAGAATATAAGGTGAAGATTCAGATGAGAGGCCAAGAAATGTGGAAAATGCATAAATATAGTTGCAAGTATAGAAAACTCCTGGAAGAACCTCATGTTGATCAGGATCGAACACAGTAATGGTTAAGAAGGGGCGAATTCAAACAAAAAGATGAAAGGTTAATATTGGTGGCCCAAGATAGTGGGCTACATGCACATTGATTTACAAATTCTGTGGAACGTGGGAGAAACAGACAAATGTAGGTTTTTGTAAAACAGAACTGGAAACAGTCGCACACCTTGATGCTGGTTGCGACATACTAATGGCAGAAGAACTTTATACTGAAAGGCATAATAATGTGGCAAGACTGTCACACTGAGGATTGTGCAAACATTATAATATTGAAGTAACTGAAAAACACTGGAAACGTGAGCCACAAAGCATCATAGAAAATGATGAAATCTACATCACATGGGATCACCCATTATCAACAGTTCAAAAGACAGATGGGAGAAAACCAGATATAGTGGTCCCTGAAAAGAAGACAAAATTAGCATTAATCATTGAAATCACTATACCCAGTGACTACAGTGCCTTGCATACAGAGAGACATAAAGTCATAAGATATCAGGATTTGCAGGCGAAACAAGAGGAATGTGAAGAAAAATACCCAGACAGTTTCAATAGCAGCAGGGGCAATGGGTCTTAGAAAAAAGTATCTACGATCATATTTAGATATGTTACCAATACATGTAACTCCATACAGATTGCAGAAAGAGTCACTCATTGCAGGTGCTGCGAAAAGCACTTCTGGATGACATCAAATACTGAAACAATACTAATTTCATGACTTTTAATCATAATTTGACTTATGAATGAGGTCCATTCCCAGCATGGCATTAGAAACCCAGACGATTTGGGGAAGGTACAACAGGGAGGTCAGGGCTACTATTTGTAACATATGAACACAAATTCGGAAGCAAATACTATTTCCTGTTAGAAACAACCACATAACTGCACAGGGTGTGTGTGTGTGTTTGTGTGTGTGTGTGTGTGTGTGTGTGTGCGTGTGTGTGTGTGCAGATTACAGTACATATGTTGATATCTGCATTTTTCACCTCCCAATAAAAGTTAAAAGCATGACTACCATAGTAGAATATCACATACCAGCTATCCTCAGACCCTCATCCATGCAGTATTTCCAGCAATCTTTTAGATATGTTCTAGAAGATGAAACATTGTAATATTCTGCCACTGTACCACTTACTAAGTACCCATCATTAGGTTTTACTGACCTTCAGTAAATGTATGTATGTGCAAACTGTATACAGATGGCGCATTGGTACAGCAGTTTACGTTGTTGCCTCACAGCAAGAAGTTCTCCGGTTCGATTCTCGGCTGGGGTGCCTTCTCTGCAGAGTATGCATGTCCTCCCTGCATTCGTGTGGGTTTCCTCATGGTGCTCCAGTTTCCTCCCACGTTACAAACACATGTGTCTGGAGCATTTATTCCTGGGCCTCCGCTGAAAAGTGCCTCATTCCAAGTTGGACTTTCCCGGTAAATAAATGTTAAATCAAATTAAATTAAAATACATAAGCACACAGAAATAGAAAAAGCAGGTTGTATTACTCCCCCTCTACATTCCTCTGGTTTACCAATATAATGGTATTGCATAGATTTTGCTCTGGAGTTATACCACAGACATGTAGGAAGGCAGGAGGAAGATGTTGTGCCAACCACAACACTGTAAAACTTCTGATTTTCACATCTCCTGGCATGCATACCAGAACAGTTGCAGAGAAACAAAAGTGATAATTAAGCATACAGTTTTTAATCATATAGTGTATACTGAGATAATATTTAGTGCCCCATTAGTATATCTGCACTGCAGCTCTTGACTGCTTATGTATGTGGGTTGGGGTACAGGTAAACCACTAAGGAATTTAAGGAAAGTGTTAAACATTCTGCACAGAAGACAAACCATTAATGTCAGAAAATAGTTCTTTAAAATCTGATTACAGTTGAATATCAGGATTCTACGCAGATTGTGTGTGGAGTGCATGTGACGTTTGGTTAGTCAACAGTGGATTACATTATGCATAGTGCCACATTTTTATTGATAGACTTGCCCATATCTGACATTCTGCTCCTAGAACAGTTATAGTGACTTCTAGATGGCCAGAATGACAGTAGAATGTCTATGCATCATGCAAATGTGGCTCCCTGTGCCTTGTATATAAGCAAACCTCTCCAGTTTAAAATCCTCTATGGGAAATGCTCTCCATAGTCTTCCACTGTTCACAGCTGCTTGAAGAGCTGCCAGGTTGTGCAGAGTGCAGTACCACTGCAGGTCATCTAAATGGAGCTGCTCAACATTTGGCGACTTTGGCCAGAGGTCTGGGGAGATCCTGCTGAAATCTAAAGCATCCACTGTTAAAATAAAAAAAGTACCTTTTGAGTTTTCTTTGCACTTGTGACTGTATTTTATAATTTTCCTGCCTCATTTTGTTGATTTTTACTGTATTTTTCTGCATTTCAAAATAGCTGTTCTGTTGCCTTAGGTAGTTAGTACATAACATAGACTAGATTCAGATCTGCTGATTTTAGACTGTATTGTTACACTTGAGCACTATTCCAGCCATCTTACATTAGGAGGGCCCTGCCTGTACCCTTGTGGCAGAAGTGTGTAGTCTGAGCCTCATCTGAGTTGGAGATTACTGGAGGAAAGCTCATTGTGTGCTTTCCCATTGGTAGTTTAGCTTAAAAGTGTTTAATTTCACCTGTATTTAAGCATTGTGTTTGTGTAGCTGTGCATTGCTCAACGGGGTTCAACGGTGCACTGTATAGATGCAAACACCTTGAAAGACAATTTTCTCTTAGATGTTTGTTACCCTCACAAGCTTCCCTGCTGCATTGCAGGAAACTCAACTGCATACTGAGAAGTGTTGCCATAGTTTTCACCCCTAGCTTTCAATAGAATAAGTCTCTTCGTTAATCCTAGAGTAAAATCTGGTCAAAATAGGCCACTCCCCAGTAGCAGTTATAGTAAAAACCTGCCATAATGGATGGTCAGTTTCCAACCATTTCTCTGTCCAGCCTGATTGACATGGCCATCCTCAGGCAATGTAGTAATTGCCTCATGTATACTGACAAAAAACAGACAAATACAATGAGAGAGATGTAATTACACTATGAATTTGAAATCAGTTCTCTCACATAAAAACAAACCAGACATCAAACGGGTTGCCAGCACACACACATCACCTCTCACACAAAACAAGGTCACAACACATAAACCCACATATGCGGGGGTACTCAACAGAAGCCTACCAAAAGATCAGGGACCTCCCAAATGCAAACCACTTTCACTCATTGCAAAGCAAACAGAATCCACTACACATAACAAGGATCCATCAAATCACACATGCATTCAAGTTACTCAACAACAATTACTGCTAAGACTCTGTTGTTGTACATGTTGGGATGAATGACTTTAGATATACATCTCTGGGCTACATGAAGAGAGACATGACTGAACTCTCAGTTTATGTGTCCCAGGCAGGTATGTCCCTAGCCCTAAGCAGCATTCTACCTTCACCCAGGATGATGCCACAATATAGACAAAAAATGATTGACTTCAACAATTGGTTTAGCATCTGGTGTCAAACCAGGGGGATCCAGTATCTGTTAACCTGGGAAAACATGGTTGACAGACCATGCTGCTTTGCCAGAGAGGGCAGTCGGTGCTGATCATAGACTCATTCTGTAAATAATGACCATCTAACAAAGATCAATTAGGTAACACAAGTATAACATGGTCCTATGAACATCAACAGCTGTTCTTCTCATTAGGTGGGCACTGTATAGCAGGTCACCTGCATGTGACATCCCCTCTTGGGGCCAGTAATCAAGGAGCCTAAATCCTCACCACTGACACTGGAGATGGATGTTCACTTGGAGCAAAAATAGATACACACACAGTATTTCCAGATGTAGTTCTCTGCATCAAGAGCAAGTTCCCTTAGGAGCACACAAGGAACACAGTCCAGGGTATCGATCTCTCTCTCTCTCTCTCCAAAGTCCCAATGAGAGTCCCAATGGCACAGCTTTAGAGTTGAGTCCTCAGCCGAGTGTCCAAGCCAAGTCCTCCAGCATCCTCTCTGTGAAACCAGTGCTTTGTGTCCCTGCTCCAAGCAGCTGACATACACACTCTTGAAGATTTGATTTGTGCACATGCGCACACACACACACACACACACACACACACACACACACACACACACACACACACACACACACACACACACACACACACACACACACACACACACACACATCTAGCAAAGGCTGGCACAGATTTCATAGCTATGCCCCCTTTATTCCAGGCTATAAGGTAGTTACTGCCACCAGACACCCCAAAGCAAGCTACCCTAACCTCTTACAAGGGTACCCAGTTCTACTGAGTGAAATTAATATTAATACAAATAGCAGTATTTTGTCCAATGCAGTAAGGCCTTTAGGAGTGGCCAAAGAGTCACCAAATAGATATGAGTACTCTCAAAGGTTAAAATATTCTCTAAAGGACCAGCCACAATGAAAAGTTTAAATATATTTAATGATAAATAATAAAAGAACATGAAAATACTAAATATGTATTTACAATAAACACAAGAGTTTCAGTCACAGGAAATATTACAATAACACAGATGAATAGATTCACACAGATACATAAATCAGTACTTAACTAATCTCACTATATTTCCTGACTGATCTAAAGAATTACTATTCCCCGGTTCACTTACTAGAGTAAGGCAAGATGAAGTAGGTGAGGGGTCCTTCTTTTTCAGGTTCCAGAAACAGAGTACACTGAGACTTCTATCTCATCTGGTATTAAAACATCACTTTTGTCCTGGATTACAGAATGACATCATGTACATCTAGTCATCTGACTTCTGGTTCCCATGCTACCCCATTGCTAGAAACTGAAAAAGAATTTAGCACATATGTGTTACCATACACACATATAGAGCTTTGCTGAGATGTGTTATACCACCTGAAAGCTATAAAATCATAAAATACTTCCACTCTTCCTACAAGAGCTAATAAACCATTCTCTGGCACAGACATTTAGTCTCTGCAATCAGAACTGTAAGATACAATCTTTATGGCCTAAACCAGGTAATTTAATTTCAGGATATTTACCTAAAATTTAGCTGGGGCTGAGCTTAACCTCTTCTCTTCCAGTATCCTCTGTTAAAACATATACATTTAATCAGTTACAATACAGTCAGGATCCACTGTTGGTATATTTTTCATCACAAGCATCTGTACAAATCAGTATGATATACAAATGACATATAATTCTTTACAAAATTCCAGCTAGCTGTGCTGGTATAAGTTACACATCCACTGCCCTACTTCTCCTGGCATAGCTGGCAATACCTCACATCATCACACTGTGTTCCTCTGTCAGACCATGGGATCACTACCAAGTTCAAAATGAAGGGATTGTTCAGGCTGCTGTGCCATTCAGCATGCTGTGTTGTCATTTTTTATTAAGACTGCAATATGTATACAGCAGCATATGCATTACATGATTCCTTGCATCACTGATGTGATGCCTTCCTAGTTAATAACTTGGTATTTTTATAGGTAGTTAGTAGGCATGAGGTCCAGGAGACCATTGAGGAGCCTAGCCCAGTTTAACAACTACCTAAGAGCACTACCTGGCATACCTCTCAATGGTCCAGATTTTTGCAGAATGTCCAGATTTTTGCCTCATATGTTCAGTCTATTCCTCATACAATTTGTGATTTTCTAGATTTTTGTGACAAATTATCGAGGACTGAATTCACCAAATAATGACTGACATTTGAGTTTCAGGCTTCATATCCATCAGAATATGCATGGTAACACAAGACCTTTTATTCTACCAACTATCTAAGTTTATAAGAACAATATTTAAAATTTGGCCCTATTTTTGAGGCTTTGTTCGCCCATTATTTTTGGCTTTGTCCAGATTTTTTGTGATAAGAGGATGAGAGCTATGCTACCTGGTTAAGTGACTTGCTCCAGGTCACACAGTAGACAAAAGAAGGCTGGGAAACCAAACTTTGTACCTCATTGCCTTAATCTTATGCAGTAACTGTGACCTCAAACTGATCAGTTCAGGAAGCATGCTATACAGAGGAGTGCTGTAATACACACACACACACACACACACACACACACACACACACACACACACAGACACACAGACACACACACACACACAGACACACACACACACAGACACACACACACACACAGACACACACACACACAGACACACACACACACACACACACACACACACACACACACACACACACACACACTTCTACTTCACTTACCCAAAATAACATAATGCCGACATTCATAACACTGAGCCCAAAACAACAAAACTGCAAAAGAACGAATGTTCACAATAGCGACATCCAGAACACCGACTGTGATAACACCGACATGCATAACACCGAAATATGAGTAACTTAGATTCCCAATGCCGTTAGTGCTGAATATTTCCATTTACAAAGCAACTTTCAAATAGTACTTCCATCCCCCATAACAAGAAGCAAAACTGTGCATATTTTACATAACACAATCCTCAAACATCCCTGAAATCGGGATGTTTGATGATTATGTAAAATATGTACAGTTATGTTATACATGGCTCTAAAGCCACAGCTGAATCTCCAGCAACACACAACTAAAGCATTATAAGGCAGCTCAGTATCAAAGTGTTTCCCAATATATACGTACTTGATATTCACAATAGCAGTTGCATAGCGTGGTCCCAGCTTAGGTAGGCAGCTTAGCACTCTTCACATTAACAGATACCATCACCACTTCTGTGGATTACACCCTCGGATTAGCAACAAACAATCATGTCCTGTGATGAAGTCCATTACCCATGTCACCCCAGTGGTATACTCCTACAGAATTCATGTATAGAGATATGAAAAAGTAGTACACTACATCTTTAACAATTTCCCTATAGCCTTCATAAATTCTAAGGGAGAGTAAGAGTCTTTATTGGCTAACACTGTTTAAAACTGTTGATGTCTCATAACAAGTTTTCTTTTTTTTGGTGAAGGAGGAAATCTGGTGGTCATTCGAACTCGCAGTTCATCCACACGATCCTGCTTCCTAACCAATGCAGTTAATAACACAGATCTGTTCCTCTACTGCCCAGCAAACATTTAGGATGCCTGTGCCATGCCTTCACAGAGTTTTGAGTATGTGGCAAGAACAATTCATTTAAATCACACACATTCCAAAAGGATACAGAAAACAGAGGTGGAAATCAGACACAGGACACAGTGCGAGTTTTAAACTTCCTCTGTTTCCCATACACGTACCAGTCTGCAAAGTGTTTCAACAGCTCCCTCCCTTCTACAGGAAATGTTTCTTTTAACATTTGAAATGTAGCATGTACCTCACACTCCTTTAAAAAGGAAAGGGGAGCCAAGCTCTTTACAGTCAATTGAAAGGAAGGATTAGTGTTGTATAATGATGATAATCCCAGTGCCTGAACTTTCTGTCACAAATTCTGACCAAAATGAAATAGGCGACCCTTGGTTTGGGCACCAGTCACATTCAGTCTCACACCCTTCACTGCTGCCACCTCACAATCACACAAACCATAACGCACAACAACCTGAAATCCATGCTCAGACAGATGAAAGATACAATGCCACATGTAGTTGCAAGACTTTAACGATTTCTTTGACATGAGATAAAATAAGAAAGGGACTGCCTTGCTGTAACTTCCATATTTCACCAATCCATGGACACTATATAGCTGATGACAGGTTACCCCATTGCTAAAATAAGTTCCGTCTATTAGCCATATAGTGGCCCAGCTCAGGTCATATAAATTATTGATAGTGGTAAACACAACTACTGTGATGTCTGTTGCAGCATCACACATTGTTTTTAAAGGATATTCATCAAAATCTATGTTATGTAGAGTTAACTCTTCATTGCCATCTTTCATGCCCCTTTTCCTCCTAACCTGACCTACATGTTGTAAAAGTGCCTTTCTGTTAGGTAAGCTATGTATGATATCCAGAGAGGTGGATGCTAAAGTGTCTTCAACAAGTAAACATGGAGTGTCTCTACTATATTCAGCTTTGACTTTTAAGTCATGACACACTGTGTATTTTTCCACCTCCCCAGGATCACCTACATGATGGTGAGCAACAGACCTTTCCAATTTGTCCCTGTTGGGGACAACACTGGTAACATCTCTACCTTTACACTTTTGGGTACATTTATATTTACATCCCCAATATCGCCTAGTATTTCTGCATCGCTCTAGATGGTAAAAATAGCCATCTATAACTAGCAGTTCCTTACTTTTTTGTGAAGATACAGTCTTATAAATATTCCCGATCACTCCAGGAGCTTCCTGACACATGTCCGCCATGTTGACTTTGGTACTGAGTACAAAACTTTAAAGTTACAGAGCACTATATATAAGTATGTGGAGCAAAGATAAATGGCAGCTGCAATATAACGGGAACTTGCCTTTAAGAACGTTGATAGCCTTAATTTTTCCAACAAAAAATGCTTGTGAGCAGGTGTGCCCATGCACATATGCATTGCAGACACAAACACACACAAACTCACACATATATATATATATATATATATATATATATATTGACGTACTGTTTTATCAAATCTGCTATTATCCACTCCATTCCACCAAAAGCTCATTCCATTGAATCCGTGTTTATTCGAGTGCCATTTCATCAACCACAGGTTGTAGTGTTTTTAATTAGCACCTGTATAAAATGTAGAATGTGTTGTGGCTTTAATGTGTCGTGTATCACAGAAGAAGAATGGTGGAAGTACCAGCATACACCCCTGGAACTGATGTACTTGTTTACAAGATGGTAACTTCACAAAGAGGGAAAGACATGCTTGTTATTGAGAATTACATGTATAATGTGGAGAAGGCAGCAAAACAGAAGAGATGCTAAGCATGTAAGCTGAAATTGACTGAAAAATGTAAGGGTAGAGCAGTGACAACCTGTGTAGTAGACAGAGAAGAGTTCTGAAATCTGTAGGTCATAGTCATCCTGCAGATCCAGCAGATGTTGAGAAGTATAAAGTGTGCTATGATCTGAAGCAAATGGAGCTGCATCCAGAGACAGTCCATGTGTCATAGTGGACAATGCTCGTGTCCACCTCCCTGGAGTTTGCAGCTACTTTGCCCAGTAGAAGGACACTGTTACACAGAGTGGGCGGAGTTAGGAAAGCATTCAGAGTACACAAGTTGTAGATTTCTTAGATTTGCAGGTGAAAGAGTATCCTCTTAAAGTAGGGCAATTTCTTCACAAGAAATTAACATGATGCAAACAGTGAGAATCCAGTGTTAGTGCTAACCACGGTTCAGAATTTATTTCATTTAAGTCGTGCTACTGTACGGCTCATGGACGGGATGTATATTAATAAAGATAAACAACTTAGACAACTATATAGCATATGTGGACTGGTAAACTACAGGGGTTACAAGAAGTCTGTGCCATTGCTGTTCTGTTTTATGACTAAGAAGTCATTAAAGTGCTATAACTACATGTGGCATTGCATCTTTGAACTGCTTAATGACAATCATGTGGCATGTAATGTACATGTCATTTTGTGTTACCTCAAAATCGCGGTAGTGAAAAGCATACAACCTAATATTAATGGTGCTGTACCTAAAGGTTACATTTTCCATTTCTGTCAAAACTTGTGGAGGAAAGTGCAGAGTTTATGGTTGACATCTGTTTATAATTCAAGTATGACATTTCAAATGGCTGTTAAGAAGCTTGCTGCTCTAGCCTTTCTGTCAGAGTCAGATGCATTTAATGCAATGAAAGATGGTTTCCCTATCTGAAGGGAAAGAGTTGGTGAAGTACTTTGCAGAGTGTTATATACTGAGCAAAGTGAGAAAGTTTGCTACCAAATCCACTTGTACCGCACGGTCTCCTCCTCTGTTTCCCATTCACTTCTGGAATGTGTCTACTCTTAACGATCTTTTTCTTCCTGAAACACAAAATGCAGTGGAGGCATGGCACCATAGATTGAAATGCTTAATTGGGAAGCACTGCTTGGATTTCCGTAGCGCTTTGGTACCCGGAAGTTAATTTTGTTGAAAGTTGTTTAAATAAAGAGCGAGGAGTTCATGAGTCGCTTCTGAACATTATTTTCAATGGAATGGCAGTCGACTAAATGCAGATTTGATGGAATGAGCTTTCGGTGGAATGGACTCAATAAAACAGGATTTGATAAAATGGTACCTCGATAGAATGCAGTAGAGCTATGTGTATATGTATGAATGTATATGTGTGTGTGTGTATATATATATATATATATATATATATGTGTGTGTGTGTGTGTGTACATATATATATATATATATATATATATATATATATATATACACACACACACACACACACACACATATATCTATATATACTAGCTGTACCCGGCCACGCATTGCTGTGGCTCAGTCTGGTTAAATGGAAAAGAAAGAAAAGAGAAAGTGCACGTTTCTAATATGTTTAATTTCACAATGCTTGTGGGTATACAATATTTTTTGTTGTTCCATTGTCTGTGCAGATATAGAGATTGTCTGATTTGCCGACTCTAGAACACGCAACATATAATTGTCCATGTGAAAAGCAAGCCGTGTGTAGATCTAAACCACACAATTCTAAAGATTGGCCCTGAGCTTTGTTGATGGTGATTGCAAACGCCAATCAAATTGGGAATTGCAATCTCTTAAATTGAAATGGCATATCCGTTGGAATCATAGGAATGTGAGGAATGAGGACATCTTCAGCTTTGAAAGGTCCTGTCAAGATTGTTGCTTCTATGACGTTGCTCATTAATTTTTTTACTGCAAGCCGCGTGCCGTTGCAAAGCTTTGGCTGGTTGATATTTCGCAACATGATAATTGACACGCCGATTTTCAATTGCAGTACGTGCGGTGGCATCCCTGGCAGATTGAGTGTATTCAAAAATTCTGTTGGATAATTAACCGCTTCATCTGCTTCCACAACAGTGTCAACGGACTTGTATGTGACTGCCTCACTTTGAATGTTAGACTGAATAATATTGTTAAGTTCGTAGACGTCTTTGTTCTTGGCCGCAAGAATAGCTCGTTCAGTCAGCCAATCATGATTCTTATAATTGGTTTGAATATTGGGAAATACTTTTTCAACCAATTCTTCTTTTGACGTCACTAAATTGCAGAAGTTATGAGGCAATGAAATTCGTCCTGAGGTCAGATCAACCGGCACCTTTCTGCTCCCAATTTCCAGCAATTGATGTGAGAATATCTCAATCGTTTTGCAGCTGGACATGCATATTTGTAGTTAATTTTAACGTCTTTACGTGTCGCCACAAAGTAGAGTATTTCAAGCAAGCATTTATTTCGTCCGCTGGTGTCGATCGAAGAGAACGCAGCAGATCTGAAGCTGCAGAACGCGATCACCGTGCTCACGACGTGCATCCTCAAGTCTGGCTGCACGTCGCTCTGCTGCTTCCTCAGCACGTATTTGAGCCATTCTTTGTCTGTTTCATTTGTTCGCTGATGCCCGTTCTTCCTCAGTTTGATTTGCAATTACTCGTCACACTGCTTCCGCTCCGCGTGTACGACGACCTAAGTTTGATCTTCTGCGAGGCATTATTTGGATGAACTAAAGCAGATTGATTGCACTGAAAAAGAAGAAAGGAAGTTATAACAAAAACATATAAAATTGCATATTTGTATACAAATATATAGAATCCATAGTAGGCATATAAAAACATGCGCGTATTCGAATGCAACGTGTGACATCTATATAATAGTAGGTATATAAAAACACACGCGTATTCGAATGCAACATTGTGTGAAAATTTCAAAGCAATCAGTGAAGAACTTTCGGAGATTTAAGACTTTGAACAAACAAACATTTACATTTTTATTTATATATATATATATATATATATATATATATATATATATATATATATATATATATATATATATATACGCAGTGTTACATAAGTACATTAGGTGTTTCTGTTTTTTATATTTCTTTCTAGTTTTAGGCTCATTTGCTCAATAGCCTAGAATTAGTTCTCTAGCAGTGTGTTGGCATGTTCCAGGCACAGACTTTCAAAATGAACCAGATTATACATTGCCTTCTAAATTAGGTTTTGATCACAACCAAGAAAAAAAAAACATGACTGATGTAAAAGTGAGCAAATAAAGTAAAAAATGCCACTAGAATTAACCATTGGCTACAACTGTAATGGTTGAATACTTTCACTGTTTAGCAACTATCTGTTTTTTTCTTGAAGTTTGTTAAAAGATACTATAGTCCATTTTAGTGGCTTGTTTTTTTTTTTTTTTTTTTGGGGTTTTTTTTATTTTTTTTTAGGTTACTCACTTCTAAGAAATCGAAAACCAAAGAAGACAATGACAGTTTTCTAAAGTCTTCCAGAATATACCACATTTTCAATCTCTGTGATTTTTTTTTGTAAGGAATAGTAACTTTTCAAGTTGTTCCACATAGCTTAATCAAAGGTTTTAAAGTCCACAACTATATTCAGCATTCAATAGTGGGTCTGAGAGGTATAAGCTGGCAAAATCTATCCCTTGGCTGACTAGATCCATTTAGAATTGGATGGGCTGTAAAGAATGCCTTTCTGATTTGGGTAGATAAACAATTGTCAAAGTCTAAATTATTGTGTACTGTGGTACCTTTATCTTTAATTATGGGATTCTAGTATGATTTCGCTATAAATTCTGCCATCATAGTTGGTCATTTTTACAGTCTTTCAATTCTACATTTACTGATATTAACACATTCGTACCTACAGCAAGCATTCTGAACTGCAGGAATGGAGAGCCTACAGTAGTGATTCGACAGAAGCATGCTCTGTATTATCATGCCTGCTTACCTATATATGCACTCCAGTACTCAGAGCAGCTATTATCTACAATTTAGTCCATAGAGATGCACAATGGCAGATACTTGGTCATACAAGAGCGCATCTTTAACTGTATTAAATATAAACAGTTTGAAAATTTACCCTCATGGTGTTATCTTCATTCAGCTGATCTGCTGTAAGCTACTGCATTCTGTAATTATGACCTCTGCTTGAAACAGCATCATGTTATTCACAAAACATGTTTTGTTATGCAGCTTGTACAAAAATAAACTTATTTTTAGCAGGTGTACTTTTACTGCTCACCTATCATGGAATGCATGTTGTTTATCTCAGGTGCATTTGAGCTGCACAGACACCAGAAATTTATCAGCCAGACTGTTGATGAGGCATCTGTGCAGCTCTAGCAGAACCTGGCTACATTACTTAGAACAGATGTTCCCAATCTTTACTCTTCAAAAGCAGACTTACTGTGGTAGTTTGCCATCATTTACTCATTCATGCATGTCTTTTAAGTAATGAGGTATAAGCATGCTGCAAGGACCAGCACAATATGAGAGTGCGTTCTAGACTGAGATCCATGTGTGAATGTGTTCAGGTTATGCTGTAGCTGAGTGGGCCCACATACTGTAAATCAATGGTTAGAGTGAATGAAAAAGTAGTACATAGTGTTTTTGCTTGTCATGGATCTTTAGTACTGTTAGGTCTATCTGTATTTAATCTGGTTAATCAAATGGATATCACTGTATTTATTCCACTGGTTTGTTGTTATTGGACTGGGGGATGGGCTTTGACCGAGATGGCTGGCAGAGACAGTTGATGGCACATGGGAGGAGTCAGTCTATAACTACTTAATAGACTAGAGGAACAGATAAATACATGCAGTTTAGCCAAAATAATTTTTTTAAATAAATCTTTTTGTCTGTAATACAGACTGTAGTGACTGTATTATTAATTTAAAGAGGGTGTGGCTGTCAGGACAGGTAGTCTGATAAGGTTTAGTAGAGGTCCTCCTTCTCCTCCCACAGTTATATGTGCTTGCAGTTTTATGCACAGAATAAAGGCTATCAGCTGATGCCGAACATTATCATACCAACAGAATGGTTACAGACAAAATTGTGGCAGAAAGGAAAAGTATTAAAAATTGGGGATAAAAATGTGGTTGTGGGAAATTATTATCCACTGTACACCAGGCAAAAGAGAATAACACCTATCCTGGGAATCAGGTGATCTAAAGAGACAGGTATATTCAAGTTACTGTATCCAGATGTCTTCAGAATACTTTTGTCCTGGAGGATTATAGCCATTTTTGAAAGCAGACCAGCCTATGAAAAAAATAAAAAAGTTTAGTCAACAAAGAGCAAAGTTAACAAGCTGAAGGAGACTCTGGTTCTCAATAGTCTGTCAAGAAGAAAACCCAGTCAAAGACTTTGCCAGGGAAACCTATTTTTTCATTACAGGGGAAAATGCAAGGGTAACAAAAACAAGATCCAGAGCTAACCAGAATATTCAGGAGTATATTGGACTCAAACCAGAGACTAGTGTTACGAGATTGTGATGATCAAGAGGGTGACCAGCAACAAAGTGAATCTAGTGTACAAGCGAGAGAACAGTAGAGCAGTTACCTCACTAGATGTAGCTTAGACATGTGAAATGTGATTCTGCAAGAAGACATGGCTGAAAAAGACTGGAAATTTGTTGACTGTGTTAAACTGATGGTAAGACCGTAAACAATAAACCACACTTTATGACATTAATATTTAGGACACCGAATGAAATGAAGAAGTGACTGTAAGTAGAAAAGTCTTTGTTTTTATTAATATTTGTATAAAACCTTCCAGATAAAAGTTGCATGTTTTTGCTTTTTTTTATCAGTACAAAATAATTATGGGTAGTATGCAGTTAGAGGTATTTTAAATGGGAGATGAAAAGGAGGGAAATTTGATCAGTGATTGTTGAATATGATAACTTAAAAACACACACACATACAGAGAAAGGCTACTGCTTAGTCATTGTTAAAATCATAAAAGTGAAAGAAAAATATTAGCTGTCATTTTGGGATTTGAACCCAAGACCTCCAGCATTTCATGTTGGTGTTGGCCACTGGACTAACAAGCACCTCTGGACAAATGAGTGTTGAGTTTTCCCTACGACACTAAATATATTAAGGTAAGGAATGTACAGTTGTGTAAGAACTTACCATAATAGAAAGTGTTCTACTGATCACTTTTGCAGTATTCCAAACTGTTGGGTTATCTTGCCAAATAACCTGGATATCTATCTGGGGTACCAATGTCAAAACCTTCCATAGTCATATGTTTGACATATGACTTTAGACCATGGGTGTAAGGGTACTCAATCGAACAGATGACTGTAAGATCCTCAGACTATCTCAAAGCCAGGAGGATTACAGACAGCTGAGGAAAACTAATGTAACAGGTAAAAGGTCAGCTAAGAGGAGGAAAGGTAGAGAATGGCTCCCCCTCAGTCTGTAAGAAAACAGAGGACAGAACATAGGAAAAAGGTAGAGTGGGAAGGAATACTGCAATACTGATAAGTAAAACATCTACTGTTATGGTAAGTTCTTACACAACTGTTCTATCTCCTTGCTTAGATCATTGTTGGAGTATTCCAGACTGTTGTGTGAGTCACAAAGATCAATGTTTATCAAGGGCAGATGGATCAGGCATAGGGGAGCTGTCAATAAATCCAGAGAGAAAAAAATATGGCAAAGAAGGGTTTGGATGTTGAGAAGGAATTTACCCTATAATGTTTAGTGAAAGTGTGCTCAGATGACCAAGTGGCTGCTTGTAGAATAGCCCAGGAATCAATTCTTTTGTAAAAGGCTACAGAGGAGACTTCCACTCTTGTAGAATAGCTTTAACTGGAGAAGGTAAAGATTTACCATGGTGGATGTAGCAAAACAAAATGGATTTTGGAATCCATTTAGCAATAGTTTGTTTAGAGATTGGGTTGCACAATTTGGCTTTCTGTTGGGAAACAAACAACTGGTCAGTTTTCTGAATGTCTTTGGTCTTATCCAATTGGAATCTGAGCTGCCTGTAACATCCAGATAATGAAGGATTCATTCACCTTTGTTCTGTGGGTTAGGGAAGAAGGTGATATGGTAATTAATGACCTGACCGAAGGACAACTCATTGACCACTTTAGGCATAAAGGAGGGGTTGGCTTCAGAGAAACCATGGCCTTATGCAAAATAAGGAAAAGGGGGAGCCATAAGTCTTGAAGCTCAGAAACTCTTCTAGCAGAAGTAAGAGCCACTAGTAGAATGGTTTTCCTTGTCCAGAATTTGAGAGAAGTGGAAGCAGTTGGTTCAAAGGGTGGTTGTATAAGTTTTTTCTATGACAAATAGGTCTTACAAAGCAGGGCTAGCTTCCTAGGTGGGTTCAAATGAAAGACACTCTGGAGAAATGCTTTACTTCAAACTTAGAAAGCAGTGGAGTGTCTAGAGGCAAACATACAGAAATAGCTGATGTGTTCATTAACAGAAGGATAAGCTAGACCAGGTCTTTATAAGTTCACACAAATAAGACAGAATAGTAGGAAACCCTTTTTAATTTCTCCAGATCTTTTGGGTTTCTAATGCTATGACAGTAATGGACCCCATTCCCAAGTCAAGGTACAATTAAAGTTCATGAAATTTGTATTGTTTTACTCTTTGATGTCAGCCAATAGTGTATGTTTGAGTAGGGCTCTGTTTGTTATGTTGAAATCAGGCAAAAACATTTTTCCATTTAAATATATAGGACTTTTTGTAGTAGATTTTGTTGCCTCCTGAAGAACTTGTAGCACATCATCATCATCATCCCTCTTTTTCCCATTTTCTACATGGGGTCAGGGTATCGCATTAATTGTTGCCATCTATCTCGATTCAGTGCCATACTCCTGCCTTCTTCAGTGCTCATGCCTAGCTGTCACAGATCTTCTTTCACACAATCCATCCACCTCTTTGCTGGACATCCTCATTTGCTGTTACCTTCTTCCTGTCTGTCCCAAATCTTCTTCAACAGAACCTATAGCACGTCCGCAGAAAATTGGTGTGTGAAAGGGATCATAATCCTTTTATCCTTACTGTCAGGATAAGAGATAAGAGGCTGGGATGAAATAAAGAGCCATTATGCTGTGTGAGCATGTCCATTCTGTAGAGCTACTTGTGCTGATGACCCCTGGCCAGATAATAGAGAAGGGGAACCAATATTGCCTATGCCAAAAGGGAGTCACCAGCAAAAGTTTTGGTTTGTCTTTCTGAATCTTTAACAAGACCTTTGGGATTAGAGGAACAGGAGGAAGGCATAAAGAAACCTCCCTTCCCATTGAAAGTTTATGGCATCCATCCTCCAGGCCTGAGGGCAAGGAGTCCTGGAGCAAAATAACTGGAGCTGCTTATTGTGAATGTAGGAAAATAAGTCTATCTGAAGAATAAACCCTCTATATGTGAACTATGTCTAGGAAGATTGCCTTTTTTGATATCCATTTGTGAGGATCTTGCCTGGATCTGCTAAGAAAATCCACCAGGACATCATCCTGGCAAGGAATGTAAATGGATTGGAGAGACAGGTTTGCTTTTATGTCCTGTTCCCAAGCTAGAAGATCCAGTCTACATAGCTGATAAGATATGGTCTCCCCCCACACTTGTTTATATTCCACATGTCTGCTGTATTGTCTGTGAAGATCCTGAGGAGTAATGGAGTCCAAGAGTGGGAAAAGATTTGCAGGGCCTGAATGATTTCCTTCATATTGATATACTCTGTCCTTTGATTTGGGGTCCATTGCCTGTGGAATGTTAGCAAATCTGTCCATGTCCCCCAAGCTAGGTCTGACAAATCTGTATGCAGGTCCTGTGAAGGACCACCAGCTTGAAAGGAAGGACTGGGTTGAGCTTTACCTGAGATATCCACCAGTGAAATTATTTCTTTAGAAAGGGGAGAAGTGAGATCTCAGTGTCTAAAGGGTAACAATGCTGAGACCAGAAAGATTGTAAGTACCACTGGATTTTTCTCATATATAGTCTGCAAAAGGAACCATGGGTATGGATGCTGCTATGAACCCCAGGGCCCACAGAATTTTTCTTGCAAGGCAGAAGGGATTGAAAATCAATGGAGATGGTCTGGACCTTCTCTTGTGGTAGGAAGGCCAGCATGAAGTGCACGTTTAGCCTGCAACCCAGAAAAATCAGGTCTTGGGTAGGGTTTAATGTTGACTTTGAGATTACTGTGAACACCAGACTGATAGTGCAGCTGAAATGTAACAGATTCTCCTCAGAAGATGCTTCATTTTGCAGGTCAAAAAGATACGGGAATATTTGAATTCCCTGTGTTCTGCAAAAGGTCATAGCTGGGGCTATCCATTTTGTGAAGACCCTGGGGGCTGTAGATAACTCAAAGTGTAAAGCAGAGAACTGAAATTGTGATAAACAAGCCACAAATTATAAAAATGTCCTGTAAGAAGGATGAATGAAATGTACAGATAAGCATCCTTCAAGTCTAAAGATACCAGGAAGGCATGTGGAAGAATGCTAGGGAGGAGAGTCTGCAGAGTCAGCATTTTGAATGAGTCCACCTTCAGAAAAGTATTGAAATGGGACTTATCCTGAATAGGCCTCCATCCTCCTCCTTTTCTAGGCATCAGAACAAAGCTGGACTAAAACTCTTTTTGTACTTGCTATGGGGGAACAGGTTCTATTGTGCCTTGTTCATGAATAGGCTGCAGGATAGGAGGTAAGAGGTTTATCTGCATGGGAGCGGTGGTGGGATACCTTGGGAAGGTGGAATACCTTCTATGTCATTTTGTAATTATCATTGTCATCATCATCATCAACCTATTCCCCATTTTCTACATAGGGTCATTGTGTTGTGTCAGCTGTCACCATCTCTCTTGATTCAATGACACTCTTGTACCTTCTTTGACAGTCCATACCTGAGTGTCACAGGTCCTCTCTCTCACAATCCATCCACCCATCTCTTCGCTGGAGACCCTTTCTTCCTCTTGTTTTCTTCCTGACTGTCCAAAATCTTGTTCAGCAAATTGTCTTCTGCTTTTCTGCACATGTGCCTGAACCACCTTAATCAGTTCTGTTTGACCTTCTTTGCAATAGCAGATACTTTGGCTTCTGTTCTGATTTCTTCATTTCTTTTTCTGTACCACAGTGTGCATCCTTCCACCCATCCCAGGCACTTCATCTCCATCACCTCTAGCTTCCTTAGCTGCTCTGCCTTTACTGCCCAGGTTTCTGTACCATAGAGTAGTACTGCTGTTTTGTACACCTTGCTTTCCAACTTCTTTGGCCTTCTTCTGCCATACACCACCCCTGACATTCTGTGTCAGTTGGCTGCAGCTCCTCTAATTCTAGCTTTAATCTCCTCATTCAGACTTCCCTTCCTCTCAACCACCCCTCCCAGATACTTGAAACTGTTAGTCTGTTCCATTATTTTCCCTTCTATCCCAATTCTCAGCTTCTTCCATTTCCCCTAATTGCTGTCATTGCAATTGTATTATCTGTACTCAATTTAATTCCTTCTGCCTTCAGTTTTAGATTTCATTCCCCAATTCTCTGCCTAAGTTCTCACTCAAGGTCTGCCTCCAATGCCACATCATCTACATACAGCAACTTTGTTGATCTCACCCCTCCAACCTGTTTGCTAATGTAATCCATCACCAGTATGAACAGCAGTGGGTTTAGAGTTAATCCCTGATGCACACCAACTCCCACTGGAAACCCCTCCGTGAGTCCAAACACTGTTCATACTTTGGTCATTGGGTAAATCAACCAAGTTTTCTGGGACTACAAACCACCACAGGACTGCCCAAATCAGCTTTCTTGGTATCTTGTCATATGCTTTCTTCAACTCTATGAATGCCCTGATGGACTCTTTCCTCATCTATAGCTTCTTCTCAACTCTCTGTCTCACTGCAAACATCAGGTTGGTTGTACCACATCCTCATCTGAATCTGAACTGCTCATCTCCCATCTTGCTTTCTACTACTCTGCACATTCATCAATGACTCTGTCCAAAAATTTCATGCAGTGTGACAAGAGTTTGATACCTCTGTGCTGCCCACAGCTGTGGATGTCACCTTTGCTCCTGTACACTGGCACTAGTATGCTTATGCTCCAACCATCTGGGATACACCTTTCTCTCCATACTGCTATGAGTAGCTTCAATAGCTATTTCTCCCATGTCACCCAACATCTTGATTGTATCTACTGTGAATGCATCTGGGCCTGCTGCTTTCCCTGACTTCATTTTTCTTACTTCTTCTAGGGTGGGCTTCTTCCCTTCTTTCATCATAGGTTGTGTCTGGGGTAGTACAGCTTCTGTAGGGTTTTCTTCATTTAGAAGCTACTGAGACTACTCCTTCAACTTGCCTTTGATATCTTGTTGACTGGTGAGGAGTTTGTTGCTGGCATCCCTTATGAATGATGTCTGATGACTATCTTCTTTATCATTCTGTCTTTGCCTTGCAATCTGATAGAGTTTGCCATCTACTGAGTCACTTTCCAGAAGATGGGGAGAAGGTCTGATGCCATGTTCTCTGCCATTGTAACTCCTCTCTTAGCATCTTTGTTAGCCAACCAGTATTCCTTTGTAGCCTGGTATGTCTGTTTTATCTTCCACTTTTTCCTGAACTCCTTTCTTTTGATGACATTCTGGACTTCTGCTTTCCACAACCAGCTTTTCTTATATACCTTGCTTCCATGGACACATATTTGGCCTCACACCTGCTGCTTTGAGGTGCTGATATTCTTCTTCCACTCCACCTATTTCATCTTCTTCCTGAAGTACTAGAACCCTTAATAATTTCTTGAACTTTTGTGCTTTATCTCCAGTCAACTTCCAGGTGTTCAGCCTAGTCCCTATTGATCTTAGAGTCTTCTATGACCACTGCTTGCAGCTGATTGTAGCAACCAGTGGTTTATGCTGTGAGCTGACTGTTTCACTGAGAATGACTCTGCAATCTCTGATTCTACCACAATCACTTTCCTTACTAGGAGGAAATCTACCCGAGCTCCATGTTGGCCAATCATCCTGCATGTGATCCTGAGATTGCCTACTTTCTGAACCACTTGCCGGCCACCATCATTCTATTATTCTATGTCACTCAACTTATAAGTAAGGGCATGGCATGCAGGTCCAGGGAAGTCATCATTGCACTGTAATAAGCCATCATCAAATGCATCGATGAGTAAAATTTCCCCTTCAGTATGCACCTGGCAAGACACATGCAACAACTGGAACATCCAAAGGGGTTCCTCACAAAAAGAATAAAAGGCATAAACACAGTCTCCTGTGCACTTCATCTCAAAGTCTTATCTGTATACTCTGTTTTCTACAGACTTCTGAGAGACAGCTTATGCCTGGCGTATAAGGTGTCCTTGACTCCCACACCGATGGACATTTTGCATATCCACAAAATGAACAACAGAAGTACTAGATCTAAGGATTTAAACTTTGCTTGCAACTTAAATGGTACATGTTTCAGGGACAGGTATGTATCTCAGAGGATCCCCATTCTCTGGAATAGTCTTCCCATCCATGTGAAGCAGAGCCCTTCCCTAACTCTATTTAAGTACAACTTGGAGCAGTGGATGGTAAATTGGAAATTCACCCCTGGTCTGATACTATGTCTCTGGATGACATAGGCAGACATTAAATCATGCTCTAACATGCATCCCTTTAAATGACCTCTAAGTCACAATAACTTGTGGGATACATTTGGGTTCCAGGGCTAGACTTTTAAAGGTTCCAGTGGTCATTAGCCTAGTATACTCCTATAAACCCATGAATCAAACCATTTACTACACAGACATATAGAGGTGTCTCTCCTTTATTCCTGTTGACCCACCCATGTGGACCTAGGTAGTCCTCATATCCTGTTCTGTCGGTTTCAATATGTACACTTAAGTCACCCATTATCAACACTAATTCATGTTGCCCTGCTTTATCTAATAGGTCTTGCAAATGCTGCCTGAATGCACTATTTCCTCATTATCACAACCCTGTTGTCGGGCGTAGGCTGAGATTATGAATAGTGTCCTATCCTTACACTGAAGTCTGATTGTCATGAGACTGCCATTAATTCTGATGACAACCCTCACTGTGTTCTGAAACCTCTCTCCCACAATTCCAACACCATTTCTACTCTGTTGTCCTCCTGAGTAGTATATTCTGGATCCCAAGCCAAGTGGTTTTGCTGCACTGCCCTTCCATCTTATTTTCTGATACATAGGCTGTCCAGCCTCCTCCTTACTATCATGTCATCCACTTCAAAGCTACATTGTGTCAGTAAACTTATACTGAGTGTAGCAATCATTCATTCATATTCAGCAGGTTGATTGGTTTACATCCAATTTTCAATCAACAGAGCAATCCCAAGTAACCCAAGTTGAGCAATTGGACACTGGCCAGACAGTAGTTTATTAACCAGCTGCTGGACTTTATTGAGGACAAACACTGGCCAACAGTGGCATATATAGCTCTCCCACCAATAGCATGAGTCCTTGGTGTGGGTCAGAGTAGGCATGGTTCTCAACCTGCTTATCATCCATGCCCATATTTTTGGCAGCGATAGTCAACATGACTAAATCACCTACAGCCAGGTTTTACATGGTTGAGTGATTAGCCCTAACATGGTGCACTGCACTGTCTGTGATCCTCATTCTCCTATCTAGAGGATACTGTGCACTCACCCATAGTGGATGCCCAAAGCAGTTTGTCTGTATAGCTCTTTCCCCAGTAGGTTCCATCTAGAGTCTGTCCTGAAGCCTACAACTCGATTTTTTGGGTGAGCCTGAGGTGGAAACATGTAGCATGTTTTTAGGACATGCGAGAAATAGAAATACAGGGAGAACATGGAAACTCCATACAGACCTTGGCCAGAGGTCAGGATTGAAACTTGTAACTTGTGTAAGGGAAGTGAAGACTTTAACCATTATGCCAACTGGTCTCTTCAGACTTGTTGAATAATGGACAAGGCTGAAATTATGAGCTGCCAAACAGAAAGGGATGAGATCAGTCTTTTTGATAGAGGGAAGGATGGACTGAGGTGGACTGGAGGAGACAAAAAATAGTCTGATTTGTCTGGAAAGACGGGTTTCCCAAACTTGAAGTCTGTAGCAGGTTTATTCTGAAATCTCTTTCTAGGCATTTTTCTGCCCTTCCGTTAGAGCCTAGGGTCCCTGTGAGTAAAGGATATGAGCTTAGTTGGGTAGTTCGTCTGATACTTGGAAAAAGAACTGAGGAAGATTTGTTTGAAATCTTGTATTAATTTTTTTTTTTTTTAATTCTTTTTATTGATTTTTAGTCATAACAATACAAAACATATTTTACAACATGACTAAACGCTAAGTACAGACAAAAAATAAAAAATCTCTGTATACAATAACTATCTACAAAGCCCATCTATGTAGAACCTCCAGACCGGAGATTCTAAGGTAGAGTGATTATGATAAAATTCCTTCATACACCAGTTTCCAAGCTTCCCTCCGTGATGTATTTAGCCTCATGGAATACCATAAATATTTATGAGCAGAGAAGTGCTTCCCAATTATCTATGTGACTCCTTCCCAGGATAGGGCTGATCTATCCTTCCAATTTAGGGTGATATAGTATTTAACCAACATAAAGGCTGTTATTAGGAAATAAGCGTTCTTAATGTCCATGCCCACCGGGGGTATGTGTAGAAGGGCAAATTGCCAAGACAGGGTAGATTTTTCATAGCCCATTTTTTCTAATTTGACTCTGAGGGCACACCATAATTTGTAAGAGCACTTGCAACTCCAAAAGACGTGAATGATATCTGCTTTCATCAAAGGGCAGAATTGGCAAAATGGTGGGACTTCCTTGTATATCTTGTTTAGCAAAGCGGGGGTGTAATACGCGTTATTCATAATCATAAGTTGGGTATATCTGAACTTTAATAGAGGAATAGCTTTGGAGAATTTTTGAGTGGCTTGTGCTATGGATTTGGACGAGATCGAGGGGTCTTGTTTTATCCAAAAGTCAGAATGGATAGCCTCTTTCGTGCACCTAATTTCTGAAATTAATTTGTATGAGTGAGAGATCATTTTCTTTTTACGAGTTAGTAGATTCCAAAGTACCTTACACAACTCTATTTGAGGATCAGGAATATCTATATCTCTCCAGTACTTGTTGCAGATATCCATTAATTGTCTAAGCATAGTGGTGTAGTTGATCGAAAGCTTAAACTTGCTTCTAATAGAAGAAATAGGTTCCAACCTGCATAAAAATAGGTCCAGCACAGTTTTATTTTTGATCAGTGGAAACGAATTCAGATTAACCAAATTCTCGTTTAATTTAATGTTAGGATTAAGGTGTAGAGGTTGGAGGAGATGAAAAGCAGACTGCAGTTCAAGTGATTTAAACAAGTTTTGTGTACACCTGATTTGGGACCATAGGTCATTTTGTATTTTGTACTTTCTTTTGGCAGATATGTCTAAGAAAGGTAGGGCCATAGGATTAACGTGAATGGATTTAATATAATTGTAATAAAGTTTGACCCACGTTGGGCACCAAGCATTAGATTCTTCTCTGAAATTTGCCACCTTGATTATTCTACTGCTTCTATTTATTTCATACAAAAGTCTAAAATCTGGAAGGTTTAGACCCCCTTTCTCTTTAGGGTATATAAGTTTATTATAGCTTATCCTGATGGGTCTAGGGTGCCAAATAAACTTCGAAAGAAATGATTGGATCTTATTAAAGACCTTATTGTGAATCAGGGTGTTGGTAGCATTAAGAACAAACAGAAGTCTAGGGAGAATGTTCATTTTGATAATGGCCACTTTCGATAGAACCGGGATTTTTAGTTGAGACCATCTTTCCATATCCTTTTGAATTCTTTGAAATCTTGTATTAATTTTGCCTCAGGACCAAATACGAGATCCCTATTAAGAGGGTAATCCTAAAGTTTGCTTTAATATCCTCAGGCAGGGACTGGATATGAAGCCATGAAAACCTTCTGATGACAGATCCAGTAGCAGCTGCTATGGATTAAGCTCCCACTGCATCATAGCTGCACGTAATACAACGCCTTGCTACCTGAGTAGCTTAACCCATCAGATATTTATTTGGATTCTACTCAAAATACTGTATCATCTTAGCGACGGTTTCTCTAAAGGGGAATTCCTCAACAAGAGAATCAGCAATAAGGCATCCTCATCATCAGGAGCCATTTGGTCTATTGAGTAAATCTAAGCCAGGGAATGTTGACCTGAATCAGAATCTGCCTCATCCACCTCAGCAGAGGAGTTATAGGTTCATAGGTGGTTACTGGACTATTGACCTGAAGATCTTTATAAGCCTAGCGGTGTGTGCCCAATATAATACTAGAGAAAGTCAATATAAAAGATCTTGCTTAAACTTGAAATCTTAGTTAGCAACGAGTCAACTGCAGATATCTAAGAGGGTCATAAGTGAAATCCCCAGCATGAATTTATGGTTTCCCATCCAGTCATCCAGGTTACACTTAAACAGGGTCATAGAGGGGCTTTGTTTTATGTCAACTGGTAGCCTGTTCCAGAGGTGTGGCAACCTCTGAGAGATATATCTGTCTCTCCAGCAGGTCCTATTTATGTCGTAGGCCAGGTTAAGGTCCCTGGAGTGGGTGACCCTTGTCCCATTTGACTTGCAGATGTGCAGCATTTCCATTAGGTTTGAATCCGAGATTGCTCTGTAGGCCAGGCACAAGTCTCCTCTAAGTAGTCTGTGCACTACTGAGTACAATGACAGTGACTTCGGTCTGTCATTGTATGACATGTACTGGAGACCCTGAATTTTCTTGGTTAGAAATCTCTGAGGTCTCTCAAGTTGCTGCAGGTGCCTGGTAAGGTACATACCAAAGGGAGCATTGTACTCAATTATTGGCCTGATGAAGTTCGAGTACAGGGGTGTTATGACCTCTTTCACTCTTGAGGCAACGTCTTTGCTAATGAGGTGTGCAACATAGAATGCCTTCCTTACCACAGTAGACATATGGTGGTCAAAATTTAGACTACAGTCAACTTGCATTCCCAAGTCTCTTACTACTGAGTTGTTATGTAAGGTATTATTTATAGGATAGCCTGCAGGGATATCGTTTTTACCGAAGGGGATAATAATGCATTTTTTTTGCAGTGAGTTATTGACATTGTTTGGGGAGTCAGTGATTGCACCTAATTTGCAGTTGTCAGCATACTTAGTCAGCCATAGCCCCTCTGTTTTGGCCTGAATTTCTAAGAAGTACATTCCAAACAACAGGGTCCCAGCACTGACCCCTGTTGGAACCCCACTGGTGAAAAGGTCTGCTGGTTGAGGTAAAGTTCCCACCTTTGACTAAGTATGATCTGTCAGTGAGCCAGTTAGCAACCCATCTGATGACATAAGGGTTGATATTCACCTGGGAGAGTTTATCAATGATGCCTGAATGTGGGATTGTGTCAAAGGCCTTGGCTAAGTCGAGTAGGCTATATGCACAGATTTCCCTTCATCTATGGCTCTGGTGACATTTTTGAAGAAGTCCACCAGGTTTAACAGGCATGACCTGCCTTTGACAAAAAACAAACTGTGTAGGATCAAGGGTTTGGAGATTACCTATATCCTTATTTACAAGGTCCATGATGATTCATTCCATAGCCTTACAGATAAGTCTGGTTAAGCTTATGAGTCTGTAGTTTCCAGGGTATGTTGCTGTATCCCCTTTATGAAGGGGGATGATGGTTGCTGTTTTCCATTTATCAGGGACAAAACTAGTACTCAGGCTGTGGTTGAAGAGCGTACCTAATGAAGTTGCTAACTCATGTTAGACCATTTAAAATCCAACCTGGGATGCCATCTGTTCCCACAGAGGCTGTGTTTTTGAACTTGGAGACAGCATTAATGACTTGCTCTTTGGAGATGCAAGGTGGGGGAGATGTAGTAGGAATGTTTTGTGGAATGTTTGGAGGGCACGGGGGGGGGGGTGAAATTTTCACCAAACATGTCAGCTAATAGGTTAGGTATTTTCACAGGATCCACAGCTAGCTCAGCACACATCTGGGTCCTACCCTTTAGGTTACAGATATAGCTGAAGAATGTCTTATGTTATCCCTAGCTATGGCTATGGAAGTTGCCCTGAGAGAATTTTGCAAGTTGTCTTATTTGTTTGTTCAAGCAGAGGAGGGTGTTCTTCCAGTGTTCAGACCTTTGTTTTTTTATTCTTAGACAGCAACTTCTTCCTCATGTTGTATAGCTTAATAATGATAGATGTTCACCAGGGATGCTTGTTTTTTTCTTGAGGATCTTGTTTTGAACCTATCTGGTACAGCTGTGTCAATACATTTGTATAAGTTTTTGTACAGGGCATTTGTGTCTACCTTACTATAGTTGCCAATGCCATTTGTGGGAACAGGAACTTGAAATTATTTATGCCATCCCTTAGGAGGGTATAATTAGTGTTGGTGAAATTCTTTAGCTTGATTTCACCAAAGAGGGGTTCAGGTGTTATAGTTACTTCAAATATGACTGAGTTGTGATCAGATTTAACCAGTGAGGGTCCTATATTTGTGGTGGTGCAACGATCATCCATGCTGGTGAGGACCAGGTTGATAATATTTGAGCCCGTTGTGGAGTTTCATACTATTTGTGCCAGGACATTAGTGTTAACAAAGTCTAGGAACCTTTGTGCAAGCATGTTGGTACATATAAGTTTCCCAGTCAATGGAGGGATAGTTGAAATTACCCATGACTATAGTGTTTGTTTGTAGTTTGATTGACTTAAATAGGCCCAAATAAACAGTGTGGGTATGCTGGTTCATTGAACGGGGCCCTATAGCTAATGATGACTTGAAGGGGGGTCTTTCCCACAGTTAATTGAACTTGGAATAACTCCATGCATGAAGTTTTCCTGTCTAACCAGTCTAGAGGTGTATTTATCTTTGATGAAGAGAGATACTCCTCCTCCTTTGGTTCTCACACGTTCATTTTGTGGTCTGAAAATGTGGAAGGCATTGTAGCCTTGCAAGGCCAGGGTACTCTTTGCAGCCCTGATCCAAGTTATTGTGACTGCACAAATGTCAATATCTTCCAGGGAGAGGGTATTTCCAGAGAGTGCAGTTTCTTATTTAAACTCCTAGTGTTTAGCAGCATAACCTTTAATTTATTTGTGAGTGATATTTTCATGTTGGAAATTCTGTTCTTGAGACCTTACCTAAAAATGCAGTATGGGGGAGGCCACTAACTTAGCCAGTAACTGAAAGCCTAGATGTGACAGGTGAAGACCATCTCTGGCAAAGCAACGTGGTCTGTCAACCATGTCATCCTAGGCTGACAGGAACTGGATCCCCTTAGAATGACATCAGAAACTAAGCCAATTGTTGAAGTCAATCATTTTTTGTTTATATTGGGGTATCATCCTAGGTGAGGTTAGAATGCTGTCCAAGTCTAGGGACATACCTGCCTGGGACACATATTCATAGAGCTCAATCATGTCTCTCTTCATACAGTCCAGTGAGGTACGTCTCAAGCCATTCACACCAATATGAACTATGATGGAGCCATAATGTTACTTGTTGTTGAGAGACTTGACTCCATGTGTTATCTGATGGATCCTAGCACCCAGTAGACAGCTGACCATAACCTTCTCCTTATCCAGCTGTGGGACATATGTGTGTCTCACAATGGAGTCACCTATGACTTAAAACTTTGGTTTAGATGTGCTTTGCCTTGTAGGCTTATTTGTTGAGACACTGGTGCTTATGTTTTTATGTGCATTGAGTGCTGTAGGTGCTGTATTAGGTGCAGCATATTTGTGTTTGGAAGGTCTCTGGTGTTAAGTAGGTTTCTGGTGAGTACTTCTGCATATGAAAGGTTTATGTGTTGAGTGCATGGTTTGCGTAGGAGGTGTAGTATGTGAGCTGACAACCTGCTCAGTGTTACTGTTCTGTGCACAAGAAAGCAAGGATTCCAGATTCTTACTGTAGATGCATCTCTCACAAATTGTACTTGGGTGACTTAGGAGTAGGGGGCTGTCAGTGTACATGAGGCAGTTGCTATACTGCCTCAGGATACCCATGTTAATCAGGCTGGTAGGAGAAATGGAGGGAAACTGATCATCCATGATGCTAGGTTAAATCCTGTTTTCAACAGTGGGAAGAGAAAATGGAGGGATGTGGTATAAATGGGTTCTCTAAATGGGGCCTATACTAATAGAGAGCTCTATAAAGCATCTATACTAGTGGGGCTTCTCTAAATGGTATGAGACTATTGTAGATTTGGTGGTTTTGGGACTGTTTAAGGGACAGAAGTACAGCTGATGAGCACAAATTAATGACTTCTTGACTGGATCATGGGCAGCTACTAAGGGAAACTTTATCTATTGAAGTTTTTGCGTCTATAACCGCCAGTGGTTACCCACACTGCACAGCAGTGCACGATGGTGCATGGAGGTGCTCTACACATAAACAGATGAATACAGCAGAGCAGTGGCTGGTCACCTAACTCTGCGGAGCTGTGTTTAAACAAGGGTAAACCAACACAAATGCGGGGCTTATGTAGCAACAGTGAGCAAACTGAATTAAACAATTTAACCAATAAAAAAGCTCAAAATTGAGCCCTCTGCCAGCAACCTTCAATCAGACGAATCCTAACTGAACTCTCCTGCCACAAGGGTGCAGGTAGGGGCCCTCTCCAACAAATGATAGCTGGTTTAGTGCTCAGTTTAACAGACAGAACCAAATTCAGCAGGTCTTAATCTAGTCTATGCTACAGCAGACAAAAAGTGCAACAAATCAGAAAGAACAGTTTTAAAAAATCAGCAATATAGAAAAAATACAGTTTAAAAGTACAAAATACAGTATAACATTGTACTAATGGTTAGCAGAATGCAACAGATTCCTTGGATTGCACAGATGAATACAGCAGAGCAGTGGCTTGTTGCCTAACTCTGTGGAGCTGTGTTTACATTGTCTCTTCTGAGGGGTTGAGGGACCAGGTGCAAAGGAAAGAAAGGAAGTTGGCGTAGGGGCTAAAATGGCATTAAATAGGCCCTGAGAGAATTCAATCCATTCTTTTCCTGGAATGTCTGAGGAGGAAAAACATTTGTCTTCTGATTTCTCTTCTTCTTGGGAGTAACATCCACATTAAAAAAACATGGTGGATCCGACCTTTGATGTACTTCAATCAAAGACCCAGGCAGCTCTTCCTAAACAAATATTTAAGGATACCTTCTGGTCCTTCCAAAATTATAAGTTTAGATTACCCCTTCTCCACTGTATTGGTGAGGTCAGTTCTATAGGATGTGCAAGAGTCAGATTCCATTCTGGCCTCTGGTGGAGCCACAGTAGCAGGAGCCTGACAAAAAGACAAACATTCAGCTGGTTCTTGCAAAGTCTCAATGCCTATGTTTGAGTCCGACTGGGCAAACAATGATTCTGGCCAAGGCTGTTTGAATTTCTTTTTCGGAATGACCAGGAAGTCGGATGCTTAAGATTGCTCCATTTAGATTGGGAGAGGCACTTTAGGTGCTGAGTTTCTAGATATGTATTAAGAGAGGAAAAGACATGTACATAGGGTCTTGGGTACAAATGATTGACAAATTTGGTAATTTTTATAATAATGTTCTGTTTCATGGCAAAAAAAGACACAGGGAATGGAGATCTTTGTAAGTATTCTGCCTACCACAATCACACTTCTCCCTCTTAGCTGTCACTTAACAGATTAAACTACAAAAAATATAAAGAAAATAAGGAAGGTTCCAACAGGTCACTTATCTAAGTAAGCTAAGGTAAGAATGATACCTCTTTTTGGTTAATTTAAACTGTCTGTGTAGCTTTCAACTTAGAACTTATGTTCTTATTAGGAAGCAAAAACGTCAATATTTGAAGATGTACATAGTTTTGTGTGTTATTGTAAAATTCTTAGGTTTTAGGAGGGTTTTTTTGGTGGGGGGTTGTTTGTTCCATTTGAGGGCTTTCGAAAAAGCAAAACTTTATGTAAGATGTGACATAGGTGCAAATGGATATGACGTGAAGCAACGGTATAAAAGACCAAACTGCCATGTATCAAAAACGTTGGAACTAGACATTTAGCAAAACAGCAGTTATATATAAAAGGTGGTAATAACTATATAAGAAAATGATGCTTTGTGTAATGTCTTTCAATCTAAATGATCTTACAGGTAAAAATAAAAAAGAAAGAGTAGTGAACTATATTAAAAATGTAGAGTGCAAATAGCTATGCTACAGGAGATACACCTGGAAAGAACTGAACATGTGAATTTGATAAAAAAGGTTTTCAGGATGGTTATTCAGCAGAATATTTGGGGCAAAGGAAAAGAGGAGCTCCAAAAGTGATAGAAGAGGGAAAAAAGATAATAATAGGAGATACATAGTACTAAGGGGCTACTGGCTAAGGTGGAAAATTACACTGGCATGCATTTACAATCTCCCTAAAACTGCTATAATGGAGCTTAAGAAAATGTTGGGAGAAATAATCAGCTTTCAGCAAGGAATATTACTTTTAGGTGGAGACTGGAATTTGGTTTGCAACAGTGAAGATGTGTTTGGGGGGGCCTAGAAGGGATAATATAACAAGGGAGGGTAGATTTTTGAAGAAATTTATGAAAATGTCTGGTATGGAAGATGTGAATTCAATACTAGGAGTTCAGAGTGAATTTACATATTACTCACCGAGATACAAAAACTGGGCTAGACTAGATAGATTTTATATTTCACAGGAACATGTGCATTTAATTGAAGGTCTTGAAATGCCCCGAATAACTATTTCAGATCATGCACCAATAATAACTAAAATAAAAACGCAGGGTAATAAAATGAAAATGAGACACTGGTTCTTCCCCACCTACCGGTTGAAAAGAGAGGAATTTAAGGAATGGGTTGTGGACTTATTTTAGGAGCTATTAGACAAGACAGATTTGTCTTCTGAAAACATAGCTAAGGAGTGGGATAAAATTAAAGTGGAGTGTAAAACTAGGTTGGAAATAAAAGAAAGGGAGATATGGCTAAACAGTAACAAAAAAAAATTTAGAGGGATTGACAAATGTTAAAGTATTGCAAAATAGGAGAAATCTCTCAGAACAAGGAGCAACTGCAGAATGCCAAACAGAAAATAAGGGAGTACCTCGATAATATGCATGAGTTTAGAAAGATTGCTGTTAAGCAACTGATTTTGATAATAATTCCAGAGCACAAACACTCTTAGTACAACTCAGGCAACAAAAAGTGGAAAGGGCAGTAACCAAGTTTAGGGAGCCTATAACAAGGAAGATAACAAGAGACCCCGTAGAAGTACCCTGGTAAGAGCCTTAAAGTAGCTAGCTTTGGGTGTTCTGGTGGCAACAGATCTACCTTATAGTCTGGGTGGAGGTGGCAGAACAGGTAAGCTGCGCCAGCCTTTCCCAGGTAGGTGTGTGTGTGTGTGTTTCTGAAAATTAAATCTCAAAGAGAGTGTGTGTGTGACAGCTACTTTGAACAGGGGCACTGAGACCACTGATTTCATACAGAGGGTAGTGGTAGACTTGGTTTGGAACACCCGGCTAAGGACTCAGCTGTACAGTGGTCAGTGGGGAGTCTTATTTGGGGTCTGGAGAGAGCCCAGCCCCAGGACTGGAGTGTGCATTCCCTGTATGCTCTTAAGGGAAATGGTGCAGAGAGCTGCATCTGAAAATACTGTGTGTCTATTTTTCTCAAAGTGGACATTCCCCACCGGTGTCAGTGGTGAGGATTGAAGCTCCTTGATCACTGGTTCAGAGGAGGGATATCACATACCCTTTTAGAAAATGTTTATAGTTTTGTGTACTTTCTGTGAGTTAAAAATGAAAAAAAAAATATTTAGTGTGTGTGTGTGTGTGTGTGTGTGTGTGTGTAAATGGAATGTGTTCAAATACCAATGAGAAGCATCTACACTAAAGATCAACCTATCAAACCACTAATGTGTGCATGTGACCTTCGAAATGGAAACATATATTCAAATGTACTGTCATGTGTAGTAATTGGGAATAATGGATTTTGTAACAAAGGCTGCATTGTGAATATTAACATGAAAAGTAAATGGCCTTACACATACAGACAAAAAGTAGAGTGCAAATAGGAATGTCACAGGAGCTTTCCACCCTTATTCTCCATTGGGCCAGAAATATACTTAACCACAAGGAGTAACTTTGTTAACATAAATTGTATAAATCACTGGCTCGAAGTTGTCAAGACTCAGTCTCTTCTCTCTAATTAGATCAACCACTATCTCACTGTCCCTCTTCTGTCACAGTTTCATCACTCTTCATCTATCCAAAACTAATAACAGTCCAAGTAGCCCCAACCATTGACACTTTCCTAATTATTTCACTGCTGAATCTTAAATGTAACTTTATTTTCAGTTTCTCTATTACTAACATACCATATTTCTTTATCAACCACCTTCTCCCTTTCTAATATTTCCATAGTTCTGCTGCCTCTTCTTTTCATTATTTCCATTGCTAGATACTGGAGGTAATTTTACAGCATCTTTTTCAGTGGTATATCTCCTTTTGCTATATGCAAGCCCGTGCCTATTTCTAATGAATATTCAACACTGTATATCCCTGTGCAAGCTATGTACATGCTCCATTTCTGAATGATGTTTATGTAAGCTATGGTAATTTTTTTTCTCTCATGCATTTAAACTTACCTATATTTTGTATTCCTTCTGATATCATGTAACTGTATTTTATGTATATGTCAAACAACAAACAATGTATTTTGGCTTTTCCTGGTTAGGGGTCACCACAGCAGATCTATGTCAAAGCTAGTCTTAAATGTGGCATGCATTGAAAAAGGGTTTTATCCCAGATGGACTTTCCCAGTGAACAAAGATAAATTAATATATTTAGATGGAAATAAATGTGGATTTGACAAACAAGGACTTCAGGATGGACTTTCATCAGAATACCAGGGAACCAGAAAAGAGAAATAGCAATGCTAATTGTAGGAGGGGCCCCAACAGCTGAAGAAAAGCAGAAAAAGGACAGTATTGGTAAATTTGTTGCAACAATATATTGTTAATAGGGGAGGAGGATTACACTGGTATGCATTTCTATTTCACCTAAACACTACTGTTATGGCGCTTAGGAGAATTTGGAGAGAAATAGTAAGTTTTCAGTATGGAATATCATTTATAGATGGGGAATGGAATCTGATTTGCAGTAGTGAGGACATATCGAGGCACCTAGAAGGTAAACTATAACAAGAAAGGGTTTTTCACAGGAGCATGTAATTTTAATTAGATGCTTTCAGACACAGTCAATAACTACACCAGATCATTCATCACCAATAAATACAAAGATAGAGATGCAAGGTAATAAAGTTAGGCATTAGTGCTTTTATGCATATTTGTTAAAAAGAGAGGACTTTAAGGAATGGCACTGGGAATGTTTCAAGAGATGTTAGAGAAGACAGAAATTACTTTAAAAGGGATTCAGCTGGTAGGATAAAATGAAAAGTATTTTAAAATCAGAGTAGAAATAAGAAAGTGGTACAGAAAAGTAATAAGAAGTTATTTAGAGTGTGGACAGAGGAAGCAGTCAGGGGTATCCTCTCTCCCCTTTGTCATTTGTTTTATATTTAGAGCCATTGGCAAAGAAAATAAGGATGTTTGTGTTGGCAAAGTCCAAGAATCTCTGGACCTGCAAGTTTGGAGTTATGTGGGATTCTTGGTTTATAGCTAGTTAGTTAAAATCACCAATAAGTACGGTATTGGGTTAAATGATGAATGTCTCCAGTAAATTTAGCTATGTGTTATATATTTTCTTTGTCATGGAGGGGAATCTATAGGTTGCAAGGATATGTTGTGGACTTTGAATATGTTAATTTGGGTGTGGATAAGCTCAAACTCATCATCCTGTTTGACCAGCCTCAAAGTGTGTGGGTTTTTTTGCGTAAAATCGAGACACCTCCACCTTTATTCCCTTGCCTGTGCAGCAGCTGGTTTAAATGGTTGGAAGGCATTGTAGTCCTACACTGCCAGGGGGCTCTCTGTGGCTTTAAACCGTGAATCAGTAACTTACAAATGTCTGCATTCTGTAGGGAGAGGAGAGCTTGGAGGGAGTGAGCTTTCTTATTTAGACTCCTGCCGTTAAGCAGTACCACCTTTTGATTTTCTAAGGTTGGTTTTGCTATGCCAGAAGGTTTGTCACTTTGACATTGCCTAAAACAGGCACAATGAGAGAGGATAATGTTCTAGCCCATATTCAAAATCCTAGAGGGGACAAATGCACACCATTTCTAGCAAAGCAACATGGTCTGTTGACTATATCCTCCTATGGCTGACAAATATTGTGAAAACAAAAGACAATTATTAAAGTCAATCATCTTCTGTTTATATTGTGGTATAATTCTTGGAAAAGGTTAAATGCTGCTAATATTGGCCTTATGCCGACGTGGGTCACAAAATCTGAGATCTCCATCATGTCTCTACATATAGTCCAGGGAGGTACATCTTATTTCATTTACATGCACATGGACTATGACTGAGTCAGACCAGTATATGTGGTCCAATGTTCTAAGTACATGCATGATCTGGCAGCTCCTAGCCCGATAGGCAACTGACCGTGACTACCTCCTTACTCAGCATGGCGAGTGGGACATCTTGTGTCTCAAAATGAAGTTTCCTATGATCAAAATATCGGGTTGTGTGGTGGCTTGCCTTATGGGCTTAGAAGTTGAGGCTCCATAAGATGTGGCTATGTTGTTGATGGAGTCGTTTTTGGGGCTGATAAGGATATTTCTTGTAGGCACAATGCCTGGGTTGTCTTTGGGGTTAGGAAGATTACATTTAAGACGCTCAGCAAATATGGGTTTATTGGTCTGATCTATACTGCGTGTGGTGGGTGCAGCTTGGATATTATAGATAACCTGCCTGGTATTATGAGTGCATGTATGTGAGAGCTTTGCCTCCAGTAACATTGAGCAATTATATCTTTCACATACCTTATCAGTTTGTTTAAGAATTAGTTGGTTGTCAGTAAACATGAGGCAATTGCAACATTGCCTCAGGAATGCAACTCTAGAGCGCATAAACTTTTAATACAATGGCTTAGGTAACAGAAAGTAGAAAAAGCTTGGGCCAGATGTATGGAGCCTATGATAAGAAACATAACCAAAGGTTCTAGTTGAGATATTTAAGAAATTGTATTAACATTTGTATAAAGCAGAGGAATAGAGAAGCCAAGAGGTGGGAGGTTGGCATAATGGTTAAGGTGTTTACCTTACAAGCATAAGGTACAGGGTTTGATTCTCACATGGGGTAACTGGCTAGGCTGAAAATGACCCACAAGAGCAGTTAGCCTAGTACCAATCTATGAACCTATGAACCTATGAAAAGACACAAATGGAAATGTTTATGGAATACTTAGTTATGCCAAGAGTTAAAAAAAGATGAGGCTCATAAAATAATAGTTAAGATAGGAAGGAATTAAAGAAAAAAACAGAGATGCAAAATTAATCAATAGGGAAGTGTCCAGTAACTGACTGTATTCCTGTGGAAATCTGTGGAAATCTGTAAACTAGAAGGAAAGAACTTACCAATGATCTAGAAGGCTTTGCTCATCAACATTTTAAAAGGAGGAGTACCGGCATCTTGAAAGAAAACAATGGTGGTAGGATTGCTGAAACAGGATAAACATCCATTAGATATGGCTTTTTAGAAACCTATTTTTTTTATTTCAAATCATGATTATAAAATGTTTATATCAATATTCACTATGAAAATGGCAATTATGTTACCAATATTGATAGCTATGGATCAATGTAGTTTTAGATTTAGAAGAGACATACATTTGATAACATTAACAGAATATTGATGATCCAGGGGAATCAGAATACAAAAAAACACCACTTTTCTTGGCAATTATGTTACCAATATTGATAGCTATGGATCAATGTAGTTTTAGATTTAGAAGAGACATACATTTGATAACATTAACAGAATATTGATGATCCAGGGGAATCAGAATACAAAAAAACACCAATTTTCTTGGCGAGTCTTGATAAAGAGAAAGAAATTGTTAAGGTCAGTTGAGATTTCATGAGTAGGATAATGATAGTATTTGCATTCCTGAATAGAATGGGGGGAGTTTGATTAGGAGGATATACAAGGGATTGGAGGCAAAAATGAAGGTGGGAGAGATCCCATCTGACAAGTTGTTTTGAACCAAGGAATCAGGCTGGAATGTCATCTTTACTTTCTGTTATTTGGTTTATATTCAGAGTGATTAGCAAAGAAATAAATGTTATGGAAATCAAGAAATTAGCCTAATTTGTGGAAGATATTATTTAGTACTGCATAAATCTAAAAAAATACAGAAAATAACAGAATATTTATGTCAGTTTCAAGTTTTTTGGGGATCTAAAATAAATGAAACCAAAACCTATAGTGGCAAAAAGTATTTAAATGCGTGGATTAAAAAGGATACTGGTATGGCAGCTAATATGTGGGAAGAGACTAAACAGAAGATAATACAAAAAGTTAGAAACTGGAGGCTCTTAATTATGGAAATGGATAACAAAATATAAACAGTGACAATGTTTTCAGTCTTATGTACAGGCCAGGGATATTTTTATCATCCAGAAAATTTGCAGATGACAAGTACTAAAGAGCTGAGGGAATTTATATGATAGAGGAACAGGGTGATGGTTAATTCAAAAAAGTTAATTCTCCATGTGGAGAAAGGTGGTTACCTGATTTGAAGGAGTGATAACATGGAAGAAGCTTGAGATAAAAATAGACTAGGATTTTGGATAGAAGATAGTAACAACCATAAGGAGTATTATATTCATGAAGTAAAAGAAAGAATTCCAGGAAGCAAGCCAGCATAGAAATGGAGAAAGGAGATTTTATAATAGGGATGTCTACAAGCAGGGGTTCAGGGAATAGGTGACTAGGCAGGAAATTAGTAAAAAGATCCAAAGTAATGACAGCAAATAACTTAGGACTGAAATGCAATAGAGTTGGATGAGGTTAAGCAGGAGTTTGGACTGCTGGATAGAATTTACCTTCCCTCTCAGAGACTGATAGAGTGCAGGCAAACAGAGATGGATAAAGGAGTCTTTAGTGAAAGCAAACTTTGTTAGAGATTTTAGTTGAGTTTATAAAAGAAAATGCTATTACAAAAATTATAATTAGTATGGCATATTAAATACCCCATAAGAATCTATCAAAGGACCTTAGAGAAACAAACTAAGAAAACTATGCATAATGTTACCATATAACTGCACTTTATTAAACACAGTTAAGTGCTTTCATCCAAGTGACAGGACTTCTTCAGAACTGGATTAAAATCCACACACTTCCTTCTTATATAGCTAAACACATGATCAGTTACATAATTAAATACCATAAAGCCTCTAAAAATGGGAATTTGGATTGATAAAATATACCATAAAGCTTCTAAAAATTGGAGCTTGAAAAATGTAAAGTTGAAAATACACAAAAAAATATAAGTATAAAAACCTGACTACAATAAAACTGTGCACAAATCCATTATATCATAAAATATTGTGGGATTAATGTACTACAAATGTCTATGTAAAACCAAATACAAATTTAATACAATCCAAATAAATAAATTAATAATTCCAAATACCAGTTTAAGCCTAACAAATTCAGTTACATAAAACAGCATGTTTTGAGCCTTAAAACACTAGAAATAGTAACCAAATCATTAAGACCTGGTTCCACATAAGAATTAATTCTGAGCTGCCATTTCAATTCCGCCAAATTAAGAATATCATTCATAGAGACTTCCAAGATGGCTGCACATTGAGTAACAGCTTATTTCTAGCTCTCCCAGTGTGAAAGCAGAAACTCAGCAGAGAAGGTCAGTAAACTTGTGTTTATGGGTAAATTTCAAATACTGGCTAGTAAGTGCACCACCTGGATGCCAGGAATAAAGAAATACAGAGGACCTGGAAAAACATCAGCTAAAAAAAGTGAGGAAGAAACACTGACTGGGGAGAGTTCTGCAGCTGTTCAACAAAAAGCAATGCAACCTTCAGACATAACTTCAAGTAGCGTACAGGAAGATACAAGACAACTGCATACAGACTTGGTTAAAATAAACAAAACACTGATGGAGTACATCAACACAAACAATAAAAGGCTGGAAAAAATGGAAGAAGCTTTAAAAAGATATCCAGATGAGAGGATAAAACTGCAAAAATCAGAGTTTGAAATAAAGAAAAGGCTGGCTGAATATGAAACTGCTTAAATGTTTCAAAAAATAATAGAATTAGAAGACAGAGCACATAGGGAAAATCTGAGACTTTCAGCTATACCAGAGATGCTGGAAGGAGCAGACTGCATTAATTTTATGAAAGCCCAAATGAGCAACTGGACTGGTATTCCACAGCAGGAGTTGTTAGTTGAAAGGACACATTGTTTGTATGCTCCAATCCTGGCTATAAGAAAGCAAGCTAGACCTTTAATAGTAAAGATGCAATCCTATCAGCATAAGTAGCTTTTTCTGACAAAATTGTAGCAGAAGGAAAAAGTATTAAAAGTGGGAGACAGCAGAGTGTGGAGAATGATTACTCACTGTACACCAGACTGAAGAGGAGAAAATTTATTCCACTATTCAGGGAATGTCGAGATGTAGGTGTGAGATTCAAACTACTGTACTCAGCTGTCTTCAAGGTATTCTTCCCCTAGAGGGACAAAATAATTTTTTGATGAAGTACATGCTAAGGAGTAAAAACAGAAGTTTGTCCAACAAAAAGTAAACTGTGAAACAGAAGGAGACTCTGCTTCTTGTTCTTCTGGCACCTGTGAAACCTTTTCAAATTTTTCAATGGAAAATGTTGGAAAGAAGGTAGGGAAGAGAAGTTGACTAGAAGAACTGAGAGTATGGTGGAAATGAAGCAGAGACAGGATTTCAGAGATGAACAGCAATAAAACCAGTAATATAATATATAATATGGGATTACAATGCAATAATTATATTTATGAAATATGACAGAACAAGAAATCTGGAAATATTGGACTTTTTCAGAGTTTGTTGAACTTGTGGGGAACTCTAAAGCATATGCTGTACTTCATGTCATTAATGTTCAGAAAAGTGCTTTGGAGACGGCATGAGGAGGGAGAAAGTTAACTATAAGTAAAGATTTTTTTCCTTAAGTAGTACCAATTTTGTGGCATGTGTTTTTCCATACGTGCTATAAAGTAAAGTTCTATTTAGTTATTTTTAAGTATAATGGGGATTGTAAAGAGGTGCTGTTCTTTTTTTTCCTCTTATTTCTCCTTTATCTCTCTCTCTCTTCTTGTTCAGTTTTAAGCAATGTAGGCACTGCAATGTATAAAAAGCATGGTTAAAAAGCATGATAAAGGAAAAAATAATGTGCTTGTTCTCATTCTTGCATCGGGGAAATGCCTGGATTAAAGACCTTAGATTGATTTATTAACAAGTTTTGGGAGAGAACAAGTAAATGAAAAAAGAACATTGAAAATTATGAAGTTTTTTTCTAGCAAATACATGTAATACTGGCTGAGGGATTAAATAGAGAAATTGGTTGAGATCATGTTCTCTGAAAGCATTCAGGGGGGTTTCCCAAAGTAGATAATGTTCTCTAAAAACATCCAGGGGCTTTCCCAAGGTAGTTAATGCTCTCTGAAAACATTCAGGGGTTTTCCCAGCTAGGAGAGTGATACAGATAACACAAAACCAATCAGCACTTAGTAGAAGCAAAGGCTGCACCATGCGTCTTAGCATGGATGATCTTTCTTTTAGGTTAACTCAAATCATTGAGTGTGGCCATCAGTTTGGGACTTTTGTTCCTATTAGGAGGGTAAAACTTCAATATTTAAAGGTGTACATAGTTTTGTGTGTTTGTATTAAGTTAACAGGTTTTAGAGAGGTATTAGGGGTATCTTTGTGTTTTTTTGTTTGAGGGCTTTCAGTAAAACAAAAAGTTTTATAAGATGTTACATAGGCTGAAATGTATATGACAAGAAACAACTGTATAAAAGTTCAACCTGCCAAACAGTGTATGCATGTAACACAAAATCTGAAACTAGTAATTTAACAAAAAGGTTTTATACATAAAAGGTGGGAATGATAACATTTTAATATAAGGATGCTTTCTTTAATGCCTTTAAATGTAAATGGCCTCACAGATAAATACAAACAAGAAAGAGTAGTGAGCTATATTAAAAAATATAGATTGCAAACAGCTATGATATAGGAGACACACTTAGAAAGAACTGAACATGTGAGTTTGATAAAGAAAGTTTTCAGTATGGTTATTCAGCAGAATACATGTGACAAAGGAAAACAGGAGTACTTATATTAATTGTAAGAGGAGCTCAAATAGTGATAGAAGAAGATAATAATTATAATAATAGCAGATGTGTAGTGCAAAGCGGCTACTGACAAGGGAGGAGGATTATATTGGCATATATTTACATTCCACCATATTGGTGGGGACTGAAACTTGACTTACAGCAGTGAAGATGTGTCTAGGGGGCTCAGAAGCGAAAATATAACAAAAGAGGGTAGATTTTTGAAGAAATTTATGAAAATATTTGGCATGGAAGATGTGAATTCAGTAATAGGAGTTTGGAGTGAATTTACATATTATTCCCCAAGATATAAAAACTGGACTAGGATAGACAAAATTTACATTTCACAGGAGGATGTATTTAATTGAAGGTCTTGATACCTACCCAATAACTATTTCAGATCATGTGCCAATAATAGCTAAAATAATAATACATGGTAATGAAATAAAATGAGACATTGGTGCTTTCCCATCTATCTGTTGAAAAGAGAGGAATTTAAGGAATGGGTACCTGAAATTATTCAGGAGCTGTTAGAGAAGATAGAAATTTCTTCTAAATACATAGCTAGAGAGTGGAATAAAATTAAGGTGGAGTTTGCGTAGTGGTGCAGCGGTAGCATTGTTGCCTTAGAGCAAGAGGTTCTCTGGTTCGATTCTCGGCTAGAGTGCCTTCAGTGTGTAGTCTGCATGTCTTCCCTACATTCATGTGGATTTCTTCTAGGTGCTCCAATTTCCTCCCATATTATAAAGACATGCATCTGGAGCATTTCTCCCCAGGCCGCCGATGAAAATTGTCTTCGTTCCAAGTCAGACTTTCCCGGCTAACAAATGCTAAATAAATAAAATAAGGTGGAGTTTAAAATAGGGTGGAAATAAAAAAAAGGGAGTTGTGGTTAAGAACTAACAAGAATTATTTAGAGGGACTGTGAATGTGAAAGTATTGCAGAATAGGGGGAATCTCACAGAACAAGAAGAGGATCAACTGCAAAGTGCTAGGCAGAAAATAAGGGATTACTTCAATAATATGCACGAGCTTAGAAAGACTGCTGTTAAGCAACTGTTTTTGATAACACTAGAGCACAAAAACTTTTAGCACAACGACTCAGGGAACAGAAAGTAGAAAGGGCTGTTGCCAAACTTAGGGAGCCTATAACAAAGAAGGTAATAAGAGATTCTGTAGAAGTATTAGAAATATTTCAGAAATTCTATGGGAGTCTCTATAAAGCAGATAAATATGAAAATCAAGAAAAGATACAAATAGAAATGTTTAATGAAGAATTAAATATGCCAAGGTTAGAGGTACAGGAGGCTCAATTACTAACAGTTTGGCTAGGATAAGATGTGATAAAAATTGTGATGTATAACCGATCTACAGGAAAGTCCCCAGAAAGAGATGGTATTCCTGTGGACTTTTGGAAGCTAGGAGGGGAAAAAACTGATACAGATCTGAAAAGTTTTGTTTAACAATATTTTAAGAGGAGAAGTACCACCATCCTGGACGAAAGCAGTAGTAGCTGTAATACCTAAAGAGGGTAAGAATCCATCAGATCCAGCTTCATACAGGCCCATTTCAATACTAAACCATGATTATAAAGTATTGATGTCTATAATGGCTAAACGAATGGCAAAAGTAATGCCAAAACTGATAGATATGGGATCAATGTGGTTTTGTGGAGGGGAGGCAAACATTTGACAATATTAATCTAACACTGATGATCCAGAGGGAAGCAGAGTGTAAGAAAATGCCATTGTTGTTGGTGGGTCTCGATGCAGAGAAAGCATTTGACTGAGTAAGCTGGGACTTTATGAGGAGGGCAATGGAAGCATTTGCATTTCCTGAAAAAATACAAGATTGATTAGGAGAATATATGAGGGATTGAAGGAAAAAAATTAAAGTGGGTGGGGTCCTCTCTGATCATTTCTGCTTGAGCAGAGGAACCAGGCAGAGGTGTCCTCTTTTCCCTTTATTATATGCATTCTATTTAGAACCATTGACAAGAAAATAAGGGATTCAACAATTCAAGAATATAATTGGTATGGTAGTCAAGAAAATCTGTCTTTATTTGCAGATGATATTATTTTGTACCTGACAAAAGCAGAAAAAAGACATTACAGTGTTGTAGAACATTCTGAGACAGTTTCAGATCATTTTTGGGGATACAGAATTGATGAAGCTAAAACAAAGGCAATAGCGGTAAATTATGTACCCACACATGAACTGGTTCAGGAATACCCATATTTATGGGGGTATAATAAAATGAAATATTTAGGAGTATGGATTAAAAATTATTCTAATGTGGCAGCTAAGGATATGTGTAAAGAAATTAAACAAAAGATAATACAAAAACTGAGAAAATGGAAGCTTGTTATATGGATATGGATAGTAAGATAATAAGCAGTTAAAATATTTTTAGTCCCTTTAGTCCTATACACAGGCCTGGCATATTTTTATCAACCAGAAGAGAAGTTGTGGGTAGCAATTAATAAAGAGCTGAAGGACTTTATCTGAGAGGGAAGACATCAAGAGTCAAGTGGGTTAAGCTGATTCTTCCAGTAGAACAAGGCAGATTGGGATTACCCAATTTGAAGGGGTATTTCAGAGTTACACAGTTAAGACTCCTATATATAGCACACACAGAAAACTATTATTCAAAGTGGAAAGGGATAATGATGAACACGGAGGAAGCTCAAGAAACACGAAGAGACTGGGATTTTGGATGCAGGCCTTTAAGGAGAATAACAATAATCATATAGAATATTATATCCATAAAGTAGCAGAAAGTATTCTAAGAACTAAACCAACACAAGAATGGGAAAAGGAGATTCTGCCTATGGGGATGATTGCAATTATGGATACAAACAATAGGCATAGGGGCCAAAATTTGTTGGAGAAAACTGGTAAAGGAACCAAGGTATTGGGAGCAAATAACTAGAGAGGAAAAGATGATAGAATGGTAAGATGCCAACAATTTATTTGAACTGTGGTTTAGAGATTACTATCAGAGTATAGGCAAAGAGAAATAAATAGGGGATCCTAAATGTAAGACCAGCACTACTAGAGTGTTTAATAGAATCTAGAACAGAAGCTGCCATTAAAAAAAGGAATAATTAGTAGACCATATAAAATATTGCATGATAACTATAAGAATCAATCAGAGGAGGTTAAAAAGGACTGAAAAGAGAGACTGGATAAGCAATTTACAAAGAAACAATGGGAGGATATATGTATGTCTTCCAAATGTGCAACAAAATCTAGAAGATTTAGGATTTTTGCCTGGAAATGTTTACATAGATATTTTTATACTCCAAGTACACTACAGAGAATATTTCTTGAGGTATACAGTACATTTTGGAGGTGTGAAGAGGATGAGAGGCAATTGGTAACATATTTTCTGGTAGTGTGGTGAGTTGGAGGACTTTAAGGATTCCCTGCAGGGTGCACTGTCAAAAATGCTGGGCGAGCAGATTGGTCTGATGAGGGAAATGATTCTTCTGAGCTATGATGCAGAATCAGAATTGCCTAGACATGGTAAGACCTTGCTGTGTCTAATAATGGTGGCTGCCAAAAAAGCAATTACTAGAAAATGGAAATCAAAGTCTAAACCAACTATACTGGAAGTAGTAAATATGGTAACATAGATAAAACAACTGGAATTGAGATCTTTAGAAAAGAGTAGGAGCAAACTACACAAGAAAAAAATGGGAATTGTGGGAACAATAAATGTAAGGGAGGAATGAGGCCTAAAAGGCAGCAGGACAGAAATGAGCTATGTAATGTCTGAGTGAGAAAGGTTGGGTAGATTATAAGTGATGTATAACGCTTGAAACTGGGAGTGTGTCACTATGGTTTGTGATATAAAATGCTTGCAACTAGGATTGTGTTGGTGTGGTTTGTTTTCATTTATATAAATATATGTTTGCCTATGTAGCAAGTGATGGTTTAATGAACTTGTAACTTAAAATGCTAATTACTAAAAATGTTTTAAGCATGACTTCATACTGTGTGATTTGGTAAAATTTGTCAGAAGGGAAAGTTTTTGACCTTCAGATGGCCATCAACGTTATTGAACCACATGCAATATTTTTCACATCTCAAAAGCTGCAGAGCAAGGGCCTTAAAATTCATACAGATTGTCAACATCTCTTTGGCAGTTCCTGCACAAAAACATTTATCACCAGCATTAAGCTACAAAGTTGTGTCTTCTTCAGAAAAGCTATGGAAAAGATATGTAGAGATCACAAGAAATTTGGGGATTCATGTAATGTTTGAAAAGTGAGACACACCTTTAACATCCTACAAAAAACAACATATCAGATGACATAGGAAGGGACTCTTCTTGATAGTCAACAAATAGGTACACCCTCTCCAGTAATCATAAATTGTGCCTTTTTCTAAGAGGTTTCTGTTTCCAGTGAAATGAGTGCCCTCTACCACTGCAAGCCTTGACATCATATTCAATTACATACAAGTGTCTAGACTCTCAAATTGACAGTTTCCCTCAGCAGCAAGTGAACAACATTTCTGCGAGTCAAGAAAAAAACAATGAAACGAGAAAACCTAAACTGGCAGCAGATAATTTAAAAGTATATACCTACCCAGCACACAGGGAACTCCAACAGTCATCAAAGCTTCATTGAGGTGCTGCCCAAGCAAAGAAGGGTGGCAAAAAGGTATCACTGAGCCATCAAGGAGGGTCCAGTCTTACAGCACATGATATAGTAAGAATAATAAAAAAAAAAAAGAGAGAGTCAAGATCAAGATCAGATTAAAATTAACCAGTAACCACAAATATTGGTCTTGTCCACCAGGAATATAAATGTATTGTGTTTTGTCAGAAGCAATATACAGACTTTATCAAAGTAATGAGAAAATAGATTTACTTTGATGATGTCTGTACACTGATTCTGATTAAAGCACTTTAATTACTTACATTCCTGGTGAACAAGACCAATTTTTTGGTTATTGATTGATACAATAAGATAACATCTGTGAAATCTGATACTGGGCACTCTCCCTGATAGGTATATGACTGGGCTAAATCCCAAAAAGTAAACCACCTAGGTGGAATGAGCTGGTGAACAGCCTAAAGAATACGTTTCAGAAGCTTAAGTACTGAAATACTGATATTCAAAGAAAACTTGAAGTCTAAAACTTTGATTAAGATAACAGTACTTACTGAAGGTGTGCAGTGATGACCAACTGACTGTGGTACAGATATCCATAATGGAACAATCCCTGAAGCATGCACTGGAAGTAGCCACATCTCTAATGGAATGGCCTCTGATAATGTTTTCCAATGGCGTTTTGGTGCCTCATGGCAAAGATAATACAGCTGACACACAATATGGAAAGGGTTTTCTTGGCAACTGCCAGCTGTTCCATACCTGGAGAGTAATGGACAAACCAGTGATCAGTATTCCCAATCTCATGCACCCACTACAAGTAAAACCTGAGCTAATAGTGTTCACCCGAGATGTAAAGCATCTCCTGTCTTCTGGTGTGTGTCCTAGCAAAGAAAATAGGGGTGAATAAACTGATTTAGAGACAGTTGAGAAAACCACATATGAGGTGAACTGAGGGATGGTCTTAAAGTGTACTTGATCCCTGTTAAAGACCACATATGGTTCCCTACGTAGCAACATAGAGAAGTGAGATCCTGAATGTTTATATGATATCTATTCCAATTTAATTTCTCCAAGTGTTTAGGATTTCTAATACCTTGATATGAATGGACCCCATTTCTAAAAAGTACAATTAAAATTCATGAAATTAGTATTGCTTCAATCTTTGATGTTTGTCAGGAGTGCTTGTCAGGTCCTGCAGTGTATCCAAAATTGCCTCCTTTTGCAGTTCATGTGGACTTAGTTGTATCAGCAACATATTTAAGTATGCTTGAATTATTTATTATCAGCTATGTTTGCTTCCACTACTACTGAACTATCAGGGTGTCTATTCCACACTGTTCTTCTTTAAGCTTACATATCTTGCTATTGTATAACTTTATGTCTCTCACTATTCAGGAAAACATGAATAAACTTACTGTCTGCTATGAAGTGTTTTCTAATGGAGATTAAGTGCTGGTGAACTAGCTAGTTAAAAGGGTGGGGGGGACAATCATGTCAATCATAAATATCCAGTCTAATGAGGGACTCTTTCAAAGGTTGGCAGAGAAGCAGCACCTCACTGAGAAGTTGTTTAAAGACTGCCAGAGATGATGAATCCTTCAAAGACGCTGCTTGGACAGCCACAAGTGTGCCACAGTCCTGTTGTCTGCAAGGTCATGAAAGGCAAAATACACCTGACATTTGCACCTTGGTTGCACAACAACTGAGGCCCAAATAAGATGAGTACTCGAGGGAGGTTCAAATTAAACTGAAGGCTGACTCGAGTCGTATTCAACACTGCTGCTCCAAAATGGAGACCTTTTTCCACTTGGTAAAGTGAAGCCCTGGTGGAAGGCTTGCTAACAGTCTCAATCATTTATGAAAATGTATTTAAATCTGAAGGCAGATCCTGAGCTAGAGCCAACTGTCACCCAAATTACAGGGGACACCACCCATGACTAGCACCATGAAAGGGTAATACACTACCAGGAACCTGAGCTTGAGGCTCTCCTGCAACCTGAACACATTCGTACATATTAAGTTGCAGAGATATGGTTCCAAAGCAATGAAACAAATCACTCCCTCTATTCCTGGATTTAGTGCCCATCATGCCTTCAGATTTACTGGCAATTGTGGGGAAATATCAGTATTTGGCAATATCATCAACTCACGATGGATTCCTTGAAACACCAAATTGAAACCCACAAATATCCAAATCAAGCTAAACAATATTAATTCCCACTGCAAAGCAAGATAAATAACACCTGCTTTGTGCCCTTCTGACTAAAGTAGCTATCTTAACACCTTAGATGAAATCCCCATTAAACACAATACCTTTCTAAGGGGGGAACTACAATGGCCCAACAATAAACTGGATGACCTACACAGCCAGTAATCAACATGCTCAATTCTTCATTGACCTTATAAATGGTAACTCATTTGTACAATTAGTTAATCAATCTTCTGCTGGCCCCAATACCACTGATCTTATCCTCACAAATATGTCTACTTCTTGCATACCTCAATATGTGTCATCTTCCTTTGTTAAATCAGACCACAAATGGTGAAATTTTATTTAAAACTAGTTGTATTTCCATTAAAAATACCTCAGTGTTTATGGACTTATCGAAAGTAAACCTCGAGTTACTCGATGACCTAAATAAATTCCACTGTAATCCTCTTCAAAAGGATCCCATTGATAAAGCAGCTGCTCATACCTCTGACATATTCTAATTTAAATAGTTGCATTTGTGATGCCCCCATGCTGGGCCAGTAATCAAGGAGCTTGAATCCTCACCACTGACACTGGAGAGGGATGTGCATTTGGAATACAAATGGATCCACTAAGTATTTCCAGATGCAGATCTCTCTGCATCAAGCACAATTTCCCTTAAAAGCACACAGGGAACACACTCATCCCAGGATCTGGATTTCCCTATATCTGTCTCCCTCCAAGTCCCTAATAAGACTCCCCCACTGGTACAGCTGTAGGGTTAGGTCCTCAGCCAAGTGTCCAAGTCAAGTCCTCCAGCGCCCTCTCTGTAATCTCAGTGTTTTGTGTCCCTGCCCCAAGTAGCTGGCACACACACTGTGAAATTTGATTCTTCACATAAACATACACCTGGAAAAGGCTGGCAAAGATTTACCTGCTGTGTCCCCTTCAGCCCAGAGTATAAGGTAGTTATCACTGTCATTATACACTCCACAGTCAGCTACTGTAAGGCCCTTAACAAAGGGTGTCCAAATTACATTGTGTAATATTAATATTAATACAAATGGTAGTAGATGCCCAAGATGGCTAGGCCTTCTGGAGTGGGTCACACAGTGTCACCAAATAAATATAAGCACTCTCAAAGGTTAAATACTTTCTACAAGGACCAACCACATTAAAAGTTTTAAATATATATAATAATAAATAATAAAACAACATAAAAATAATGAATATATATTCACAGTAAACCATAGAGTTCAGGTCACAGGAAATATTGAAAAGAGCATTAATGGACAGACTCAGACAAATAAAGGAAAACAATTTCTAAACTAAGCTTTATTAGATTCCTGACATAATCTAGTAGAATTACTATCCCCTAATGACTTGATAGAGCAATACACAATGAAATATGTGAACAGTCTTTCTAGTCAGGTTCCCCAAAACAGAATACTCCCTCCTCAGAGATTACTCCATATAAAATATAATATCCAAGATGGCGTGCAGAATGACCTCATCTGGTCACCTGACTCTAGGTTCTCACAGTACCCCCCCCCTTTGAACTGAGACAGGAATTTAGCATAGACAGCTACAATACACATCTTAAATGTTTATGGCAGTGCCTGGGGCTTTTCCTCTTTTTACTGAGCTAATGAACAAAGGCTTCTTCCAGACCTAACATCTCCAGTCCTATTCAGCACTCTGGGGTGTCATTTTAATGATTTAACAGCTCATTTACATTTCCCTTATTTTTCTTAAAATAAGCCAGCTTCTTATCTCTTGCTGTCCCAGTATCTTCTATTAAAACATATATATTTTCAGTTTCAATAATACATTTCTTTTCATACTAGCAGAGTGCAGTGTGGATACATTTTAACACATGACTTCCAGTAACATTGAGAAAAGTATAAACCAACTGCACACAGATTTGAGTACAATAAATGAATCACTGATGGAGTATATCAACTCAGACAATAAAATGCTGGAAAAAATGGAAGAACCTTTAAACATATTCTCAGATAAGGTGATAAAACTGCAAAACTCAGAGAATGAAGAAAAGGCTGGATGAATATGAGACTGCACAAGAAGAGATGTTTCAAAAAATAATAGAATTAGAGGAAAGAACACATAGGGGAAAACCTGATATTTTCTGCTGTACATAAGAAGCTGGAAGGAACAAAATGTACTAATTTCATGAATGCACAAATAAGCAACTGGACTGGTATTCCGCAACAAGAACTGTTAATTGAAAGAACACATTGTGTGCATGCTCCAAACCTGGCTATGAGAAAACAACCTAGACCTGTAATAGTAAAGATGCAATCTTACCAGCAGGAGTTGATTCTGACAAAACTGTGGCAGAACAAAGTACTAAAAGTGAGAAACAGCAGAGTGTCTGTAGAAAATGACTAATCATTGTACACCAGACAGAAGAGGAATAATTTATTCCATTTATAAGGATATTAGATATTATCTGTGCTAGCATGACTGACTGAAGTTTGGTAAATAATTGTGAATTACCCTGTGTTACATATGCCAGCATGACTAGCTGTAATTTTGTAAATAATTTATGTCTTTTGATTATCACTCTGATTTATGCAAGATGTTTGAATGTCACAGTGTTCTTCTGGCTGACCAAATGTGCATGTTCTTTGTAAAAAGAATTCTGAATGCGTGTTATACCAGAGTCAGCTGACCTAAATGTGATGTCATTGTGTGCCTGGGCTGGGAGAATAAAATCTTCACTACAACTGTTTGTTTACTTTTCAAAGTCTGATATGAGAACAGAATTCTGTTGGCAGCTTCCTGTTACTTTTGAAAAAGATCTGATGTAAAAAGTAGGTTCTGAGTCAGTTGTTCAGTTTTTCATTCAGTTGCTTCTAGAGCTGTTCAGCAGTAGTTTCATTCAGTTGTTTCCAGGAGAGTAGTTGTTCCAGTCGCTGAGGACAGACAACAGCCTGGACTTTGGGCATAATTCCTCATCATGCCTTGCAGAAGTAAGAGTATAATCTTGCCTTGATAAAGTATTTAGATTAAATAGGGATAGTGAATCTTCAGATAGACAAGGAACTACAGCTAGATAGTTAGAGGTTTCCTAGAATCATTGTGAGATCTGTCCTACAATATTGTTTACATATTTCCCATGTGTGAAACTCTGATGTTTATTGGATTCAGTTAGTATTTACATGTTTTAAATCCTTTTATTTATTATTAAATGTTTTATTATCTATCATTGTGGCTGGCTGGTTATTTAGTTAATATTTTTAATAACTTGAGACTGTCTATGAGTATTGTGATAACAACAGGGCCTCTCCAAAAATCCTTATTGCTTGAGATATATGCTACCATTTGTTTCAGTATCTATTTTACCCAATCTAATTGAATACCCCTTTTGAAGGGTACTGTGATATTTGACTGGTGAAAGCCATTACCTCATAATTTGGGCAAAGTAACACAGCAGGTAAATCTGTGTCAGTCTTTCCCAAGAGTGTGTGTATGTGTGAATATCAGACATTTAGGAGTGACTGTGTCAGATACCTACAACTGGGGCACAATGCTCTGCAGTGGTTAGTGTGGAGACTCATTTGGGGACCTAGAGTGAAGCGTATAGTCTAGTCCCAGGTTTGGAACCTGCTCCTGGTGTACTCGTAGGGGAAATTATATATTTCTATCCCTGCTTTTAGTGACACTCCCTTACTGGACACAGGGATGAGGTTTGAGACTCCTTGGTTACTGCCCCGGGGTGAAGATGGCTCATCACACCAACTGTTGTATCCAGCTATCTTAAAACATTTTTCCCTGGAGGAACAAAATCATTTTTAATGAAGTACAATTTAAGGAAGAAATACAAGAGTTTGTCCTACAAAAAAGTGAGCTGTAAAATAGAAGGAGATTCTGCTCCTTATTCTTTTAGTATTAAGGACCACAGAGACTGTGCCAGTAAAACCTTTCTCAATGTTTTAACAGAAAATACTTGAGATAGGTAAAAAAAAAAAGCACAGGAGTGGACTAGAAGACTCAAGAGTACACTGTAGTTGAAGCAGAGACAGGGTTTGGGAGATGGAGATGAACAGGAATAGACGAAAATCTGGAAATATTGGATATTTTTGGACTCTGTTACACTTGTAGGGGACTCTAAAGTATATTCCCTACTTCATGTCATTTACATTTGGAGAATTATATCAGTAACATGGAAATTGACAAATCTGGGATTACAAAGAAATAATTATATTTGTGAAACGGGACAGAACAAGAAAATCTGGAAATACTGAACTTATTTGGACTTTGTTAAATGTGTAGGGGATTCTAAAGCATATGCCTGCCCTGTCATTAATGTTTGGAAAAATACTCAGGAGAGGGAAGAGAAGAGAGAAAGTTAACTGTAAGTGGTACATGATTTTCTTTGCATGCTATAAGGTATTTTTTTCAGTTCTTAAGTGTAATGGGAATCCTAATTTAAATAGGTGCTCCTGTTCTTTTTTTCTTCCATCTTCTCTCTTTCTCCTTGTTCAGATTTAAGAAATATAGGCACTGCAATGTAATAAAAAAGGATCTGGTTAAAAGAGCATGACAAAAGAAAAATGAGTGTGTTTTTTCTCATTCTTGCATAGGGGAATGACTGAATTAAGGCCATTAGCTTTATATAATAACATATTTTAAGAGAAACCAATTAAATGAAAAAATATTGAATATTATAATGATTTTTTCTAGTAAACAGTTTTGTATCTGGTTCTCATAGCTCTAGCAATCTAATAAAGAGAAATGGCTTGGAGAAAATGTTTTCTGAAAGCATTCAAGTGTTTTCCCAGATGAGTGTGCTGTAAAGATAATACAAAACCAGACAGCACTTAGTAGAATCACAGGCTGTAACATGCATCTGAGCATGGATATTCTTTCTTTTAGTTTAGCTCGAGTTTATGTGTGTGTGTGTGTGTGTGTGTGTGGCTGTCAGTTTGGAACATTTATTCCTGTGTTATTATTAGGTTAATATGTTTTAGGGGCGCATTGGTTGTGTGTGTATTTTTGTTTGAGGGTTTACAATAGAAGAAAAAGTTCTGCAAGATGTGACATAGGCTTAAATGGGGATGACAAGAAACAATTGTATAAAATATTAACCTGCCAAACAGTGCATGAATGTAAAACAAAAGCTGGAACTAGATATTTAACAAAAAGCTGTTATACATAAAAGGTGGGAATAATAATCCCTCAAGAATATGATTTTTTCTATAATGTTTTAAACATTAATGGTCTCACAGATAAAAAAAAGAGTAGTGAACTATATTAAAAAATGTAGAGTGCAAATAGCTATGCTACAGGAGACATACATAGAAAGAACTGAACATATGAATTTAATAAAGAAAGGTTTTCAGGATAGTTATTCAGTGGAATACTTGGGGGAAAAGGAAGAGAGGAGTACTTGTATTAATTGCACGAGGTGCTCCAATAGTAATAGAAGAGGATATAAAGGCAATAGTGGTAGATTTGTAGTACTAAGGGGCAAATGGCAAAGGAGGAGGAGGATTATACTGGCATTTATTTATATTTAACTGAAAACTTCTATAATGGAGCTTAAGAAAATACTGGGAGCAATAATCAGCTTTCAGCAAAGAACATTACTTATTGGTGGGGACTGGAACTTGATTTGTAACAATGAAGATGTGTCTGGAGGGGGCCCCAGAAGGGAAAATATAGCAAAGGAAGGTAGATTTTTAAAGAAATTTATGAAAATATTTGGCATGGAAGATGTGAATTCAGTACTAGGAGTTCAGAGTGAATTTACATATTATTCCCCAAGATACAAAAGCTGGGCTAGACTAGGCAGAGTTTACATTTCACAGGAACATGTGCATTTAATTGAAAGTCTTGATATGCACCCAATAACTATTTCAGATCATGCACCAATAATAACTAAAATAAAAACACATAGTAATGAAATAAAAATTAGACACTGCCACTTTCCCACCTATCTGTTGAAAAGAGAGGAATTTAAGGAATGGGTAGTGGAAATTATTCAGGATCTGTTAGAGAAGATAGAAATTTATTTTGAAAATATAGCTAGGAGTGAGACAAAATTAAACTACAGTTTAAAAATAGGGTGGAAATAAAAGAAAGGGAGATATGGTTAAGAAGTAACAAGAATTATTTAGAGGGACTGACAAATGTTACAGTATTGCAAAATAGGGGGATCTCACAGAACAAGAAAAGGAGCAACTGCAGGATGCTAAAGAGAAAATATGGGATTACCTCCATAGCTCTAAATCTCTTGGCACAAAAAACTTTACAAAGCCAAAAATAATGGGGGGCAAAGCCCCAAAATAGGGACAAATTTTAAATATTGCTCTTATAAACTTTGCGTGTTACTATGCATTTTCTGATAGATATGAAGTCTGAAACTCAAATGCCTGTCATTATATAGCAAACTCATTCCTCATTGATTTGGCACAAAAATCCAGAAAACCACAAATTTTATGAGGAACAGACCAAAAACATGAGGCAAAAATCCAGACATTCTGCGAAAATCTGTACAGTTGAGAGGTATGCTTACTTAGATAATATGCATGAGTTTAGAACGATTGCTGTTAAGCAACTGTTTTTTTGATAACTCTAGAGCACAAAACCTTTTAGCACAATGACTCAGGCAACAGAAAGTAGAAAGGGCTGTCACCAAGCTTAGGGAGCCTATAACAAGGAAGATAACAAGGGATCCTGCAGAAGCATTAGAAATATTTCGTAAATTCTATAAAAATCTGTATAAAACAGACATAGAAATCAAGAAAATGTACAGATGGAAATGTTTATGGAAGAATTAAATATGCCAAGGTTAGAGGAAGAGGAAGCTCAATTACTAACAGGATAGGAGGAGATGGGATAAAAAAGGTGATGTATAACCAATCTATAGGAATGTCCCCAGGAATAGATGGTAGTTTGGAAGCTAGGAGGGGAAAAACTGATAAAGATCTGGAAGGTTTTAACAGTATTTTAAGAGGAGGAGAAGTGCCAACATCCTGGAAGAAAGCAGTAGCAACTGTAATACCTAAAGAGGGTAAAGATCCATCAGATCCAGCTTCATACAGGCCCATTTCAATACTAAATCATGATTATAAAGTGTTTATGTCTATAGTGGCTAAAAAGAATGGCAAAAGTGATGCCATTATTGATAGATATGAATCATTGCGGTTTTGTGGAGGGGCGCAAACATTTGATAACCTTAACAGAATAGTGATGATCCAAAAGGAAGCAGAATGCATGAAAATATCACTGCTGTTGGTGGGTCGTGATGCAGAGAAAGCATTTGACAGAGTAAGCTGGGGCTTTATGAGCAGAGCAATGGAAGCATTTGCATTCCCTGATAAAATTATAAGGTTGACTAGGAGGCTATATGAGAGACCAGAGGTGAATATTAAAGTGGGTGGTGTCCTGTCTGATAATCTCCACTAGAGCAGATGAACCAGGCAGAGGTGTCCTCTTTCCCCTTTATTTGCATTATATTTAGAACCATTTGCAGAGAAAATAAGGGACTCAGAAATTCAGGGATATAACTGGTATGGTAGTCAAAAAAAAGCTGGCTCAGTTTGTAGATGACACTATTTTATATCTGACAAAACCAAAAAGGGACATCACAGTGCTGTGAAACATATTGAGACAGTTTCAGACCTTGTCAGGATACAAAATTAATGAAGCTAAAACAAAAGCAACAGCAGTAAATTATGTACCCACATACCAATTGGTTCAGCAATATCCATACTTATGGGGACATGACAAAATGAAGTATTTAGGAGTATGGATTGAAAATGATACCAGTGTGGCAGCTAAGGATACGTGGAAAGAGACTAAACAAAAGATAATACAAAAACTGAAAACAGTGGCTCTGTTATATGGATATTGATAGTAAGATACAAGCAGATAAAAATGTTTAGTCCATTTAGTCTTATACACAGGTCAGGCACATTTTTATCAATCAGAAAAGAAATCCTGGATAGCAACTAATAAAGAGCTAAAAGATTTTATCTGGTTTATCTGGGAGGGGAAGACAACAAGACTCAAGTGGGATAAGCTTATTCTTCCAATAGAACAGGGCAGATTGGGATTACCGATTTGAATGGGTATTTCAGAGCAACACAGTTGTACAAGGAGAAAACTATAATTCAAAGTGGAAAGAGATGATGAAATGGGGGGAAACTCAAAAAACAAGACGAGACAGGGATTTTGGATGCAGACCTTTAAGGAAAACAACAGTAATCATACAGAATATTATATTCATAAAGTAGCAGAAAGTATTCTAAGAACTAAGCCAACATGGGAATGGAGAAAGGAGATTCTGCCAATAGGGATAACTGCAATTACGGATACAGACAATAGTCAAGAGGGGGCTGGAATATATTGGAGAAAACTGGCAAAGAAACCAAGGTATTGGGAGCAAATAACTAGAGAGAGAGAAAGGTAATAAGATGGGAAGACACCAAGAGCTTATTTGGACTGCCGGTTAGAGATTGCCTTCCCTAGCAAGAATTGATATCAAAGTATTGGCAAAGAGAAAAGAAATAGGGGTTCCTAAACAAAAGGCCAGCACTGGTAGAGTTTTTAGTAGAATCTTGAACTGAGGTTGCCATTAAGAAAGGATTAATTAGTAGACCATATAAAATACTGCATGATAACTATAAGAATCAATCAGAAGAGGTTATGAAGGATTGGGAAGTGAGATTGGATAAGCAATTCACAGAGAAACAATGGGAGGGCATATGTATGTCTCCTAAACATGCAACAAAATTTAGGAGATTGAGTATCTTTGCTTGCAAGTGTTTACATAGGTATTTTATACCCCAAGCAGACTCTAAACAATTTTTACTCGGGTAGACAAAAAATGTTGGAGGTGTGATGGGGAAGAAAGAGGTAACTGAAAACATTTTCTGGGAGTGTCATGAGTTGGCAGATTTTAAAAATTTTCCGCAGAGTACTCTGTCAGAAATATTGGATGAGTAAATGGCTATAACAGAGTATAAGACCTGGGACAGAGGATCTTATTTGCCTAGTCACAGTAAGGCCTTATTAAGTTTAATTATATTAGATGCCAAAAAACAGCTACTAGAAAATTGAAATCAAAGTTCAAACCAACTATATTTGAAGTATTGAATATTATAAGAGAGATAAACAAACTAGAAGTTGAATCTTTAGAAAAGGGAAGGAATTAATTACCTAAAAATAAATGGAAATTGTGGGAATAATACATGCAGAATAATGTTCAGGAGGAGGAGTGAGGCTTAAGGGAAGGTAGGAATTCAGAAAGTTTTGTAGGGTTGAACGGATGATAAATTACAAAGAAAAGATATGTGATTTATCCATCCATCCACAGCTCCTTTTTCCCATTTTTGTACATGGGGGTTGGGGTGTCACTTAACTGCCAATCATCTAGATACAAGGTTTACACTGCTGGGTAACTAGACTGCCGTGGTAGTTCCTCACCCATTACACACTTGAATGCACACTCACACCTATGGCCAGTTTAGACTGTCCAATCTATCTACTGCATGTCTTTGGAATGTGGGAGGAAACCCACGTGAACACAATGTATGTAAATAAAAACAATGTTAATATGGGTTATTTACTTTTTTTCTGTCAATATATGTTGCCTTTGTCATAAGTGATACTTCAATAAAAGTGTTTTAAAAAAAAAAAAAAAATGGCTAGAACAGTTCTTCTTACCTTCCTCTCCTAGTTGAACCTTTTATATAAGCAGTGGTCTAACAATAGGTATGTTAGAGTCACCTAGACTGGAAGACTCTAGGAATCCCCATGAAGGGTGGTAGGTTTCTGAACTCTGTTTTATATCCTGCCACAAGCCATTGTTTTGCACTCAGGTGCTTGTGGTTAAGACAAATAATTGACTGCTGTACAAGAGCAGTTATCACCCTACTAGGCTGGGTAAGGGGGAGCTTGCAAGGCAGTCAGTACTAAGAGCCACTGTCTTGAAAGGGATGATGAGGCAATTGCCCCTATTTCTGTGTTAATACCTGCCCTGGCCATTTCCTACTCTCCAACACCCTCTTTCAAAAATCATCTTCTGTTTGAACAGTCGAGCCATGATTGGTTTTCAACAGAAGGGCTATTGTCTGGTGCAAATTTTTTTGTTGTACTTGGGAATATGTGGGGTGAAAAATTTTTCACTGTTTGCATGACTTTTCCATACTTTTCAAGTTTATTTCAATATTTCATTATAATGTACACCAAAAAGGAAGGACTTGTTCATGGGAACAGTAAGGATTTGACATTTTCAGGTAAAGGCTGGAGCCTCAGCTAGGCGTGTCTCACAACTGTACCCATGCCAGCTGCCTTGACAGATGCATCTGTAGCACCACAGCAATATTTTAATGATGTTTGCCTACAATGAATGAAGGCTGTAGAAGTTTAGATAATCTCATTCTTTATGAAGCAACAGGAATAAACTCTACAATCTTCATTTGCTTCACTATCTTTCCCTGATACTGCAACATGTAGGTCTGATAACTAACTGCACTTATGTACAGAGTGGGAGATGCATATTGTTAACTTGTATGGTAAACTGGACCCTGTCATGGGATTGAAGAATACGAGTGCTTTATCCACAATGCTGTTTTCATGTAAGTAGTGGAATAAAACTACTCAACCTTCCTGTAATTTGGGAGTCCAGCTGTAGGGAAGTGCCTGCAAATGCATCTCCAAAGACTTGAAATATTATGAGGAATTGTAGTAGAGTTAATCTTGTTAATACCTAACATCTCTATGTATCTTTTGTGGAAGTCATTTTCCCTGAGCCCACTGAAATGTTCTCAAATGAGATTTAAGGTTTATGACAGGCATCCTCAGGAAGAGACCCAGGTTAAAAAGTTCATCATCATCTGTGTCATTGCTGGCAGGAGAATACATTGGAGGTGAGTAAATCAATTCACAGTCTCCTTCCCCTTCAATGTCTAGCTCAGATGAAGAATTTGGTGAGTGAACGCTCTTCCTCTTGGTTAGTACTAGGGCACTTGAATGGCTTGGTTCAATGATTATCCATATATAGGGTGTGTGCCTTTTGTCCACTATCCAAATATTCTTCTTCTATAGAAGTAAGGTCGCCCAGATCCTTGGACCTTAAATTCTGACAAAACTCTGAAATAATCTTCAGATGCCCTGGAATCAATGTCTACTGAATAAAAACTGCAAAAATGTGGGCTGGAAAGGGCCTTCACCTAGGTGCTGTGTCGAGCGCTGGCAAACAATGGATGCCTGAGGGCCAGTATCTGTGTCATAGCTGTAATTTCTTGAGATTCCTGGCACAAAGTAGTAGGCACTACCCCAACTCTCCTACCTCTTAAATAGGCTTTCACAAATGTAAGGCCAGTGCATCAGCTTGGGACTAACATAGCTGTTCCCCCTTAGAGCTGAAATGTGTGGGCCTCTGGGGGGCATCTGATAAGGATTCTATGGCCTCTCACACTTTCCCTGCATTATCTGTAATAGGATTCCTCAATTTGTCCATTTTATGGTGAGCTGAACCTAAATTTTTTCATGGCCCTACTGGCAAAGATGTCCTCAATGGAGATGAAGGGACAGGTATCCCCTGACTTTAAGATAGGAGCATTTGATACTTTAAAAAGACTTAGAGTTTTCTTGAAATACAAGCAACCAGAGGTCTTCCAAGATGGCTGCACATTGAGTAACAACTTAATTTCAGCTCTCTCGGTGTGAAAAAGGAACCTCAGAAGAGAGAGAGTCAGTGAACTCATTTTTGGGGGTAAATTTCAGTAACTGGTTTGTAAGTGCAGTACCTGGATACCAGCAAAAAAGAAATTCAATAAAACCAAAAAACAAATTGGACTGTCCACACCAAAACTCTTTAATCAACTTTAAAAGTTCAACCTAAAACAAATACATGAGTTTTAGCACTTTCATCTTTATAAGACATTATCTGAACTGCATTTAAAAAGCAGAGACCAATTATATTGTCCCCAAATCAGCTGTTAATTGCACACCCACAAAATGGACCAATCATAATTAAAGAAACTTAAAAACATTAAAAATGTACAAACTAACCATAACTTCTTGGACAGAGACATGGTACCTTCAACAACTTAAAAGCCCCCAACTTGTTAAATTTAATAAGGGTGTTTAAACCATATTGGCTCTTCTTTTTAACTCACTCATAATAGAAATATTCTTATTTAAACCTGGGGGGGGGGTGGCATCGAAAAGAATCTGCCAATACATTTCCCTCAGCCTGTTAAATGAAAGGGCACATCATGTGTATGCTCCAAACCTGGCCATGAGAAAGCAACCTAGACCTTTAATAATAAAGATGCAATCCTACCAGCAGAAGGAGTTGGTTTTGACAAAACGTGGCAGAAGAACAAAGTACTAAAAGTGGGAAACAGTAGAGTATTTGTGGAAAATGATTACTCACTGTACACTAGGCAGAAGAGTACATTTATTCCACTAATCAGGGAATGTCAAGAAGCAAGTATGAGATTTAAACAGCTGTATCCAGCTATCTTCAAAATATTCTTTCCTGGAGGAAAAAAAATAATTTTTATTTACGCAGAACATGCTGAACAGGAAGTACAAAAATCCATCCAACAAGAAGTGAGCTGTGAAACAAAATGAGATTATGTTTCTTGTTCTTCTGGTAATAAGAATCAGAGAGAGACTGTGCCAGTGAAACCTTTTCCAATGTTTCAATGTGAAATGCTTGATAGAAAAAAAGCACAAGTTTACTAGAATAACCGACAGTGCATTGGGCAGGAAGCATAGACTGGATTTGGGAGATGGAGATAAACAGGAATAAATCCAGCAACTTGGAAATTGACAAACAAGTCCGGGATTATAAAGCATTAATTATATTTGTGAAACATGACAGAACATGAAAACCTAGAAATACTACACTTTTTTGACTTTGTTAAACTTGTAAGGGACTATAAACCATATTCCCTACTTCAGGTCATTAATGTTTGGTGGAACACTTAGGAGAGGGGAAGAGGAGGAAAAGAGTTAACTGTAAGTAAAGCAAACTTTTGTTCTTAACATTAATATTTATATAGTGTATGACATCTACATGCTATAAAGTAGTTTTCTTAGTTATTTTCAAGTGTAATGGGATACTAAAATAAACAGGTGCCCCTGTTTTTTTCCTTCTTTTCTGTTTATCCTTGTTCAGTTTTAAGAAAAGTAGACACTGCAATACAAAAAAGAAGAAGAAAACTTTGCTCAAGAGTATGATACAAGAAAAACATTTTTTTTCTCATTCTTGCATAGAGGAATGACTGGATTAAGGCTCTTGGCTTTGTCTACTAACAAGTTTTATGAGAAAGCAAACAAAGACCATTGAACATAATAAAGCTCTCCTCTAGCAAATAAATAAATACTTGTAGAAGCAACTCTGTACCTGGTTCTCATGTCTCCATGGACACAATCTGATAAAGAGAAATGAAAGCATAATGCTTCCTTCTTTAAATGGCTAGGAGGTAATGTTTTCTGAAAGCATTCAAGTGTTTTCTTATTCTGGGAAAGCAATAAAGAAAAGACAAAACCATACAGCACTTAGTAGAAGAACAAGCTGTACCATGCATCTTGGATGCACATAGCTTTGTATGTTAATATTAAACTAATAGGTTTTGGGGGTGTACTTGTTTTTTTTCAGTAAAACAAAAAGGTTTTGTAAGATGTGACATAGGTTCAAATGGATATAACAGGAAGAACTGTATAAAGGGTCAACTTGCCAAACAGTGTGTGCATCTAACACAAAAGCTGGAATTAGATACTTAAACAAAAAAGCTGTTACAAATAAAAGGTGGGAATAACTTTTCAACATAATAACCCTTTCAATACCATCTTTAAATGTTAATGGTCTCACAGATATATACAAAAAAGAAAGAGTAGTATATTAAAAAAATGTAGAGTGCAAATAGCAATGATATAGAATACACATTTGAAAAGAACGTGTGAATTTGATAAAGAAAGGTTCTCAGTACAGTTATTCAGCAGAATACCTGGGACAAAGGGAAAAAGGATCAATTGCAGGAGAAGCTCCAATAGTGATAGAAGACAATAAAAAAGATAATAATGGTAGATATATAGTACTAGGGGACTACTGGCAAGGAAGGAAGTTTACACTGGCTCTATTTATATTCCACTTAAATGGCTATAATGGAGCTTAAGAAAATTCTGGGAGAAATAATGTGCTCCAGAGCACAAAACCTTTTAGTGCAATGACTCAAGCAACAGAAAGTAGAAAGGGTTGTTGCCAAGCATAGGGAGCCTATAACAAGGAGAATAACAAGAAATCCTGTAGATGTACTAGACATTTTTTTGAAATTTTATGAAAGTCTGTATAAAGCAGAGAAATATAAAGATTGAGAAAAGGTAGAGATGGAAATGTTTATAGAAGAATTAAATATACCAAGGTTAGAGGTAGAGGAGGCTCAATTACTAGTAGGATAGGAGTAGATGAGATAAAAATGGTGATGTATAACCAATCAACAAGAAAGTCCCAAGAATAGATGGTATTCCTGAGGAAGTTTGGAAGCTGCAAGGGAAAAACTGTTAAAGATCTGGAATGTTTTGTTTAACAGTAGTTTAAGAGGAGTAGAAAACCAACATCCTAGAAGAAAGCAGTGGTGACTAATACCCGAAGAAGGTAAACACCCATCAGACCAGATTTATAAAGGCCCATTTCAATCCTAAACCATGATTATAAAGTGTCTATGTCTATATTGGCTTAAAGAATGGCAAAGATGATGGCAAAATTGATAGACATGGATCGTGTGATTTTATGGAGGGGAGGCAAACATTTGACAATATTAACAGAACAATGATGACCCAGAGTGAAGTTGAATGCAAGGAGATACCACTGTTATTGGTGGGTCTTGAAGCAGAGAAAGCATTTGACAGAGTAAGCTGGGAGTTTATGAGCAGGGCAATGAAAGCATTTGCATTCCCTGATAAAATTATAGGGTTGATTAGGAGGATATATGAGGGATTGGAGGTACAAACTAAAGTGGGTGTGATCCTCTGTGATAATGTGTTTGAGCAGCAGAACTAAGCAATGGTCTCCTCTTTCTCCTTTTTTATTTGCACTATATTTAGAACCATTGGCAAAGAAAATAAGAGGCTCAGAAATTCAAGGATATAATTAGAATGGTAGTCAAGAAAAGTTGATTCTATTTGCATATGATACTATTTTATACCTGATAAAACCAGAAAAGGATATTTCAGTGTTGTGGAACATTCTGAGGCAGTTTCAAATATTTTCGTGATACAAAATTAATGAAGCTAAAACAAAGGCTATAGTTGTAAATTATGTACCCACACACAAATTAATTCAGCAATATCTATTATGTATGGGGACATGATCAAATTTAGTATTTAGGAGTATGGATTAAAAACAATTCTGGTGTGGCACTAAGGATATGTGGGAAGACATTAAAAAGATAATAGAAAAACTGAGACATTGGAAGGTCTCATATGAATATGTATAGCAAGATAAAAGTGGTTAAAATGTTTTAATCCCTTTAGTTTTATACACAGGTCAGGTATATTTTTATCAACCAAATGAGAATTTGTGGTTAGCAATTAACAGCCAAAGGATTTTATCTGGGAGGGAAAGATGGCAAGAGTCAATTGGGGATAAACTGATTCTTCCAGTTGAAGAAGGTGGTTTTGGATTACCTGATTTGAAGGAGTATTTCAGAGCTACACAGTTAAGGCTCTTACACATAGCACAAGCAGAAACATATAATACAAAGTGGAAAGGTATGATGATGAAATGAGGGGAGCACAAGAAACAAGAGACTGGGATTTCAGATACAGATCCTTAAGGAAAATAACAATAACCATGCAGAATATTATATTCAGAAAGTAGCAGACAGTATTGTAATAACTAAGCCAACACAGGAATGGAAAAAAGGGAGTTTGCTGATAGGGATGACTGCAATTAGGGATACAGACAATAGGCAAGAGGGGGCTGGAATTTATTGGAGAAAACTAATAAAAGAACCAAGGTATTGGGAAGAAATAAGTAGAGAGGAAAAATTAATAGAATGGGAAGAGGCCAAGAATTTATTTGAACTACAGAATAGCGATTACCTTCCATATCAAGGATTGATATCAGAGTATATGCAAAGAGAAATAAATAGGGGGGATTCTAAGTGAATGACCAGCACTGGTAGAGTTTTTAGTAGAATCTAGAACAGACATTGCTGTTAAAAAAAAGGAATAATTAGTAGGGCATACAAAATATTGCATCACAACTATAAGAATCAAACAGAGGAGGTTAGAAAGGATTGGGTAGATAGATTGGATAAGCAATTCACAAAGAAACAATGGGGGGACATATGCATGTCTCCCAAATATGCAACAAAGTCTATAATATTTAGGATCTTTGCTGGGAAGTGTTTACACAGTCATTTTTATATCCCAAGTAGACTCCAAAGAATTTTTCCTCAGGTGGACAGCAAATGTTGAAGGTGTCATGGGGAAGAAAGAGGTAACTGGGAACATATTTTCTGGGAGTGTAATGAGTTGGCAGACTTTAAAGAGTCCCTGCAGAATGCTCTGTCAGAGATACTGGGTGAACAAATTGGTATAACTATGGAAATTATGTTTTGTGCTATAAGATGACAAGAGGTTACTAAGCTAATGGTCTTATGGCCCTTACATGCCTAGCCAAGAGTTTATTCCCAAAAAGAAACGTCAGTCAGCACCTGTTGCCCCTGTCAATGAGGGACACAGGTGGAATCTCTGGGACAAATTTGTGGTTTCCCATCCACTCATCAAGGTTGCACTTGAAGAAGGTCAGTGAGGTACTCTGTTTGACATGTATGGGAAGTCTATTCCAGAGATGGGGCAGCCTCTGGGAGACAAACCTGTCTCTCCAGCAGGTTTTGTTGATGTCGCATATTAGATTCAGGCCTTTCAAGCAGGTAATTCATGAGTTAGACTTACAGATATGAAGCATCTCTAGTAGGGCAGGGTCTGAGATTGCCTTGCAGGCAAGATACAGATCATCTCTGAGCAACCTGTACGATACCAAGTAGAGTGATAGTGATTTGAGCCTGTCTGCATAGGACAGGTGTTGGAGGCCATGGATTTTCTCTATGGGGTATTTCTGTGGCCTTTCCAGTTGGTGCAGATGTTTGGAGAGGTACATACCAAAACAGGATGTTATACTCAATTATTGGTCTAATGAGAGAGGAGTACAGAGAGGTAATAACCTCCTTTTTTCTGGATGCAATCCCTTTACTTATGAGATGAACCAAGTAAAAGGCTTTTCTGACTACTGCTACTACATGATGGTTGAATGTGAGGTTATCAACCTGAGTACTGGTTTCTCACCACAGGTTGTGTGTTTAGGAGGTTGCCACTGATGTGGTAATCAAGACAGGATGTGTTTTTGTCAAATGGCATAATGATACATGTTTTTGCATTTAGCTTGAGGCCATGACTTTGGCACCAGTCATTAGTTGCTGTGAGACCCTCTTGCAGTATGTTAAAATCATTTGGGGAGTCAATGACAGCACCTAACTTACAGTCATCTGCAAACAAAGTCATAGGCCTTTTGTCTGTCTGGACCTACAAGAAGTAGATGCCAAACAGTAGGGGTCCCAGAACAGATCCCTGGGGAACTCCACTAGTGGCAGGTCTGCTATCGAAGGTGGAGGCACCTATTTTGACCTTGAGGGTTCTGTTGATAAGCCAGTTGGCCACCCACCTAATGAGATAGGGATTTACATCAAGTTGTGTTAGCTTTTTGATGATGCTCTAGTGGGAAATTTTGCCAAAGGTCTTGCCCAAGTCAAGGTAAACTGTATGTACTGACTTTCCTTCATCCAGGGCCTTGGTGACAGTCTCAAAGAAGTCATCCAGCTTCAACAAGCAAGATCTGCCCTTGATGAATCTGAACTGGGTAGGGTCAAGTGCTTGGAGATTGCCTGTCTCTGTTTATGAGATCCATAATAATACGCTCCATGGCTTTACAGATCGGACTTGTCAAGCTATTGGGGTGATCATTTCCAATCAGTAGTGGCACCACCTTTGTGCAAAGGGATGACAATGGCAGTTCTTCACTCTGCTGGGATGAAGCCTGTACTTAGACTGTGGTTCAATAGGGTGCTCAATTTTGAAGCTAGTTCTTGCTGGAGATGGTGCAGCATACAGCCTGGGATACTATCAAGCCCCATGGAAGCTGTGTTCTTTGTCTTGGATAGGGCCTTTAACACTTGATCTTTAGAGATGTGAAGTGCAGTACAAGTTTCAGGGATGTTGAAAGGGCCTTGGGTGGGGACAGGGGTGAAGTTTGTGCTGAACTTATCTGCTAGCAGGTTGGTTAAATCAACAGGATCAGTGTAGGTGATACTGTTAATTACTAATTCTGAACAAATCTGGGCTTTGCCATGGAGGTTCCTGATATAACTGAAGAAGGTTTTGCGGTTTCCCTTTGTTTTGGAGGCTAGTTTCAATTCATAATTGGCTTTGGAGGTTTTCACTAGTAATCTAATTTGCTTGTTGAGGCTAAGGAGGCAGTTTTTCCAATTTGGAATTTGTTCCTTTTTGCCCTTGGACAACAGTTGCTTCCTTTTGTTGTAAAGCCTGTTGACAGAGGATGTCAACCAAACAGGTTTGTGTTTTCTTGAGGAGCAGGTTTTAGTTCTGTTGACTATGGCTGAGTCCTTGCAGTTGTACAGATGCTTACATACTGTATTGGTGTACTGTTCAGCATAGTTGTCTGCATCCTCTGAGGGGGGTGGTGGTGGTGTGTAGCTACAGATACCCTCCCTTAGAAGATTATAGTCAGCTTTTGAGAAGTTTTTTAGCTTGATTACAGCTAGGGGGTTAGGGGGGATAGTAACTTCGAACAAGACTGTCCGATAATCTGATCTCAACATGGAAGAACATACTATGGAAGTGGTGCAGTGTTCACCCACATTGGTGAGAACCAAGTCCAGAATGTTATCTTCCCTTCTGGGGGATGAGACAAGCTGGTCTAGTGTGTTAGAATTGATGAAGTCAAGGAATTGTTGAATGTGTGCATTAGTGCAGCTATAGTTCACCGAGACTATGGTGGGGTAGTTGAAGACACCAAGGATCAGGGTGTTAGGGGGTACCTTGATGGAGTCAAGTATATCCAGGTAAGAGGTGTGGGTGCCCTGAGTCATGAAGGGGGTCTATATCTGGCTATAACTTGGATGGGTGTCGACATCAGTTGCACCTGGAGTAGTTTCAGTATATCATGCTGGCAAATCAGTCTGGAGGTGTGCCTATCCTTAGTGAAGACAAAGACTCCATCACCCTCAGTCTTCCTGACCTCATTTGCGATTGGAATGTGTGGAATGAGGTATAGTCTGGTAATGCAGGGGTGCTCTCCGCAGCCCTGAACCAAGTTTCTGTATGATACAGAACTGGAATTGCCTAAACGTAGTAAGGCCTTGCCGAGTCTAATTATGGTGGCTTCCAAAAAAAGCAATTACTAGAAAATGGAAATCAAATAGCAGCCACGTCGTCCTCCTTGGCGCAAGATGCTTCTACAATAACCAAACTTCTCCTAAACCTCCCTGCGGGATTCCATTTGCCCTACATCTAAACACACGGTCAAATCCTATCCACGAGACTGTACACCAAGGATCAGGGCTATAATTTCAAGGACTTACTTGGCTAAAGTGCCTCAGAAACCTATTAACCAAACTTCTCCTAAACCTCCCTGCAGGTTTCCATTTGCCCTACATCTAAACACATGGTCAAATCCTATCCACGGGACTGTACACCAAGAACTGTGGCTATAATTTCAAGGACTTACTGGGCTAAAGAGCCTCAGAAAACTATGTACGTGAATGTATCACTAATCTGGCTTAAAGTAAGAAATAGCCCATAGGTTAACTTTATTGTCTACATCTCTGCCAATCTGTCTAATCATTAACTGTACTTTTGATGCTCTTCACCAAGAAGCACAGCTGCTTAGTTTTCTTTCATATTTTTTCTCTCCCAGTATTCTACCCATCCCTGCTATTTCAACCCATGTAACAAGTGGAGCTTACTCCTCCTTTAACTAATTACTTGATCTGGCCTCTACTTAAGCAAAATAGTATTTAATTTACATTAAAAACTAAAGTAAACTTAGAAGAGAGTCTGTAAAAACAGGGTTATCTAACAGACTTTCCACCAGAGAAGATTACTTTATTAGTCTAATTGTTTCCAGCCCACAGCCCTGATAAGAACAAATAGGGTCTCTGCCTGCTCTGCTCCCCTCCCTGCACCCAATTCCCACCCACACCCAGTACCCCCACACTTATTGCAACCATAACATACCTCCCATCATACTCACAACCAATCACACCTATACCACCAACTCTGAACCCACCTCCAGCCTACAACTAGTCTTCCACCTCCACTAACATGATTTGACACACTCTACCTATACTAATTACTTGCACTCTTCTTGCACACATTACATCTTACCAAAACCATTATTCTCCCACCAAACAACTTCCACTGGACAACTACAATCACCAGCATTCATGACACACCCTCTCACTACGCATGTACCTCAAACAAAAAACAAACATCCCAATGCACAACCCACATAATCTATCACCTCCACCACACAAACAAAAAGCATCCCTAAAGCTTTACAAACTAATCCTCCACCCACATTATCTATTACTCACTACACCCAAACAAAAAGTTACCCCAAAACTTCAACTAATCCTCTCATTAATAAAGCTAATGACCTCAGCTATAACAAAACTTGCCCCTCAGTGGTGACATCCACCCAAACCCTGGCCCCTACAACTCCTGCACTGAAAATCAGTATAATAACCACACCTTCTCTCAAATTACATCTAATAAAAAGCCAACTGACCTCCTTATCCTAAGCCTAAATATCAGAAGTATAACCAACAAAATCCATGAACTCCACGCTAATATACACTTATACTCCCCAGATATTATCGTTTTGACAGAAACCTGGCTCAAACCTTACATTACCAGTGAGCAAATTCTCCCTACAGGTTATGACATACTAAGAGCAAATCGGTTGCACAAAAAAGGGGGTAGTGTAGCTGTAATGTATAAACAGCATCTAAACTTTCAAATCCTAAACTTATCAGCCCCCTCAAATTGACAAAGAAGAAATAATCTGTACCAACCTTAAAGTAAACCAAGACAAACAATTAACATAATAGGATGCTACTTCCCACCTGGCCATAATATCCCTCCACTAGAAAACCTCATCAGCTGGGTAAATCATCTTCCACAAGAAACAATAATTTTAGGTGATTTTAATATTGACTGGTAATCCTGTTCCAACTACCATCCAGCCCACCATCTTAACCTTCATGGTTTCGCCCAACTCATTCAGTCACCCACAGAATAAATAAAAATCCCAACAAGCATACTACTCTTGATTGGATACTAGTCAGCAAGAACTCCCAATCATACATAGCTGGCTGCCTATCAGATAGCCTCAGTGATCATACCCTAACATTCCTACTAAAAAAACACGTATATAAGGCTAAACCCATTACCTATCGGCAAATACACAATAAAGTAAACTTTAACCCAAATTCATCTCATCCCTTAAAAACTGCAACTGGACTTTACTAAAATACCTCAACCTAGATGACGCTGTCCAATTTTTCAATACAACTTTCCTTGAAATTCTAAACACCCATGGCACCTACAAGACTTACTACAGTTAAAGCCCATTCCTCCCCATGGCTACAAAAAACCACTAGGTCAGAAATGACAATCCAAGATAGAGCCTGGAATCACTGGCACAAAACTAGAAACCTCTCTGATAGAAATTCCTTGAATTACGTAATAGAGTCAAAAAACTAATAAAACAGAACAAAATCCTATATTACCAATCTGCACTGAACTCCACCCAATACAACCCCAAGCAATTCTGGGCATCCATCAACTCCATCCTCCACCCAGGAAAAGTTAGAACCCCTCCACCAAACAAAATGAACTCCTCTGAAAATATTGCCACCTCTTTCAATTCACACTTCACACAAACCGTTCTATCACTAGCTAGACAACATAACCCCCCCCCAACCCTCCAACTACACCTAGTAATCTGCCCACTACATTCTCTTTTTCTCCTATTCCTACCCCCAAAATAAAAAAAAACTCTTGTCAAAACTAAAGCCCACTAAACTAGCAGCCGACAACCTCCCAAGTGAATGCCTAAAAATTGCAGCTGAAGCTCTAGTCTACCCACTATCAATCCTGATCAACCGATCTTTATCTGAATGCTATGTCCCTTCACTATGGAAAATATCACACATCATTCCCCTCCACAAAGGTGGCCCCTCCACAGAACTCACCGGCCCATAGCAATTTGCTCTTCTCTCTACAAAATACTTGAGAGATGAATTCACTCCCAAGTTCTAGACTACCTCCTTACTAACAACCTCATAACACTCAACATGGTTTCCGGCCATAACACAGCACGACCACTGCCTTACTTGCATTTACTAACACTATCCTTCATCATAAAAACAATGGGTATTTTTCCTCTGCAACTTTCCTAGACCTATCTGAAGCATTTGGCATGGTCTCACATAAACAATGCATCTCTGTTCTCAACAACCTATCCTTTTCTCAATCTGTCACAGACTTATTTCAGAGCTACCTAACTGGTTAACAGCAATCCATTGTTTGGCATAATGATATATTCCCCCCAACTCCCTGTCTCAACTGGGGTTCCCCAAGGATCTATCCTTGGACTCTTACTCTTCTCCATATTCACTAATAATCTAGCCTCTGCTACCAAACAGGCCACTCTCATACAGTACACAGATGATTCCACCATCATCTGCTCAGCCCATTCCCTAGCTGAACTTCAAAAGACCACACAGGAAGCCTTTTCCTCAGATGAAACTTGGCTTTCTGATGCACAGTTAATACTTAATCCAAACAAAACTAAACTCATCTTCCAACCCATCAAACATCCCCCAATTTAATATTACAACAATAACACCATTATCCCCCCAACAGACCACACCAAACTACTTGAAGTTGAGATTGACAATAACCTCATGTCTGACATTCACATTTCATTAACCATAAAATAGTGCACAAAAAATAGAAGCTTTATACAGAAATAAGCAATTCCTCACCACAAAGACAGGATTTCAGCTGCAAATACCCACCTGATCTCCACCCTACTCTATGCCTCTCCAATATTTTCCAACCTAAGGCAAAGCAAATTAAGTAAACTCGAGACTTGCTACAACAAAATAGCCACATTTGCAAATGGTGCAGCCTATCATAGTCACCACTGCACCTCACTTACTGAACTTGGTTGGCTAGAACTCCGTCACCTCCTTCAATGGTACCAATTCTCACTCACCCACAAGTTAATAAATCATCTTCGAAAAGTCCCATCCCTCCAAAATCTACTCCAGCCATATCATACCACCAGACCACTATGGTCTAGCAACAAAAATCAATTACAGGTAACTAGAGCCAAGACCTCTGCTGGAGAAGCACTCTTCTACTTCATAGCAAAATTATGGAATACTCTCCCTCACACTATAACCTCTATATCATCATGTACTCACTTCAAAGCTGTTCTAAAATCTGATCTAAAAGAGCACTGGGCATGCCCCTGTAACAACCCTCACTAATATATCTACTCCAACCACTGTAAACCTATCTTCATACTTACTGTCTTTGGTTACAACCAGCCCTGATGCTTCTAAACCTATTAATATATCTCAGCTGAAATTTTGAGTACTGTTATTCATGTGTAATATCTGTCAGCTTAAATATTATGAGACTTGTCATCTTAAATGGCTCTGATGTTGTGTATAGTTTATACTCAATTGTCCTTTACCAAAATATGTTATGCATCTGAACTATGTCTGTACTACTGGTATTGTTAAACAACCAGCCTACCTACACTTCTTGTAATCTTGTAATTAACTGCTTTTTATTGTGGAGCTTTTTCCCCAGGCCTTGTCTGAAAAAGGACCCGCATCCAGTTGTATTTTCCTGGTCAACAAATGTAAATAAATAAATAAAATAAAGTCTAAAGGAAATTTACTAGATGTAGTGAATATAGCAACAGAGATAAAACAACTGAAATAGGGATCTTTAGAATAGGGCAGGAGGAAATTACATAGGAATAAATGGGAACTGTGGGAACAATACATGCAGAGGAGGAACAAGGTTTAAGAGAAAGCAGGATATAAATGGGCTATGTAATGTTTGACTGACAATGACTGGATAGATAAGTGATGTATAATGTTTGCAACTACAGTTATGTCAGTATTGTTTCTGATGTGTAATTTTTGTAACTACCTAGTAGACGCTCTTTTACTGTAGGAGATAAAGGTAAACTATGATACACCTATTTTTCCTGCACCTTTGCATAATTGAACTAATACTTTTTTTAAACAGTTCCTGTGCATCACCTAGGTCAGCCAGCCTGCATATCTACCTGTACTTCGGATAGTGCTGATACTGACCTTATGAACCTCTCTCACTGATTATTTCTGTAGTGCATTACTTTAGTGGCCTGGTTCTATTTGCTCCACTCAGGGTCACTCTGCTCCCCTACCCTACCCTCATTTCCCACCCATCTCACTACACCTACACTTTTCTTGAGCTAAGCCACTTCCAAAAACTTTTCCACCCAATCACAGAATAGCTCCAATTAAAACTCATCAATATTAAATTCAATATGCTCATCTCCTAGCCTTACAACACAACCTCTCAACTGCAACCTTATACCATTAACCCTCAAACCAAAACCCCCTTTAGCAACTAATATCAACAGATCCTATCGCACCAATATGTTACTTTTTACAAACCTCCCTTGTAATAATCCTAACTTTAACTGCTGACCTTACCTCTTACCATATTAACTTAAAAGAAAAAATACACTAAGTCACTCCCTTCCCACATCCACAACAAACAAAACCCAACAGCCTTCTCATATCCCCCTCTATTTTTAGTACAACATTCATTCATATGACTCCCTACACTGTACTCTCTCAAGAAAACCTCCCTAGAATCTCTTGAAAATATGATAGGAACATAGAAAAACTTATAAAAACAATAATTAATATAACATCCAAAACAGTTCTACGTGAAGACATTCACCCTAAACCTGGCCCAATAATATTCCTCACTGTACACCTTCCCGACTCACCTACTCTGGCTATAGATTAATGTTCACACATTGGCATTCCTATCGAAGAAAACTACTGCATTTTACTTTAAATTGTATCCTTTTATTTCATGTAGAATCTTTTTTTTTTTTTTTTTTTTGCTGTTTGGATGTATTAACGTGAAAATACCACCAATGTCTATTTTATTATGCATGAACTTTACACTGTTTGTAATAATGTGTACATACAATTGATGTTTACTTAGATGTATCATATGGAGCTTTTCTCCTCGGGCCTCCTCTGAAAAGAACTTGCATCCATTCAGACTTTCTCGATAAATGTAAAATAAAATAAAATTATTTCAATATGGTTTGTTTTCATTTATATAAATGTATGATTGCCTGTATCATACATGGTAATTTAATAAAGATGTTTCTTGTTTAAAAAAGAAAGGAATATGAGAAATCCATAAATGGATATGGGGTGATTTTCCCCAACACAGGTCAAGTACTAAAGGTAGAAATCTTTCAGTGGTATCTATCAACCACAGGCATGTTATTTTCTCTGTGGATGTCATCACCAGGAATACACTCAATAGAAGAAACATATTAAAAATGTAGTATAAGCAGAAATTATAAAATATAATGCAAGTAAGCAGATAACATTTGTATGGGTGATTATATTCTGCAAGTCAGTAGGATGAAACCAGTGGACTGACTACTGAACATTGTGACTGCGGAGAAAACTGAAGATAGAATGGGCTACCCCTCCTCTTTCTAACGTGCATCCTGTTGATTTTTTTTTTTTCAATGCAAGGATGAGAACACCTGATCCAGCAGATGTCCAAAGAGCTGGCAATCAGTCTCAATGTAAAGATACTCAGCTGAAGCTAATTCCCATCAGTTGTGACTGATACTCCAGTAGTGACCCATATGATGAACTGTACCCTCTCAAGTGAAAAACAGATTGATCTGTGGAGTGCCTCATTTCTGGAAAAGCTGATGTAGACACAGACTCAATGTACAACAAGAGAGTATTGGAAGTACATTTCGGAGAGTCTTCCATCATGTTCACTTCCCCTGGATTATAGACTACTGAGAGTGTGATGCCTCTGGTCTATAGTCTAGTGCCAGATTACATCACCTCTTTGCACAGGGACATGTCTGCACTTCCTGCTTGCTTGGATATCTCACCATGAGCCAAATGATAGACCACATTAGAAGGGGCCTTGATAATAGCTCTTCCTTCAAGGCTTCTGAGAATGGCCCATGGCTTCAGGTGTTTGAAGTGGAGTTCCGCTCTCCAAAAGAATCATGTCTCTTGAATAGTTGTACAGCTGAAAGTAGCTCCCATCGCACAACTGAAACATCTGTCATGAGGAACTCAGAAGGGATCAGCTGTAGAAATGGAAGGCCCACCTCGAAATTTGTCATTCTGGGGCCTCTGAAGATGTATCTGATATAATGAAGTGATCCAACCATAAGTGATTGTTCTATAACCACTGACATTAAAGTCCACAGCAACATACATGTCCTTTGCTGTTCAAATGGCACAGAGATCATCATGGAGATCCATTACACCCAGAAGAGTCCATGGATGGACCCCACACTAATCCTCACCCTGACTACTAATGGTATGACATCCTGGGCCTTTTCTGTGGGCTTGAATGACTGGCACTGGAGAGCATAGCTCTGTACCTATAAAGGCAATCCCCAAAGACTGGGTCAGATAGGACTTCACCAATTTTATGGTCCTCCATATGTCTGCAAACAGAGGTAGGTGCACTACCAGGACGTCCATTGAAGAGGCCATCAGAAATCAGCTGATGAAGTGAAGAAACTCAAGATTTTATCTCCTTCAAGGCTTCAGCCAAGGAGGACAACACCTTGGTAAACACTGCAGGTACAGAGTTAACTAAGAGGAAAAAAGTTTCCTCACCAAAGCCTTCATCCACATTAGACACTGATGGAATGCAATGAGGTTCAAAATTACATGAAACCTCTACATCACCTCCAGAACCATAAAGATGCAAAAGTAAAGCCCAGGTCTTTAACCCAAATGAACTGTCTTCATGGCACCTTTCAAGAACATCTAGGCCACTTTGAAAAGGTATACTAGGGTTGTTTAGTGTTTTAGTGTAGCTCTTTCTGGAGAGAAACCAACAGCACTAAGAAATGGCTGTGCCCACATCCAGCACATTGGTTCACAGTTATTTCTTCACAAGCTAGTGGTGAATTTACACACATACCTCCTAAAACTAGAACTTTGGACAGCAGTTAAGGCTGCTGCAACTGAGCTGCTTGAGTTATGGCCCTGGGTGACTTGTCTGGCACTGGAGAAAGCAAGGCCATATTACACCTGTTATAAAAGTGTCTTTTTCTCTTGGGGTTGTCTGGACCTGTAAGAAGACAGATGTCATTGGATCAAAAAGATCATACACACTGTGAGATCTGACCTTTTCTTAATAGTGCACCAGGACCAGAGAAGCTTGGTCAAGCACAAACTGCCATCCATGAAGTGTGCATTCAAGATATGGTTTTTAATAGCCTCCTTCAAGGAAAACATCCTGTGCATGAACATGCAAAAATCTGCAAATCAGCAAATGTATTTACATTGTTAAGAGCCATTAAAATTATATCTGGCTATATGTAATTCCATTTAGGAAGCAACAGTCAACAGTCTTAACCTCATTCTTCTTGAACCTGGACTGAGGTAGAAAGACAAAAGTTTTTCAGAGCCTGCTGAACTAAGCAGGTTTTGAATTTGGATAAGTGACACAGTTGAGGACTTTAGTACTCAACATGGCAGAGGGCACATCTTACTGCTCCTGCCAAGATTAACAAGCTGGCAAAATGATATATGGTCTCTGGGTCCATACTGAATTGAAGACCTCAAGTAAAAGTCAGACCAATAACACATGGCCAGGGATTCATTCACCTCAGCTGGGGCTTCTAAAGAGACTCTACCATCTTGAATACTGCAGGAGCAAAGGTTTAGTGTTTCCTATCTGCAAGTATAACATCCACAATAGCTTGCTCTACAGAAGGATGACCCATGGTCAATTCTCTTTCCATCCAAAGATGCATATTCAGGTACTTGAAGGGAAAATTAGTAAACTCAGGGTGTCCCCAAACAAGGGGTCACCCAGAGGTGCTGAGTATGTGTGGGGAAACTCAATATCCTTCATAGACAAAATGACTTCCATGTACAGACTCTTCATTTGAGCCCGTGTGGAAGACTTTCCCAGAACTTGGTATGGTTCATACAGTGGCAATGCAGTGATGGACAATCTCATCAAAAATGGAAAAATAAAAACTGCAAATTTAAAGCTGTGTACTGGGCAAGCCATACACACCCCTGCAGGGTGTGAAGTCCCTTAGTAAATATAAGCTACTCTGATGTCACACAACTTCAGTAGTATACTCTAGGAAATGTACACAGTTACAGCATTCAACATCCTCTTCCCAACTAGCTCCAGAAGTAATCTCTTTTATGATAGTTGGTCAACAGGAATCTTGCATGCCAGAATTTGCTTGCTAAAGATGGTGTGAAGGTGAAAGAGGCCTGCAGTGGTCTTGAAACTGGTACCAGGTCACATTCCCAAATGGAGGGCCTTCTATGCATAAGATCCAGGCTCCCAGCAGACATCAAAATGTTTGTTTAATGTTTCAGCCTTAAACTGTGAGGACCGGAGTAAGCTAACACATCAGATCTACTTAAACAGAGTTGAAAACATTTGCTAGGCTCATGGGGAGACCTTGAGAAAGATGTCCTTACCTCAAGTAAACCTAATGTAATGCTGAGTGATTCTAGAGAAATTCCAGGGATCAGACAAAACTCCCCAGCTCATTCACTGAGGGATGGGTAGGATAACACATTAAAAAAATTAGTTCCCCGAGTGAGAGCCAGAGATGCACTTCCTTTGGACGCCTCACCAGTGATGGAAGTGGATGACAGGCAAGGGATTCAGCTTTTTTTATTAAAGGATGCATTCAGCACCTCTAGGGACTAGATTACTTTAACAATGTCCTCAAATCCAGTGAAGCTAGGCTACAGCCTGCCATTCAAATCCTGGTTCATGAAGGTGATCTGGCCAAGGCTTGGGGCTACACAATGGGCACACCTTCTAGTCAATGAGTGATGAAATTCTGCAACTGCCATCCACCTGGAAAGCAAGACAGACCAGACATTTCATACTATAGCATATTCAGTTGACGGAGTTTGATCCATTAGCAGTTATAGCAGTACATTTGCACTATTTCTTATCAGGAAAACACAGAGAATGTAGTATGGGTCTTAAATAGCAAATTGATAACCACAGGGACCCAAAATACAGATGTTTAATGCTGTGTCAGGAATGAAATCCTCTGAGTCTCTCAGGAAAGAAAAGGAGTGTTCAAGGGTAGGTGTGGAATGTCACACAGTGTGCAAAAATTGTATGAGATCCTTCGAGCGCAGGTGCTCCTAAGGGAGTATGCTGATCTGTGATGGCTGCAGAGGATGAACTTAGCTGCAAGCACACAAAAATCCCCAGTGTAAAATAAGACAGATGGGACCTTAGTTCAATATGTTATCCAAAGAAAATATCAAAGCATGACAACTGCAGCACATAACATCACTAAACTTAAAGCTGTCTAAAGGAATGTTATGACTATTTCCTCTCTCTCAAGGGAGACAGTAGAACAAATGACTGGTCCATGGCATATGGACATAAATTCTTTACAAAGTTCCTTTTTATTCAGATACGTACTGTGCTATATTTATTCCTTTTCCCCTAAGAAGAATGCAAGTGAAGCATATTTCTTGACAAAGACAACAGTAAGCAAATGTTATGGATATCATTCAAAAATCTAGATCTGCAAGTAGCTCTCCAGCTACAGGAAGAAGTAGGACCCCTTGCTGTAGGCATAAGAACTGCTTGACGGTCCAAAGTTGCCCATTATGGTCAGTTCCTACCTCCACCATCCCCTTAAGCTAATTCCTGTAAATCACAGGATACACAGACATGAAAACATAAGGTAGAGGCACAGACCCCCTGAACCCAGAACACTGCTCACAAATCTAGCTTTATTCTAAGTACCCACAGCTTTCCTATCTGATATCACAGAGCTCCAACTGGTCTCTTGGGTAATACTGTATGGAAATCATCCCTTAACTAGCGTCCTCAAGGAAATTTCCTGTCCTGAAGACTATATTCAACTTAGCATTTCGCTAAATGGTTAAGGAGAATAAGGATGCTGCAGCACAAGTAAATGAAGAAGGCTTTAAGAAAACTATGAATGCACTCACCACACTATAGTACACCTTAAAAGAAGCATGCAATTTCTTCCTGTATTTATGGTAGAAGATTACTGTGCAATGGGTCTGTCAATTGTTTGATTACGTTATTTCTCTATTTGCCTTTATTTTATTGAATGTATATAGTTCAGTGTCTTTATATGAAATTGTAATCTATAAAACAATTAATCATGATATATAAAGTTCCCAATTATAAACCTTCGTTTATCACTGTATTCTCATTTTATAATTATTTTCACACTGAACAAAGTAACTCAAAATTTTTAACATTCTGCTAAGGGGAATCTCCACCCAGTTTTATTTAATCATTTTTTATATTCCACAGATCAAGATGATGATTCTTAGTTGCTGAACTAGCAACCAATACAAATTTTATCTTTGAGGCTGACAGATTGCATTTGATTGAACTATACTGATCTAAGAACAATTGGTGAGGAAACCAAGGATAGAAGAAACTGGAAATGCAAGGACAGTTCCACCAAACAAGCTTCTGGGTACCAACCTTTCAACAAACATGCCAACAATCCTTATTTTAGTAAAATCAGCTTACTTGAGTAGGAGTTACATAAGCCCTCGGAAGAAAATTTTTGTTGAATAACTATTTCTCTAAGATTTAATTAAATGGGAACACATTCTAGAACATTAACATCCCTGAAAATTGCAGTTTCCTTTAACTCAGTATTCCGTCTAGTTAGTATCGCCTCCATATCTTGCAGCTCTGAATGGTGAATAACAAACAATCCTAATAGTTTCATAGGTGTATACTAGGGCTAATAACCACTGGAGCCTTTGGTAAGCTTGGCCAAGCATTCTAATTGACCAGAGACATGTTTTTTATATACAAATAGGAATTTTTTTTTTTTATAAATAGAAATAGTATTTACCTTTGATGACAAATGAGTCTGTGAATTTCCTAATTCTTCTTTTAGTTATTAGGATACATATCAGGGAAATTTTTTTATAACTTTTGTAATTTAACAGTGTTCAGAAACTGGAAATCCACTGACAAAATAGGTGCTAATTTCATATTAAATATGTGAACCCAATTTAAATATTTAGGTATGCATGAGGATAGCAAGAGTTTGTAACAGTGAAAGTGCAGGTGAGGAAATGGATATATCTTAAGGAAAATGTTCTTGGGATTTTCAGGTGTCAATCATGTAGGAGGAGAACTATATACTCCCACCATGTAGAAAATCTCAATTACCAAATTGTATTTAGAACCAGTGAAAAAGAGAATCCAGGAACCTATTTCAGTTATAATTTATCTATAACTAGTAAAAAAGCGGACCACACACGATAAGAGGACTGGGACACAGATTTAATGTTCCACAATAAAAACCACAGGTACACGTAAGCGCTTTCGGCAGATTAAAATAACCCGCCTTCTTCAGACAAGAGTTGGGTTCCACAGTTAGTGTTTTATACACCATTATGTAAAAAATGAGACCAATCAGGCTAAAGTGCATTAGTGCTTATTACGATAACCATGACAACCTTAAAAGGGTTACATCTCAGATAAAAATAGTAATAATAAACAATTAAATTGTATTTACTATATGATAAAATCGTCAATCAAACGTTGCTACCTTGAATCAATGTTATAAATAAAAGCTGATGTTTGTATTAACCTTCCGCCTGAATTATTTGTTAAATATTAAAAAATGTTTTTAAACAGGATCGTGTACAATTCATAATCGCTTTTTCCTTTTGAAAAAACAGAATTAAATAGTTATGGAAAAATAAAACAAACTATAACAAATTGTTTCATAGGAAATTAAACCCCCAAAAGGCTTAATAAATAATTTGTCATTTAGTTGCTAAGATTATTCTTACTTATGTTTGTTAAATATGCAACTAAGTTTAAATTACCAAGAACTCGAGTTATAGGCAATACATGTTCTAATGTTGAATCCATACTGGCATAAAGAAAAAAACAATGTTATGCTTATTGTTATGTAAGCCAATATACCAAATGTACTAAATTGTAACCTCTAAAAAAATGCAAGAAGAGGTTACATAAATTACAAATAAATCAACCATACATTGTAATGACAGGCTTGTTATGTAAGTACATATAGAAAGAGTGTTCAACACCTGGAATCCAAATGCTTTTAAACATTTCACGCACAAATGTATAGGTGTATTTATACATGTGCAATAAAGATGTTATGTTAAAAGGACGTAAAAACCACAGTATAAATATGTATATATAGCCATAAATTCCTTGTTTCATAGTGTCTTAACCTGAATTGTGAAAGTAAACTACTAGTGTTTACCTATTGTAGGATAGCCATTTCAAGACACATTTTATGGATAAACATTCATTTATACCTGGAAATACGTGAGCTCTAGTTCTAATCTGCCATAGCAGTTCATCTATTTCTAATAGGATCTGCCATGGCCCACCCCTTAGGTCGTTCTCCCTATGTTGCAAAACAAAGAAGTAGAATGCATGCCCTGGATACTCTAAACAATGTCTCGAAAGGGCATTGTTGACATCTGCCTTCTTAATGGCATACTGGTGTTCATAAATCCTGTTCTTTAGCTTTCTCTCGGTTTTCCCGATGTAGAAAGCTTTACAGGAATTGCATAGAGCTGCATATATAACAGCTTTTGATTCACATGTGTAATGTCCATAACATTTGTAATCGTTGCCGTTGATGTTACATACTTTAGCTACTCTAATATGTTTGCATTGAGAACAAGAGCCACATTTATGCATGCCGCAAGGTCTATTAGGCTTCAGATCTAAATTTCTCTCAAAAATGCATTTTAAATTTTGCCCTCTCCTGTATGTAACCCTAGGACCATCACCTAGGAGGATGCTTAAAGATTTGTCCTCCTTGATGATTTGCCAATTTTTATTCACCACTTCCCTGATATTGGCAGAATCAAAACAGAAAGTCTGTAAAAAACTGATGTTAAATTTTTCCATGTCGTTGTTATGTATAGGAAAATTACAAACTTCTGTCTGTGGAGTATTGTCAATATCCTCTGGGTTGTTTGTTATGCAACCCGTAAGTAAGGGGGAAAAATGTCCTGATTCTCTTTTGTTGGTTACTTCATTGAATATGTTCAAAACTAGGGACTGTGGGTAGCCTCTTGCGACAAACATATTAGTGAGTTTACTACACTCAGCTAGGAAATCACAAGGATCACTAACCATGCGGGCTGCTCGAACCATCTGTCCTTTGATGACAGATTTCTTTTGATGATAGGGGTGGTTACTCGAGAAATGTAAAAAAGCGTTTGAGTATGTTGGCTTCCTGTATATTCTACTTTTAAACCTTTGGTTGTCTGTATCTTTGATCAATGTTATATCCAAATAGTTAATCTCTGTGTCATTAATGCTATATGTAAATTCTAGAAAGTCAGTCAATTTTGTTATGTTCTCGATAAATGTTGGAATTAAACCTCTATCTCCCTCCCAAATGCAAAAAATGTCATCCTGGTATCGAGTGTACCAGGAGACATGTTTAGAGTAGAGGTCATCCTTGAATAGGTATGTGGATTCCCAATGTGCAAGTACAGCATTGGCAAAGGAACTGCCACAGGGTGAACCCATGGAACACCTAAACTGCACAAAAGACTCAATTCCCCCCCATTTAGACCCATTATAGATGGTAGGGGGTCTATCACCCAGGCATGTGCTAAGTATGTCGACAGTATACTGAAACCTCTAATTAATTCTGAATCTCATATTTGTAGAGATTCATGGTCTTTTCTTAGGGACATAAGCATTCTCACATATAATGATAATATGTTATTCCTTACTGTCGACATAAAAGACTTATATACTGTCATTCCACAAGACATAGGGCTCGCCTGGGTAAGAGAGTTTATGCATACAAAAAATGTCGACCATGACATTATAAACTTGACCGAAACTTTGTTAGAAATTGTTCTGTCTAACAATTTCTTCATGTTTGAGGGCAGTTTTTACTTACAAACTTCGGGTGTGGCCATGGGTTCACCCTGTGGCAGTTCCTTTGCCAATGCTGTACTTGCACATTGGGAATCCACATACCTATTCAAGGATGACCTCTACTCTAAACATGTCTCCTGGTACACTCGATACCAGGATGACATTTTTTGCATTTGGGAGGGAGATAGAGGTTTAATTCCAACATTTATCGAGAACATAACAAAATTGACTGACTTTCTAGAATTTACATATAGCATTAATGACACAGAGATTAACTATTTGGATATAACATTGATCAAAGATACAGACAACCAAAGGTTTAAAAGTAGAATATACAGGAAGCCAACATACTCAAACGCTTTTTTACATTTCTCGAGTAACCACCCCTATCATCAAAAGAAATCTGTCATCAAAGGACAGATGGTTCGAGCAGCCCGCATGGTTAGTGATCCTTGTGATTTCCTAGCTGAGTGTAGTAAACTCACTAATATGTTTGTCGCAAGAGGCTACCCACAGTCCCTAGTTTTGAACATATTCAATGAAGTAACCAACAAAAGAGAATCAGGACATTTTTCCCCCTTACTTATGGGTTGTATAACAAACAACCCAGAGGATATTGACAATACTCCACAGACAGAAGTTTGTAATTTTCCTATACATAACAACGACATGGAAAAATTTAACATCAGTTTTTTACAGACTTTCTGTTTTGATTCTGCCAATATCAGGGAAGTGGTGAATAAAAATTGGCAAATCATCAAGGAGGACAAATCTTTAAGTATCCTCCTAGGTGATGGTCCTAGGGTTACATACAGGAGAGGGCAAAATTTAAAATGCATTTTTGAGAGAAATTTAGATCTGAAGCCTAATAGACCTTGCGGCATGCATAAATGTGGCTCTTGTTCTCAATGCAAACATATTAGAGTAGCTAAAGTATGTAACATCAACGGCAACGATTACAAATGTTATGGACATTACACATGTGAATCAAAAGCTGTTATATATGCAGCTCTATGCAATTCCTGTAAAGCTTTCTACATCGGGAAAACCGAGAGAAAGCTAAAGAACAGGATTTATGAACACCAGTATGCCATTAAGAAGGCAGATGTCAACAATGCCCTTTCGAGACATTGTTTAGAGTATCCAGGGCATGCATTCTACTTCTTTGTTTTGCAACATAGGGAGAACGACCTAAGGGGTGGGCCATGGCAGATCCTATTAGAAATAGATGAACTGCTATGGCAGATTAGAACTAGAGCTCAAGTATTTCCAGGTATAAATGAATGTTTATCCATAAAATGTGTCTTGAAATGGCTATCCTACAATAGGTAAACACTAGTAGTTTACTTTCACAATTCAGGTTAAGACACTATGAAACAAGGAATTTATGGCTATATATACATATTTATACTGTGGTTTTTACGTCCTTTTAACATAACATCTTTATTGCACATGTATAAATACACCTATACATTTGTGCGTGAAATGTTTAAAAGCATTTGGCTTCCAGGTGTTGAACACTCTTTCTATATGTACTTACATAACAAGCCTGTCATTACAATGTATGGTTGATTTATTTGTAATTTATGTAACCTCTTCTTGCATTTTTTTAGAGGTTACAATTTAGTACATTTGGTATATTGGCTTACATAACAATAAGCATAACATTGGTTTTTTCTTTATGTCATTATGGATTCAACATTAGAATATGTATTGCCTATAACTTGAGTTCTTGGTAATTTAAACTTAGTTGCATATTTAACAAACACAAGTAAGAATAATCTTAGCAACTAAATGATAAATTATTTATTAAGCCTTTTGGGGGTTTAATTTCCTATGAAACAACTTGTTATAGTTTGTTTTATTTTTCCATAACTATTTAACTCTGTTTTTTCAAAAGGAAAAAGCGATTATGAATTGTACACGATCCTGTTTAAAAACATTTTTTAATATTTAACAAATAATTCAGGCGGAAGGCTAATACAAACATCAGCTTGTATTTATAACATTGATTCAAGGTAGCAACGTTTGATTGACGATTTTATCATATAGTAAATACAATTTAATTGTTTATTATTACTATTTTTATCTGAGATGTAACCCTTTTAAGGTTGTCATGGTTATCGTAATAAGCACTAATGCACTTTAGCCTGATTGGTCTCATTTTTTACATAATGGTGTATAAAACATTAACTGTGGAACCCAACTCTTGTCTGAAGAAGGCGGGTTATTTTAATCTGCCGAAAGCGCTTACGTGTACCTGTGGTTTTTATTGTGGAACATTAAATCTGTGTCCCAGTCCTCTTATCGTGTGTGGTCCGCTTTTTTACTAGTTTCAGTTTGTTCTTCGTTTGGCGTGTTATAATTTATCTATACTTGAATAAACAATGGCTCAATAGTGCGTCCAAAGTTATTACTTGATCTTATCAAAATTTTCCAAAGGATTCTGGGGTTGACTTCTCTCCAAAAATGCTTAGTCCAGAATACGTTAACCTTATTACACCACTGAAAATCGTGAAGAGATAATGTATTGGATAAAAAAATCCATATGAGAAGCTTTAATTAAACAAAAAAAAAAAAAAAACATTAGCCACCCAAAAAATAAATATTTAAATTAAACCAGGATTTTAGTGCATCTTCCATATATTCATAAGTCTCAAACAAATGTGCTTGAGCAACATGGTCAATTGAAAGACAAAAAGTCCAACCTGAGAATTAAATCGAATTAGTTTTACAGTAAAATCACCAACAATTTCTAAATTTATGTTGCTAAATAATCTTTAATTTGGTTTTATTAATGCAGAACCCAGAGGTTTGCTGAATTTGATTTAATAATTTAAATAAATGGACAAATGAAGAGGCTACATTTTCAACAACCATCATTAAATCATCAGCATAAGCTAGAATTTAGTAAAATGTAGATTAATATATCATAAATAATTGGACTGCTGACAAAATAATGTTGTAGAAAGAGGGTGTGATGTTTGGCAGTCTAGAGCAGTATCCCAGTTATTTATAGTCAAAAAATATTTACACTGAAAGAAAAGTCATTAGGTTTATATTTTTTCTGGAGTACTTATATGCTTAAATGTACAAAAATAGCTCGTATTGATTAGATCAAAAGATATGTGTGCATCTAGTAAGCATGATGCCATATTTAGGTTTAATATATTTTGTTGTTATAATACAGAACGAAAGCTTGCATGAGTTGAAGTGGTTTAGACATTGTCGTGTCTGGAACAATTCAGAACAGATAGGGTGATAATATAGTTATCTGCTTAATATTGTTTCATGAACTTTGCAATAATAGTCAACATTTAACAATTAAATGGGTCTATAGCCAATATTGTTTAGTCCTCTCCAGGCTTGTGAATTTGAATTACCCTTGCTAATGAGAACTATGGGTCAACTTGATAGTTTAGCTCAAGCATCTTTTTGAATTATCAGAAAAAGCTTTTATAAAAGTCCACTGGAAGGGAGTCTGGTCCTGGTACTTTTTGAGAAATGACATGTTTAATGTCTCCATTAGACTGAATTTCATTAAGAGAAATTCACAAACTTGTTCATGCTTTTGTGGACAAAATCCTTCATTAATTGATTTTGAATTTCAAATAACACTAACAGAATTTAACTTCCTGAATATTTTTTTAAGAATCCATAACCATCTCATCTCCTATGTTTGCTTATAAAATCAGTTTTAGATTTTTGAAAAAATCAGTTTTGAAGAGAGTCCTGAATATTGGCTTGTCTATACCAGTAGACCTTAATATGGTGTCTTTCCCTACGTCATGTAGAGAATATCAGCAGAAGATATATCTTTTCAGCTTGCTGATAAATGCACATGGCAGGATTATCTCAAAGACTGTCTAATAAATATGGGACTTCCAAGATGGTTGCACACTGATCATAACTGCTTGACTTCAGCTCTCCTAAACTGAAAACAGAAGCTGAGAAACAACAGCCAGTGATATTGTCAGCTTGAGTAAACTTCAGTTACTGGCTAGTAAGAACACTGCCTGGATTCCTGCAAAGAAGAAACCATGACAGCCTGAAAATCAACTAAAAAAGATGAAAACACTGACTTGGGAAGAATTCACCTGTTCAACAAACAGCAGTTCAAGCTTTGGTGCAATAAGACACATCTTCTAGTTATCTGGAGGAAAAATAAGCCAAATGTGCTCACACCTGATTAAACACAGAAGGAGTATTAAAAAAAAAAAAAAAAAAAAATAGAAGTGGACGTCATCTCTCTCATGGTCACCAGAATACCATAAAGATCAATTTAGTACTCTGTCTTTTTGCTTGGAAAATGCACTTTCCAAAAAAGAGGCAGAACAGCCAAAGCCTCGTTATTCCTCTTCCTCAAGTACCCAGACTGATAGCAAAAGCAAGGTTATATATGCCATTGCTAGGGCTTCAGCCCTCTGCACCACACAGCTTACATGGAAATCAAGCACTTGTTCTGAAGGGCCGACTTCCACACTGTCATGGCTTTGCTATATAGGGGTATGAAAAACTCCCACTTGCAGGTTTACATACCATACTGCAACCATAAAATAGAAATGTATTAATGTCAGAGTAGATGCTGAAGCATGCAAAGTACTAGCAGGATTACATTCATTTTGAAAATATTTCTGATTTTGTCTTTTGTTCTGTCCACAGGATCTTCATCAAATGTTCTCACAAGCGTCCTCTACCCTGAAAATTAAGCATCTGTGGTTCTGAAGGCCTTCAAAGGCAGTCTACAAATGGTTTAAAAACAGGATGTTTTGAGGGGACTACTCACAAAGGTGGTGCTTGAACATTCAAGGCTTTGAAAATTGCCTTAATGGAATTCATTTATTCTATACATTAGTTCTCAGGTTCTACTGGAGAATCTTCGTGTGGTCTCTCTTGTGGGAGACCATATGTCTACCATCATCTGGCTAGGCAGCCTGAGATGTTGTCTGACTGTAGCCTCCTTGGATGATAGGAGGTAGTGCACCACAGAGAGCAATTTTAATAAATGATTCACAGGCAAATAGGCATTGTAAATCGTGGTATATAGGCAGCAGCCTATAAACATTGGGAGGGTTTTTGAGTCAGATGATCCTTATAAAGTTGCCTGAGATCCTCAAGGAATATAAAGTCTGCGTGATGTTCTCATTCAGTTTGAGTGATAGCCTCCAGGATGCAGTTGTCCAGGTAGGGGAAGACATGGTCCACCAGATACCAATATAGGTCACCACTACTTACATGAAATTGGTAAAGATCTTGGTGAATGTAATGACAGAAAAAAGCAAATGGAATGGAAATGACTGGCTATAAAGTAAAACTGTATGATCCTTACAGACTGTTTTTTATAACTGTATGCAGACAGAAGTCCTAAAGATCCCAACAGTATATCCAGTTGCCTCTGAATAAGCATAGGAGGAGTGAAGGTTGACCACGTAAAAGGAACTTTTGGGTATGAAGGCATTTAGGCGGCTTATACCTAGGACTGTTTTGAGGTACATAATCCAACTGCTTGGCTTTGTCAGTTGCCTGGATTATTCACTCCCATTACTTTATCAATAGGAAAGTCTCTAGACTGCTCTCAGCCCAAAACAATATCCTCAAAAAAAAACTTTGTGGATGAGTAGAAGAGGTTTTTTATATGTACAGAAAAACATGTGCACTCCTGTACTTTGCCATAGTTTGACATTAAAATAATCTGAAGCATTATCAGAGTTCTTGCTGCTCTGATGAGACCTCCTGAATGTCTCTATACAAATATTTCAAGCACGGGCATTAATGCCCTTCTAGCCTGTCAATATATCAAAATACTTGTTCGCATAATAAGTGTCCAGGCTCTTCTTAAAATTGTCTAAACTAGTGCTTACGTTTATGTAATTTTGTAGTCTGTTCATGCATCAGCTGCTCTCTCAGAGAACCAATTAGTACACTTCTCATTCCTATAGAATTTTCTATGTAGGTTGTCAGATTCCCTTTTTTCATAACCCCAAACATTACAAGAAATAGTTCCCTCTGAATGTGCTACATTCTTGAATAAGACCTCCTCTTAAATATCTGAGACACTGTACAAGTTCAGATATTTTAGTCTTTCATAATAAATTTTCACATCCATGGATGCCCTTGGTATATTTCAGCTGTACTCTTTCTGGTTTACTCGTGCTTGTTTTCTTATAAGGTTTCCATATTGTTATTCCATACTCAAGTTTGGGTCTAATGGAACTAACAAACAATGACTTCATTATTTATTATTTCATAGACTCTATAGATTTTTTTATAGAACTTATTAACCAATTGGTTGATATGAGCTGGATCTATTCATATACCCAGGTCTTTAAATGAATAAAGTTATGTACTCACTATAACGTTCCATCTGAGTAGGTAACTTCATTTGTCAGCAACCTGAGGGTATCGGATCTGACCTGGAGCTGAGCTGGCAGCTTTCCAAGCTTGAGATCCGAGCTCCAAACTCCTCCCCCCTTACCCATAACACCCTGCCATCTTCTTCCAACTCCCAGATAGCGTTTGCCCATTTATACAATATCACAAGACAATACGACAACCTGAAAGGTAAAAACCTAACCTAAGGTTTAAGAAAAAAACTGAGACCAAACTTTGGTCCAGGTATTTAAAAAACCTGGTTAGGGGGAAGGAGGGAGGGTCGGTTGCTGACAAATGAAGTTACCTACTCAGATGGAACGTTATGGTGAGTACATAACTTCTTTATCTGAAGGAGTTAACTTCATTTGATCAGCAACCTGTGGGACAGAGTCCCCAGCTACCAAAACACTTGGGAGGCCCTCAAGGAAGGATATTCCAGAGCACTGCAGAGCCAAAGGCTGCTCTACCTCTGGAGATCAAATCCAGCTTATAATGATAAATAAAGGTATGTGCAGAGGCCCAAGTAGCCGCAGAACAAATGTCATCAAGGGGAATCTTTGACCAAAAAGCAGCAGAAGTAGCCATTGAACAGGTTGAGTGAGCATGGACCCCTAAGGGCTCAGGCAGACCAGAAATCTTGTATGAAAGTAAAATCCAGCTAGAGATCCATCTGGCTAGAGTCACCTTTGACACAGGCCTACCCCATGAAGGGCTTTGCAAAAGAAACAAAGAGCTGCTCTGATTTTCGAGAGGCAGCTGTTCTGTGCAAATAAAAATGCAACTGTCTATGCACATCTAAAAGATGAAGTTTATATTCCCCTTTAATCTGATAGGGAAAAAAACTGGTAGATTAATAGATTGGTTGATGTTCACCTCAGAAGCCACTTTAGGTAAAAAGGTTGGATTAGTCCTGAGGGGAACCCTGTCTTTATGGAAGACAAGATACAGGGGCTTAATACAGAGGGCCTGAAGTTCCGACTCCCTTCTGGACGAGGTGATAGCTATTAAGAAGGCAGTTTTCCAACATAGGAATTTCAATTCAACCGAAGCTGCAGGTTCAAAGGGGGGTCCGGTGAGGGCCTAAAGACCAAAGTACGGTCCCATGGGGGAATGGCATTTCTAATGGGAGGCCTTAAGAGAAATATGCCTTTTAAGAAAGTCTTACAGATCTTAGTGGAGGCTAAAGGACTGAAATAGTCTCCAATGTGGAAATGGGATATAGCAGCCATCTGTACCTTTACAGTAGAAGAGCTGGCCACTGCCGGAATAGGAGCCGTGAAAGGGTCCAAATTCCTATCCGAGACCCAGATGGAAAAACGCTTCCATTTGCTATTGTAAACCTTCCTGGTAGAGGGCTTATGAGCCACTACCAGGATGGATCTCATTGCTGACGAGATACCGCGAGTCCTAGCAACTAATGGAACTGGATTAACCAAGCTGAGAGCTTGAGGTCGACCAGATTCGGGGGTTTCAATCCCAATGGGTGAGATATCAGATCTGGAATGGGATCTAAGGTCCAAAGAGGAACTATGAGGTGAGGCCGTAGAAAAGGGAACAAAGTTTGATGAGGCCAGAATGGGGCTATGAGGATAATTTTGTTCCCCAACCGACGAGCTTTCTGTAAGAATTTTGTCATCAATGGAAGAGGAGGATAAGCATAAAGAAGACCGGATGGCCAAGCATGAACTAGTGCATCTCTGAGGCTTTCCCCCAGGGGGGGGAATTAGAGCAAAAAACTCACTGCACTTCGTGTTTGAAGGCGATGCGAAGAGATCGCAGCAAGGCTGGCCCCACTTGTGGAAGATCTGATTCGCTACTAAGGGGTTCAGAGACCACGCGTAAGGCGAGAGGATAGTTTGACTCAGCTTTTCTGCCAGGATGTTGGACCGACCCGGAATGTGCGTTGCTAACAGAAAGCGGTTGGTGGATATCGCCCAATCCCAAACTCTCATGGCCTCTCGGCAAAGAGGGTAGGACCTGGTTCCCCCCTGTTTGTTGATGTACCAGACCACCGACATGTTGTCTGTCTGAATTGCTATAGTCCCTGGAGGGAGAAGGGCATGAAGGGCCTGCAATGCTAGAAGTACCGCTCTCATCTCCAGAACACTGATATGCAGCACGATCTCTGTCAGAGTCCACGTACCTTGGACAGTCTTGCCCATGCAATGCCCCCCACCCACCCAAGGCGAGAAGCATCCATGGTTACCGTGGCTTGGGGTTGCGGCATTATAAATGGTCTTCCTTCCCGAAGTTCCCGAGACTGGATCCACCACAAGAGGGAATCCTTGCAAACTCTGCTGAGGCAGATAGGAGAGTCCAATGGGTACCAAAGGATCGACCACTGAACCTGCAAGGTCCACTGGAGGACTCTCAGGTGTAAGCGCGCCAACAGTGAAAGACTGATTGCCGCCGCCATGGACCCTAAAGCTCTCAGGACTAATTCTGCCGATGGGGCTTGAAATTGAAGCAGGGCCAAGACATGGAGGGTCAAGCTGTGAAGTCTGTCTGACGTCAAAAAGGCCTTGGTTTGAAGCGTGTCTATCCTGGCCCCTATGAAGTCCAAGACTTGGGCAGGTTGAAGAAACTATTTCCTGTGGTTTATAATGATCCCCAACTGGGAAGCCAGGAGCAGGAAATGGCCAAGCACAGTAGATGTCTGGTGGGAGCGGTAAGGAGCCAGTCGTCTAGGTATGGAAAAACCTGTATTCCCTGAAGCCTCAGGTGGGCTGCTACTACCGCTACGACCTTGGTGAACACCCTGGGGGCTGTGGTGAGGCCGAAGGGTAGGACCCTGAACTGGAAGTGACTGGCCCCTAGCTGAAAGCGTAGGAACCTCCTGGAATGCCTGTCCATGAGAATGTGGTAGTACACGTCCTTGAGGTCCATGGAGCACATCCAGTCGTTCCCTGCAACAAGGGGAGAATAGATTGAAGTGTGACCATCCAGAATTTCTCCTTGGCAATGAAGAGGTTCATAGTAGAAAGGTCGAGGATTGGCCTCAAGTCCCCCGTCTTTGGCTCCTAACTTGGAGTAATTGCCTAATCCTGGGTGGTCTGGGGAATAGCTCTGTTTTTCTATTTCTTTTTTAGCTTTTCTAAGCTGTAGCTAGACCTGGGGTGGTACATTGGGGAGGTGCCTATAGGAGGGAGGTTTAGTATGAATTTATGAATGGGATTGGGATGATATTACACCTAAGCACCCACATCCACCACCGTGATTGACTCCCATTGTGCCAGGTGCTCTGAAAAACACCCCCGACTGCCTCCAGAAAGGAGCAGTCGGGAAACCCCTCAGGGCTGCTGCGTGGGTCGATCAGACAAAGGTTCTCACGACCCAAAATTCTTCGGGCCCCCTCTGCCTCTAGGCTGTCCACTTTGTCCCCCTCTGCCTCTGAAGGACGAAGGGTCCAGAGCGTAATGGGACTGCTGCGACTTCTGGAACCACATCTTCTTTTGTCCTCTCTAGTTCCTAGAAAAGGACCTTTGAGGAGCAGAGAAGCAGATTCCAATGGCAGACAGCATCTTCCAGTCTTTCTCGCTCTGAAACAGCACATCTCGGACGGTCTTCCCGAACAGAGTAGAACTGTCGAAGGGAGCATTAGCGAAGGACGCCTTGAAGGGTTCTGCAAAGTCTCAAAGTTGGAGCCAGGCATGACGCGTTAAGGTGATGCTTGATCCACTGGCTCTAGCGGCTCCCTCTGTGGCATGGGAGAGTAGCCGCATAGACGTGTTTGACACAGCTTTTAGAGTGGCCATGCGAGTCGAGAAGGTTCGTTTGTCCTTGGCCGACATGCACTCTGGGGGAGACTCAGCGTATTCTTTGACCAGATCTCGCTGAAGCCTAATATGGGACAAGTAATTCAGCGCCCTTAGAGAAGGTAGCTGAAGCAAACATCTGCTTTCCAATACGGTCCATCATCCGAGACTCCTTATTAGGAGGATGAACCAAGGAACTATCTTGTGCCAATTCCTTCTTGGTGGCAGCCGCTACCACCATGGCATCTACGGGGGAACCTTTGCTCCATGCTGTCCTATCCATCGGGGGGCTAAGTATCTTATCAGGCCTCCTGGGGATTGGTTCTACAGTGTCCGGTTCCTTCCATGCCCTGGTAGTGATCAGTTCCACCAGGGGGTCTGCCGGAGGGGACACCCAAGAGGTAGACGGGCCTGCATCGAATGCCTCCAGAAACACTGACTCATCTGAGGAAGGCTTTTGGGCTGCCCACCCCCCCTTTTAAGCGCAGCATTTCCATAATGTCTCCAAAGGAGACGTCCTCGGGGGTGACTTGGGGGAACCTTCACCTTCCTCTAAGTCGGTGTCTTCCGTGAGGGACTCGGGGGGGGGGGGGGGCAAGTGCCTCCTCTTACACTTGCGTTTGTGAAGTATCTCCTCGGAGGGGGCTGTCTGACGAGAGCTCACCAACAGGGTCTTGCTCCTCTGAGGGAACTGTCTGGGACATTGACGCAGGCTGTCCCTGGGACCAGACGATGGAGGAGGACAGGCCCAAATGCAATGGAGTGGTAGCTGGACCCGTAGTAAGAGCAGAGGGTCTCGAACCTCTTGAGAGAACCCTCTCCACCATGTCGAACGCCGAAGGTGAATCGCTCTGTCTGGGATCCATGATCAACACCCTCGGGTCTGATGCGAGGACCGAAACGATCTGATCCAAAAGAGGCGTGCCTCGACTGCAACGGAGCTGAAGATGCACCAGCCCTCTCGGATCCGACGCCCGGCCCTCGGCTCCAAGAATTCGGATCCGAAAAAGGATCCGGCAAACTTAAAGGCACAGCCGGCGAAGTAGCAACCACTATCAGCGCCGACTCCCCGGCTCAGAGACTACTCGGATCCAACGGCTCCGAAACCAGATAGTGGATCAGAGAAGAAGCTATGGGGGCAAGAAAAGTGGCTGAACTCCCCCCCCCCCGGAGCACTCCCATCTGCATCTGGGTCTGTAGAAAGCGACGCATCATCTGGTCCATGTCGGCATCAGAGAGGTAGACCTAGACAAGGCTGCCGAAGCTGGCCTGGAGGGCCGCCGCAACGACCTCGAAGATGGCCAGGGCTCCTCCTCTGGCGAGAAGCGTGGAGAGCGGAGCCGAGAGGGGGAAGACCGAGGAATCTTCTGAGGGGAAGAAAGTAGTTTAGCCGGCGGGGCCGAAGGGGCTGACTCAGCCCGCTTGTGGTTCCTGTGCTTCTGTCCATCTCTTTCCCTCTCCTTCTCTTTCTTTCTATCTTCCTTGTTTCTTTCTCTCCCTGGCAAACAACGGGAGTTTGAGTCCCAGCCAGGGGAGGCAAGGTAGCAGGCTGAACATCCATGGCTGGAGCCACTGAGGGAGGAGGAAGAAGAGGCCATGTCCGAGGGTATAAGACCCACCAGGATAAGCTTGTTCCTCCTATCCCTCAGGGCCCGGGGGTTAAAAGCTGCACAAATATGGCAGCCTGAAGAGAGGTGTGCAACCTCCAGGCAAATAATGCACTGAGTGTGGCCATCAGCTGGGGAGAGCTTATGGCCACACTCGGAACATTTAGAGAAAATGGCCTTCGGCCATCCTAAACACCTTCCACACGCACTCAGACACAGGACTAAGGGTGGGCTAAAAGAATTAAAAGGACTAAAATAAGGAGGAAAGGGGGAGTTCGATAAGTGACAATCTGACACACACACACACACACAACTCACAAAAAGTAACTCGTAAATAGATTAAACTACTCACTAACTCTTAACCCGGAGCTTGTAACTCGCGCTTGCAGAAGCCGCGGCAAACGAGATCTGGGAGTTGGAAGGAGATGGCAGGGTATTATGGGTAAGGGGAGGAGTTTGGAGCTCGTATCTCAAGCTTGGAAAGCTGCCGGCTCGGATCCAGGTCGGATCAGATACCCACAGGTTGCTGATCAAATGAAGTTAACTACTTCAGATCTACAGTTTCAATCACTGTGTGCTGTATTAAATATTCACCTTTCAATTTAGGTCTCTCAAATCTCACATACTTAGTAATGTCTTTATCAATATATTATTCTCCTGTGTCCAAATTGTCAATTTTGCCAAGTTCTTTTGCAGACATACCTCATCTGCAACACACACAGTTTACTCAATTTCAGGTCATCTGCATATAGACTGTGGAACACTTCAGATGAAAAAAGAAAAAACAGGTCTGAAAGATACAATCTAAACAAGGGCCTAGGACAGAGCCCTGAGGGACACCTTAACTGCAACCAAGAATTTCACCTGTCCAGTTGCTGTATGATACTTGCCATGTCCTATTTGTAAGCCATGCAGCTATCCATCTTATCAAGACAGAAGAGTCATGTAAAATCTTACCATAACCATAAATGTCCTTCTCTTCTATGTTGCAGTATTCTTTACATTTGGGAAGTCCTCCACCCAAATGACCCATCACCCTGCCAGTATACAACGGCTTTTAGCTACTGAAAGGTATGTGGGATGTCACACGTATGTGCTGACAAAATCTGTAATAAAAGTACGTCTGCAGGTACAATCCTTAGAACTGTAATGCCCCAGAAGGGACATCAGAGCTAAGGAGCAACAAAATGTCATCCAAAGAAAGAAACAAGAGTTAGGGGGGGAAGAGCAGGGGGATAAAATACTAGAACAAAGAAGAGAAGGACATTATGGTTATGGTAATATTTTACACAACTATTCTATGCCCTTCTATTCAATGTTGCAGTATTCTTTACATGTGGGAGAATACCAAAGCTTAGTAAGAACCCTGAGAGTAGAAAGGAGCAGAGGAACATTGAGCAGAAGAGCTTTCATCAAAGCCATGGGGCTCTAGCAAACCCTGCTCTTGATCTAGAAATGGTGTCCAACTTGTAATGTTTGGTGAAAGTGTGCACAGAAGGCCATGTAGCAGCCTCTAGAATAGAGTTAGTATCCATAGGATCCATAGGTAGATACTAGGCTATCTGCCCAAAGGCATTTATAAGCCTAGCCGGAATGTGTTGGCTTTCACCACCCCCTTAGATTAGTTCCCTGTGCCTCTGTGCAGCAGAGCCACTGAAGTGATCCCTGGGGTAAACCTTCTGTTTCCCATCCACTCAAGGTTTCTCTTGAAGAGGGTTAGTGAGGAGATCTGCCTAATGTAAATTGGAATCTTGTTCCAGAGCATGTGAAGTCCCTGGGACAGGAATCCATCCCTCCAGCATGTCCTATTTATTGTTGTGATGAGGTTTAGATCCCTGGAGTGTGTGGCTGGAGGGGATATGGTTTTCTTTAGGTGGAGCATGTCCATCAATTCTGGGTTGGACATGGGCTTGTATGTCAGGCAGAGATCACCTCTGAGTAGGCGGTAAGCAAAGTACAGTTGGAGTTTCTTCAGTCGAGCTGCATAGGACATCTGCTTGAGGCCAGGGATCCTCTTGGTGAGGTACTTCTGTGGTCTAATTGTTGCAGGTGTCTTGTAAGGTACATACCAAATGGGCCATTGTACTCTATGATGGGTCTGATGAGTGATGCGCAGAGGGGCCCAATGACCTCTTTCTATCTGGATGCACACGCTTTTGTGATTAGGTGGGCACATACAAGGATTTTCTAACCACTTTGGCAATGTGATCATCAAAGGAGAGATAACTATCTATTTGGGTCCCCAGATCCCTTATTACATCTTCCGTATTTAGGGGGCTACCACCTATGTGGTAGCTTGTGGGTACTTTGTTTTTTCCAAAGGGGATGACTATGCACTTTTTGGCATTTAGCTTGAGGCCATGGGTTTGACAGCAGGTATCTGTTTCAGTGAGACCCTTTTGGAGGATGTCTGTCAGCCGGAGAGTCATTATAGCCCCTAGTTTGCAGTTGTCTGCAAATTTGGTCAGCCATAGTCCACCTGTGCTTGCCTGTACCCCTGAGACGTATATGCCAAACAGGAGGGGTCCTAGGACTGAGCCCTTGTAACCGATTTAGAGTCAGACCTAGCTCCCGCAACTCTTACCATGTGGGTTCTGTCCGTGAGCCAGTTGGTAAACCCATCTCATGACGTACGGGTTTATCCAGGCTTTTAAAGAATGCACCTAAGGAAGCCCCAGACCTAGTGGAATGAGCCCTAATAGGTGCAAAAAGTCATACCATGGAAATCAAAACAAGATTGCATTGGAGATCCAAGAAATTGTCTGTTCAGAGCCAGGCAAACCCAGAGCCCCGTGATGGAAAGAAACAAACAGCTGACCAGATTTCCCGATAACCTTAGTCTTATCCAAGTAGAATCTAAGGGTCTATATTATAACAACGAACAATCAAATGATCGAACATTGTTATATCGAACTCAAAAGTTCGAATTCACAACACATCGAACAACCACAACAGCGATTTTTCCCCAGGGGAAAAAAAAAAGTGATGGAAGTGGCCAAGCGACTTCTTTCCCAGGGAAATAATTCACTTATATGCTGCTTCATTTTGCGTTTGACATTTGAAGTTCTACCAAGACGCATTCGACAAAATGAGTCTTCGGTCTTCTGATAGGAACCCGAATCCAAGTTGTCAATGCACATTCAGTGTATGCAAGATCCTTTCACTAGACAAATGAGAAGGGTTAAGAGACACCTCATTCATTTTAGGCATAAAAGGATGATTGGTACACAATGGAACTCTATATCCCTGTGGAAAAAATCAAGAAAGGCAGGGAAGCCATCAAACTTGAATCTCAGAAACTCTCCTGGCAGAGGTCAAGGTGAACAGGAGACATGTTTTCCAAGTAAAAAACTTTAAAGAAGCTGAGGCTGCAGCAGGTTCAAAAGGAGCCACAGTAAACTCCTCTAAAACACAGTTCAAATCCCAAGGAGGTGGAACTGGTTTCCTGGGAGGTTTAATATGGACACCTTTAAGAAAATGTTTTACCTCCAATCTGGAAGCTAAATGTAGAAATAATTGGCAGACATGCAGAAATAGCTGACAAGTGAACTTTCACGGACAAGTAAGCCAAGCCACTGTTAAGTAACTCATACAAGAAAGAACCACTGGAATATCAACTGAAAATGGATCCAGATTTCACGAAAGACACCAGATGGAAAACCTCTTCCATTTGGATAAGTAAGATTTTTTAGGATTGTGTTTCCTGGCCCTAAGCACTTCCTGTGAAAAAATGTGCCTGACAGGAATCAAAAGTTGATCACCCACAGAGTCAGCTGTAAGGTTGACATGTGGAAGAAGCAGAGACCCTTGTCCTGTGTGAGCAGGTCCACTCTGAGGTAACGTGTGATGAATGCCCTTGGTTAAATGCACAAGAAAAGAGAACCAATGCTGTCTTGGTCAAAAGGGAATCACCAGCAAGAATTTTGGTTTGTCCTGCTGAATCTTCAGCAGAACTTTCTGTAGGAGAGGAAAAGGCGGGAAATGCATAAAGAAACATCCCCTTCCATGAGAAAGATAGGGCGTCCACCTTCCAAGCCAGAGGGTGTGGCATCTAGGACAAAATAGAGGAAGTTGTCTGTTCACAGAGGTGACAAACAGATCCAGAAGAGGGGAACTCCACCTGTGTACCAAGTCCAGAAACACATCCCTATGCAGCATCCATTCATTGGATTGAGGCACGGACCTGCTTAAAGCATCTGCCACCATGTTTTGAGTAGAAGGAATGTAAACTACTTGAAGATTTAACTTGTACTGAACTGCCAGTTCCCATTCCATGAGAGCTAACCTGCAAAGGTAAGACTTCACCCCCCCTCAACGTGTTTATACATTAGAGAACTATGGCGTTGTCTGCAGTTTCAGAGGACCTGTAAAGCTAGAATGAGAGTCCTCATTTTCTTGATGTTGGGGACCAAAGGCCCGGCACCTTCTTGGAAGCAAATGTTGCCACACAACCTGTGTCTGAGGCATCTGTGAACAGATGTTGAGATGACTGGGGCAGAACAGGAAGTCCAGGATTCAGAGCTATCTGTTGAATCCACCAAAGAAGCTCTGTTTTTAGGCATGGGAGGAGAGGGATCACATACTCTAGAGAGTGGGCATGCTGTGTCCAAATTGACTTTAGGAACCACGGAAATTTCCTCACGGAGTTTTGCAAGAGGCAGAATAGGAATTGTGGATGCCATGAACCCAAGAAGTCTCGGAAATTCGCTGTCCATTATCGAGGAGAGAGAGGCAGGTGGTTTTCTAGAAAGGCAGTGAGGGACTAGACCTTGTCCCTTGGAAGGAAAAAAACACCATAAGGTCTATCCTGAACCTAGGAAGATGTGGTCCTGTGATGGTCAGAAAAGTTGTTTTTGATTTTTAAGGTGAATCCTAGACTTTGTAGGAAATGAATGGCAACCTGCAAGTTCTGAGTCAACAGTTCTGACAGAGGAATCAGGAAAAGAAGATCGTCCAAGTATGGATATACCTGGATACCCTTGACTCTCAAGAAAGCAATCACAGGGGCCAAGCACTTTGTGAATACCCTCGGGGCAGTAGAAAGTCCAAAAGGCAAGGCTGAGAACTGAAAGTGCAAAGAACCCACAGAGAAACGTAGAAATTTCCTATAAAGAGGATGGATAGGAATGTGTAGATAAGCATCTTTGATGTCTAGAGAGGCCATGTAAGACTGAAGGGGAATCAGAGGAAACAGAGTCTGCAAAGACAGCATGTGGAAAAAATGGTACTTCTAGAAAAAAGTATTTAAGTGAGAAAGATCTAGGACTGGTCTCCGTGGTTCATCCTTTCTGGGAACAAGAAACCTCCTTGAGTGCAACCCTCTGCCTCTCTGATCCATTGGCATGTGATGAATTGTGCCTTGAGAAGGTAGCTGCATTAGAACCTATGGAAACAAATTTAATTGACTTGAGGGGGGCCTGTGGAATTCCCATGAAAGGAGGGAAAATTTTCCAAGTCATGAAGTATTCCTCTTGGATAATGAACAGAACCCAGGAATCCGATTACTTTGGTCTTGCAATTACTAATAGATATTGCCTTATTTACATTTGAAGATATTTTTCTTGATCGGCTGGTTGCAACTGTCACTGCACAGTCATTTGATCAAAAAAACAGAGCCACTATACTGATAGAAAAGAAAAAATTATGCTATCATTCAGGAAGGCCGGCATCTAAGTCAGCATGGGCATCGTATTTTGCTCCTTAGTTTCCTTTTGCTTCTACTGGGTGTTTTCACTAGCTCTTTTCCTCATGTGAATACGAATAGTCAAGGTCTAATTGGAAAACAAGCTTCCTGACTATGAATAGTCATGACTTGGTTCCTATTGGTGAAATAGCTTCCTGATTAAAGACTATCGGTCCTTTTGTTATGCTAAATAGCTGGTTCCGTATGACTAGTTCATTAGACCAGCTTGTTCCTGTTTTTTGTTGATTGGTTCTATTGCGATTCTGAATGAATTTGAGACTGGCATGCCCCTGATTGGAAGAAATAGCTTCCGATAGTCTCTCATTGGTTGTCTTGATATGCTAAATGGTTTATTCAGTTTGAGAAGCTCATTGGTACAGCTTGTTCCTGATTCTTGACGATTGGCTATTACTCCTTTTATAAGGAAATTTGTTGGTTAATGGACGAGGATCTGAAGAAGGTTTTTACTGAAAGCGCTTATCCACCCTAGTACTTTGTTTTATGATACTTTTTATTGTTTGCATTAAAGAATTTGGTTTTTAACGTGATGTGGTACGTCTCATCTTTGTTCCTACATTTGGAAGTTTGACTTGTTTTACACCTAGTTTTCTCTCAAAAGAGCTATCCCAGGTAATCCAAGTTGGGAAAATGGACAGCAGCTGGCCAGTAGCTTACTGACCCAGGGCTGCTGGCCTTTAGGGCACACACATAGTGGCCAAGAGGCACATACATCTCTCCCACTATTAGTACAGGTTCCAGGTGTAGGTCAGAGTAGACTAGGTCCTCAACCCACTTATCACCAGCAAATTCCTATACCCATTTTTGGAGACATTAGTCAATAAGACCAAATTACCTACAGCCAATTTTTTACACTGAGTGGCTAGCCCTGACATAGTGCTCAGTCTGTGATCCATGTTCTATCTACAGGTTAATGTGCAACACAGTTGATACCCAAAGTGGTTGGTCTATACAACTTTTCTCCAACAGGCACCATCTAGAGTCTGTGCTGTTGCCAACAACTCCATTTTTACACAAGTTTGTAGTGGAAAGACCCAGCATGTTTTTAGATGATGAAAGGAACACTACAAAGAGAAAGATAAAACATGCAGCTTCCAAACAGACATCAACTAGAGGTCAGGACTAAAATGTGTACCTTGTGCATGGGAGGCAAAGACCTTAACTACAGCATACATTAACATAGGATCATAGGGGGTTACTAGGCTAACAGCCCTAGGGCCCTTACAAGCCTAACCAAGTTCAAACCTTGTTCCCTATAGGGCCTAGAGACATGGTCAATGATTACAAGCTGATCTACATAAGCACCAACTGTCCCCATCTAAGAGGGACACAGGTAAAACTCCTGGGGTTAATGGTTTTCAATCCATTTGTCCAAGTTACACTTAAACAGGGTCAATCATCTTCTTCTTTCGGCTGTTCCCATTAGGGGTCGCCACAGTGGATCATCTGTTTCCATTTCTTCCTGTCCTCTGCTTCTTGCTCTGTCACACCAACCACCTGCATGTCCTCTCTCACCACATCCATAAACCTCATCTTAGGCCTTTCCTCTTTTCCTGTTACCGGGTAGCTTCATCCTTAGCATCTTTTTCCCCAATATACTCAGCATCCCTCCTCAGTACATGTCCAAACCAAAGTAATCTTGCCTCTCTGGGATAGTCTCCAAACTTTCCAACCTGGGCTGACCCTCTAATATACTTATTCCTAATTCTGTCCACTCTCGTCACATCCAATGCAAATCTTAACATCTTTAACTCTGCCACATCCAGCTCCAACTCCTGCCTTTTTGTCAATGCCACCGTCTCCAACCCATACAAAGTACAGTTTTGTACCTACCATAAATGTAGATGTCCGAGAGGTATGCATCTGCAGTCCTAACATATGGGTTGTCCTGCCTCAGGCAGCCCTTCGGTCGGCCGGATTCCAAAGTCTGGGTCTGGCCTCGGCTGATGTCGCACTTCACCCGTCATAGCTGCTGTTTATTGGGTATAAAGGCATCAGCCGACACCATTTTCCTCAGTGTTTCTTGCCCCAGATGCCAGGTGCCCTCTAGGAAGGCTAAATTTGGATAAATGCAAATGATTCCAAACAGTAGAGAGCAAACAATATAAGCATGTATATACATATATACAAACAAATACACCATAATAGATTCCCCCAGCTAGCTACAAGATGGGCAAATACCCTAGCAGTACCACAGAGGGGAAGGAGGGTGGGTAATCCTGACTGCAGATGCATACCTCTCGGACATCTACATTTATGGTAGGTACAAAACTGTACTATGTCCTTCAAGGATGCATCTGCAGTCCTAACATATGGGTAGAATACCATAGCCAAACTGGAGGAGGAGGCACTAAGATAATTATGGTGTAGTTAAGATCCCTTGCAAAACAGCAGTTGCAAAACCTGCTCGGGATCTGGAGTATAAAGGTAGATTATAATGCTTGGCAAATGTATGCACGGAGCTCCAAGTAGCAGCTTCTAAAATGTCTTTGGTAGCCACTCCTCGTAGAAAAGCTGTAGTAGTGGCTGTAGCCCTTGTGGAGTGAGGTCTGATGTTTTCTGGAGTTGTCTTTCCATGAAAAGAGTAACAAAATCTAATGCAATTTCCTATCCATTTTGAGATTGTCTGTTTTGAAATTGCTTTTCCTTCCATTCCTGTTGCATATGCTACCAGAAGCTGGTCAGTTTTTCTGTTGGTCTTGGTTCTGTCCAGGTAGTAGCGCAATTGCCTGTGCACATCCAAGGTATGTAGTAATCTTTCCCCCCTGTTCTGTGGGTTGGGGAAGAATGCTGGTAGGTGGATTGCTTGGTTCAATGAAACCCTGGAGACCACTTTTGGCATAAAAGTAGGGTTAGTTCTCAAGGACACTTTATCCTGATGGAAGATAAGGAAGGGCTGTACTGCCATTAATGCCTGTAGTTCAGAAACCCTTCTTGCTGAAGTGATTGCAAGCAGGAAAGCAGTTTTCCAAGATAAGAACTGTAATTCTGCTGTTGCTGCTGGTTCGAAAGGGGGAAGTGTTAACTTTTCCAGCACAAAGTTAAGGTCCCATGTAGGCAACGGTGGCTTCCTTGGAGGCTTTACATTTTTAATTCCTCTCAGAAACTGCCTGAGTAGAGGATGAGAGAAGATTGGAGGATCCATGTTGTATTCTGCTGAAATTGCTGATGCATGAATCTTAATGGAGGAGTAAGACAGGCCATTGTGGAAAAGTTCTGCTAAGTATTCCAGGATGTTAGCAATGTTTGCTAATGATACATTTTCTCCTTTTACTGCACTCCAAATGAGGTATCTTTTCCATTTTGCTGAATAAGTCTTCCTTGTGGAGGGTCTGCGAGCCTCCAGGATAATGTCTTTAACCCTCTGAGATAAGTCTGGGTTATTTTGTTTTATGTAATATTCCAAGCAGCTAGCTGTAGTGTTTTCAAGTTTGGATGTAGGATCTTGTAGTTGTTCTGTGTTAGCAGTAAAGGAACTAGAGGTAGAGGCCATGCGTGTGTCCGAGACATACTCCTCAGTAGCGGGTACCAATGCTGCCTCGGCCAGTCTGGAGCTATCAGGATGATCCTTGGGTGATCTTCTTTGATCTTCAGTAGCACTTTGTGCATCAAAGGAAGAGGTGGGAATGCATACGCTGTCAGGTTTTCCCAACTGAAGGATAGGGAGTCCACCTTCCAAGCAAGTGGGTGGTATGCCCTTGTGCAGAATTTCCTCAATTGGTGGTTGTGTGGGGATGCGAACAGGTCTATTTCTGGAAGTCCCCATTTCTTTGTAATGGTTTTGAAGATGTCTGGATGCAGCATCCATTCGTGGGCATCCGTGGTAGTTCTGCTTAAGGTGTCTGCTAGTATATTTTCTTTTCCAGGCACAAATTTGGCCTGGAGTTGAATGATGAGGTTCAGGGCCACATTCCACAGGTCCATTGCCATCCGGCATAGAGGATATGAGTGTGTGCCTCCCTGTTTGTTGATATACCACATGACTGTGGTGTTGTCCGTCTTTATCAGCAAATGACCCTGTTGAAGAAAAGGTCTGAATGCCTGAAGTGCCTGTTTCACTGCCAGCATCTCTTTTTGATTTATGTGAAGGCTCAGCTGGTCTTGCATCCATAGGCCTTGCATACACTTGTCCACCATGTGTGCCCCCCAGCCTAGGTCTGATGCGTCCATGGTGATAGTCTGGCTTGGGTGAGGTTTGTGGAAAGGCAGTCCTCTGTTCAACTGACAGGCCTGAGCCCACCACAGGAATTCCTGTTTCAGGCATGGAATTATTGGAATCTGAGCTTCTAGACTGTGCTTGTGTTGAGACCATACATTCCTTAGGTACCATTGCAACTTCCTCATATGCAGCCTGGCATGTGGAATCAATATTATGCAGGATGCCATGTAACCCAGGGCTTGCAGGACTTTCCTTGCTGTAAGCTGGTTCTGTGTTGTTAATGCCATGAAATAGAGTGGTAGTTGCTTTTGCTTTTCTGGTGTGAGAAATGCCATCTGATTTGATGTGTCCAGTTCTGCACCCAAGAATGTTATCCTTTGGGATGGTACCAGCCTTGACTTTTTCATGTTGACTGTGTATCCCAGGGCTTGCAGTAGTTGTATTACCTTTTCCAAATCTTTTGTTAATTTGATCTTGTTGTCCGCTTGTATTAGGCAGTCGTCCAGGTATGGATAAATCTGAATTCCCTGAAGCCTGCAATGAGCAATTACTGATGCCAGGCATTTCGTGAATACTCTGGGCGCAGTAGATAAGCCAAAGGGCAATGCTGAGAATTGATAATGCTCTGATCCTGCAAGAAATCTGAGGTATCTTCTGCAATCTGGTCGTATAGGGACGTGCAGGTATGCCTCCTTGAGATCTAGAGTGACCAGCCAAGACTCCTTGCCCAGCATGGGAAGAAGTTGCTGTAGGGTCAGCATTTTGAATTTTGGAACAATAAGATAAGTGTTCAGAGCGGACAGGTCGAGAATAGGCCTCCATTGGTTTTCTTTTCTTGGTACCAGGAAAAGTCTGGAGTAAAATCCTTGCCCTTGTTCCATAGGAGGTACCTTTTCTATAGCTCTCAATCTTAGTAGATGGTTGATTTGTCCTAGAGCGTTTGTTTTTTGGTTTGGTGGTAGGTTTGGCATTCCTCTCTTTTTTGGTAGAGTGTGGAAGTGAAACCTGTAGCCTTTGTCTATTGTCTGTAAAATCCATTTGTCTCCTGTAATGTAATGCCAGTTTACGTAAAATAAGGCTAGCTTTCCACCTAAGGGTGCTTCCAGTTGTTCCCTGGTAGGCGGTATCAGAGTCAAGTCATTGTGTCTGTCCTGTGGAAGTGGTCGTAGCTGGATCTGTGGCAGTACTTCTCTGGTTGTTAGGCTGCCACTGACGTCCCCTGTAGGCACCTCTGGATTGCCCTCTGCCTCTTGGGCGCCTATTTCTGCCTCTCTGTGCTCTGGAGGTGTCTGGAAAGGACCAATTCTTCGAAGGCCAATTTCTACTAAACCTCGGAGGCTGAACCTGTAAGAAATCCTTGACTGTTTGGACAGATTTTGCTTTTTCTTCCACCTTCTTTAGCACTTGCTGTGCAGGGGAACCAAACAAACTTTGCTTCTCCATGGGAGCATCTAGGAGCTTTGACTTTACATAGTCTGGTAAGGATTGCTCTTTTAACCATGCATGCCTTCTAATCACTGTTCCAGTCATAGCTGATCTAAAGGAAGCCTCCAGTGCATCATAGCCGCATTTTAAGGAATGATTACTGACCTGCTGAGTGTTATGTACCAAATCCTGAAGGGACTTACGGTCTATAGGTTCAGGAGAGGACAGTTTTTTATTTAGCTGGTCTAACAGAAATTCCTGATACTGAATCATGTGGAATTGACAGTTTAAGGCCCTAGCCGAAAGAGTAGCAGAAGTATAAACTTTTTTACCCCATCTCTCTAATGCTCTAGATTCTCTTTCAGAGGGGAGGGGGTTTTTGGCAGAGGCAGCTGCTACAGCTTTGGGGCCCTGTGAAATGGTTTCTGGATCTGCAATAGGAGCCTTATACAAGTGAAAGTGTGTGTCCGGGACCCTGTAATATCTGTCCGGCTTGGCAGGGGCCGGGGGAAGAGAGTCAGGGGCAGTACAGGCATCATTAAATGCATCAACAACAGTTAGTACTGGAGGAATGGCTAAAGGCCTATGCTGTGGTAAATGTAAAAAGGTCCTTAGCCTTTTCCTTGAATCTGAAAAATCCTGGCCCTGCCATTGAAAATGCTCTCTCATAGCATGTAAGGTTTCCCCAAAAGAAAATTCCTCAGGAGGAGAAGCAGAAGGAATGGATTCTTCTGCATCAGAATCCTCATAAGGAGAATATGGGCCTTCTGGAGGATCTGAGTTTTCGGAATCATCCGAGGAATAGTCTGTAGAAACAGGATCCGGGGGCTCTGCTCTAGGCCTCTTCTCTGGAGGGGGTTGAGAGGCCCTGTCTGGGTGAGGTTGGGATCCCCTGATCAAAGAAATGAGATCCTCAGCCAGGCTGAGCATTTGGGAACTAGAGGTAGGCCTGAGTGAGGGGGTTTTAGCAGGCAAGGCCTTAGAAGATTTAGCTGCTTTAGCCCTAGCAAAAGCCTTGATAGACATAGATGCAGGGGGCCTAGCAGCTCCACGTGCAGGAGAAGATACGTCTAAAGGAATAGTATCTGATAAATCCTGGGTGCCTGCTACAGCAGGGGAAATTTCAGTAGCAGATTCAGCCATGCTGTGTGAGGCCTCGGCTATTGGAGACATGCTTTCGGCCGAAGGAAGAACTGGCGACTCTGTTTCAGCCGAAACCGAGACACTCACGGTTGGCTTAACCGTGGTTTTGGCCGAAACCGCGGACCGTGAGTGTCGGTCCTTTTCCTTACGCTTTTTAGCTAATTGTGAAGTCGGAGTCTCAGACGGCATTTTGTAAGCAAAAGCGGGATCAAAAAACTCCTCTGCAAACTCCGACCGACGTCTAAGTGTCCGTCGGTTGAAGGAAGCACAGGCTAGACAAGCTGATACGTCGTGGTCTGGGCCTAAGCAAGGAAGGCAGTAAGAGTGGAAATCCTTATGAGGTATTTGTTTCCCACAAGTTAAACATTTACTTTTTATGACATTGGCTGAGGCAAGAAAGAGTCCCCAACGGGGTACTTAGCTTTTTAGAAGTCTTCGGTAGTAGAAATCTCTGGATCTGACCGACCGGCACTTGCGAACAGCTTCTGCTTTGGCCACCGCGCGGCAAGAAAGACTGAGGAAAATGGTGTCGGCTGATGCCTTTATACCCAATAAACAGCAGCTATGACTTCGGGTGAAGTGCGACATCAGCCGAGGCCAGACCCAGACTTTGGAATCCGGCCGACCGAAGGGCTGCCTGAGGCAGGACAACCCATATGTTAGGACTGCAGATGCATCCTTGAAGGACATCATAGCTGGTCTCACTACCCTCTTGTAGACCTTCCCTTTCACTCTTACTGGTACTCGTCTGTCACAAATCACTCCTGACACTTCTCCAGCCACTCCATCCTGCCTATATACTCTCCTTCACCTCTCTTCCACACTCACCATTACATGAGAGGCTCTTTTTAACTTGAATTGGAAGTTTATTCCAGAAGAGATGTAACCTCTGCAAGACATACCTCTCTCTCCAGCAAGTCCTGTTGATGTCACAGGCTAGGTTAAGGTCCCAAGGGAGAGACAGAGTGAACTTTGTACCACTTGACTTACAAATGTGTGCATAGCTATTAAGGCAGGATCAGGGACTGCTCTGTATGCAAGGAACAGGTCACCTCTAAGCAGTCTATGTGAGACAGAGTATAGTGCCAGTGATTTTAGTCTCTCCACATATGGCTTGTGCTGAATACCCTGAATTTAATTTGTGAGAAACCTTTGAGGTCTCTATTAGCAACAGGTGCCTGGTAAGATGCATATCACAGACTTTACAATCACTAGTGCTTGAATGTGGAGTGGGGACCTCCTCATACCTTCATGCAACTGCTACCCCAGCTGGGGGGGCATCCCAGTGTGGTGTCACACCAGGGAAATGCCAAGGTAAGGGAGCTGCTAAGACTGGGACAATTAGGAACTCATATTGGGGAAGCGTGAAACCAGCAACAGTGGTGGGGAACCAAAAACGAGCACAACAAATAAGAAAAAAGGTAGCCCTCAGCAAAATGGGAGCCAGCCAGTCACTGAAGGTTCAAGTGAAATTCACCCTTCTCAAATAGTACATACAAAGAAGCTTGAAAACCTGCCTTCTTTCAAAAAATACAAGTTAAACACTTTGGGCAGGTCCAATCAGGCAATTCACACAGGCATCCTAATAAATGTGTAGCACAAATCAAAAGGAAACAAAGTACTGATTGAACAGTAGATTTTTCCTTTTCTCCTCCATTCTCTTTTCAGAATGCTGAGTGTACAGTAATCTATCCCTTCATGAAAAAAAGGTTTCCAAGCTGTGCAACCATCCAAATTTAAAAATCCTGCAGGCCCCAGGTGAAACAAGAGTCAGCCACTCAGTCATGGTTCAAGTGACTCTGCCTCTCTCAAGCAATCATCCTGTATGAAGTAGTTTTCCTTTTCTTCTCAAAATGTAAGTTAAACACTCCAGGCAGATCAAAGTAGGTGACTTATATAGGAATCTGCACAAAAGGCAGTGTATTGTAGTCCCAACTGGAAAAACGGCTTATAACACAGATTTCTGCTATTCTTCATCTTCCTCCAACTCTTTTCAGGATGCACAGTCCATAGCTCAACAAAAAAACAAGTGTCAGGCTGTGCAGCTGTCCAAATTTAAAAATCCAGTTGGCGTCAGGTGAAATGGGAATCAAACACCGAAGACTCAAGTGGAATCTGCCCTTCTTAAACAGTCATCCATACTCAAGAAGTTTGTCTTTCTTCTCACAAAAAGCCAGTTAAACACTCCAGGCATATCCAACTAGAGAAAACAAAGATATCCTCAAAATGCAGAACAGTCCCAGGTCTTTGTATAATAGTTCTAAGAACTAGGTTAAAATGTTAAAAGTAATCTGAGCAAAAGGGTTAATGCAGTAGTACTGCAGTGTGCAAACAGAAGGCTGGAAGATATATAAGGGAGGGAATGAAGCCTTGTAACTTTAAGAGAATGTCTTCTAGTGCCCACTCTTATTAGCAGATGAGAGAAGACTGAGGTGCTTTTAAAGTCAAATTTTTATAAGAAGCAGGCAACTCAAAAGACGCTGGGTTTAACAGCACAACAGTAACAGGGGTCAGTAGGGTGGAAAAATAAAAAAATAGCCATAGCACTGGCAACTCACAGATCAGACATCGTCCCAGTCTGTGTTCTGCTTACTTTAAAAATGCTGCTCAGATCCTTCTGTACAATTTAGATAAAGTTTTAATCCCTTTACAGTCAAAGAATACGAACCAACCTTTGTTAGCTGGCTCTAGCCAATAACATCTTTGAAACTCCAAGTAAAACGAATGAAAAATAGAATACATTTAATGTAAAACAAAGAGCAATAAGACAGAAGCAAGAAACAGGTTTATGCAAACCACATACCAAGGAATCCAAAATAGCTATAAAGCAAACAGCAATAAAACACAACATAAGAAAATAAAATCTGCAAATTGTAACTCAAAAAATTCAAAATAATCACAGGGTACTGATTCATTTGAGTCAAATAGTTCAATGTCCCCACTGTGAGGGTTACAGGAAGGAAATATAACCTTTCTGCAGCAGTCTAGATCCATGGCTTCTATGTTTGGGGGTGAACTGCTGAGACATGACGGGAGGGGGGTTCCTTTTGGGAGCTGCTGCTTTGGTTATATCCTGATTGATTATCTATCCTTAAACTGCACTCCTTGTGGAAACACAGAATCCTATTAGCCTTTCTTGGAAAGGGACCACTATGTTGGGGCTTTTGCACACATATACAGTGATGTCCTTAAGGATGTCCACTGACAAAGTATCATGTAGGAAAAATGTACAATTCTGCAGACGCTTTGCAGCCTTCTGTTGGAGGGAGAGATTCAGAAGGCCACTTCCTTTCCTACTGAAATAATTTTAGGGTCTGAAAGAAGTCTAGGTCCTCAGGAAGAACTGAAGCATCATTTTTCTTCTCCACTCCCTCATATACAGGGTCTAGTTATCTTTAGTGTGTAACCTTTTAAAACTTTTAGAGTCTTGGGAACCCAAGGCTGATGAGTCTGGGACTTCTCATGAGCCCCTTTTCTGTCTGGTACAGGAAAAGGCTAAATATCTAAGGAGAAGAAGGAGATGACAGAGGGTAAGAGTGCTGGGTTTGTGCAAATCAGCTGGAGTTATGGGGTTGCACAATAGTCAGCATGGAGGATCCTAGCTGACACAGTGTAGCATTTCTTTAATATGCAATGAAATACTTATCTGGAGCTGGTAAAATCAAGGCTGGATGCACCACCTGGCTTTGTGGATTAAAGATTGGGTATGCCCGGGCCTTGATATGCTTGTTGAGCTAGCATAATAATGGCACTCACTGATGTCAATACCCTGAAAATAGGTATTGCTGATGCCAGGGATACCAAGACCCGATACCTTAGTGCTAGATACCACTAAACTGGGAAACAGTTCCAGCCAGCTAGATGCTGGGGGGACCACTGCCAGGTAGTCTTCACCTGTAAATGGGAGAAGATTGAGGAGATCTTGAAGGACCTGATTACAGGTTATCCAGTACCAGGGGTGCTGGCATTGCAGCCAATGAAAGCATCTTGACTTTGTCTTGTAGTAGTCAGTGCAAGAGGGTTGTAGTCTATAATTTAGTGGAATGGCTCTTCATGAACAGAGATCAGAAAAATAAGTGAAAGAAAGATTGTAATGGGAGATGAGGTTGGAAGAGGCCTAAATTTAAACAAAACGTAACACATATGGCCATTACGGTGGCTTTAGCTTTAAGAATAGCAGAGCAGGATCTCAAATTAGGCAAACCCCACTGGTTCCATGACTTTTAACTCTGATTAGCCTCCTCACAGCTAACAGAGTTTGGATATGTTATATGTGCCTTTTGCTAATCTCTACTATGAGGAAGCAGATTCAGAGAGAGTTGCAAGAGAACTAGAAGTAGATCATTCTTCCTTAGGCCTTTCTTCATGTTCCTTTTCCTAGAGATTAAGCATTTTTCAAACACTTTTTGATGTCAATACTGCAGAAAATTATTAAATTTGATGCAGACTTTAAACATGTAATACCATGACTGAGCCCTATGACACAGTGTTGCCTGTTGGCAAGACAGATCAATCAAAAAAGAATATGCAATGACTGTGGTAGGCCTAAGGTATCGAGGTTTTTTTTCAACAAAGTAGTAAACTGGATGAAAAAAGAATCCACATACCTGATTTCAAATTCTTGAAAAAGTGACCTCAGAAAACTCCAGACATTGGCAGAAAAAAAAACTGCTACAAAGCTAGTAATTTGTCATACAAATGTAACCTTGGCCCATTACATATAGGTGACATCCTTCAGAGTGGGAAAGAAATGGAAAGGAATGACATAGCTAAGCATTTTTTGCACAGTAAGGGAAGGAGTAATCAACTTGGGAAAATTGAATGCAGATTGGGTTAATGCCTGCAGTAAGAAGTCTTACCTACCCTTGAAGGCACAGCTCTACATCAGTAAAACTGGACAGATGGGCAACACATTTCTAAATATAATCCAACAACCTTTCTGGTGGTAGTTCAGGTGGATGTAATAGATCCCACAGCACCTATCAAAAAGAGCTGGGGAAGTTCCCTGATGTCCTGGCCAAACTTGCCATAAAAGCATAAATACAACCTTGGGGTCTCCCTTGAAGAGAGGCCACTAAGCTAGTGGGACTAACCCGGTCAACAAAATGGATGGATGTATAAACAACTACTCTAGAAGAGAAATCATTACCATCTAATGACATTCCAAGAGTATGCTGTGAAGTGCTTGGATGATTCAAAGTGTAGACCTGTACTAGTGCCCAATGTATTTTGGTTGTTAAATAAATGCAAGCCTGTCTACATCATGTAAATGGTATTACTGCTACAGACCCAACTCTAGCCAAAGGGAGGGCAACAACCATTTATGACTAGTCCTAAAATATGAAGACTTGTGTTTTCAATAATGAAATAGTTAATTCTGTATTCTTTGTATCTTACACACAGGTATGCAATATCTCCTTACAGCCGGAGAGGTCTGTAAAATGTCTAAATGGGTACTACCAGTATACAACCAACATAATATTATGTTGTATTAAAAATGAAAGTGTACTTACTACTGTCATTACCATCTAGAGCATTTCTCCCCGGGCCTCCGCTGAAAATATTTGTCCTAGTTGGACTTACCCAGTCAACAAATGTTAAATAAGTTACCAAAAGTACATTAACTAGTAAAAAAGCAGTGTAGCAAATCAGTGACAATGAAAAGGTTTCCTTAATCCTAGTGCAATGAATTACGATGCCATTTATATTGTTCGGGAAGGAATACAGTTTAGAGTGTCTGAATCTCAAAGTCCTCAAAGATGAAATGCTGGAAAGTTAAGCAAAAGGGAAAGGTTAAAACAGTTCAGAAACATTTGTTTCTGCTGGGGGTGTTACAGGGTAACATAAAACCCTCTGGTGATTTAAACATTGTGCAGGTTAACCAAATTGCAGTTACAGTCTTTGGTAGAAAGTGTTACAGCCCTAATGCCAAATTTGTAACATGTAACCTACAGCCCTAATGCCAAATTTGTAACATGTAGTAACCTACAAAGTAGTGAAAACTATTGACAAAAATGAATTCGATAAAATCTGTGGCGCAAACTAGTACAACTCAAAGGGGGAGTTCAAGGTCTGAAAACTTCTCAAATGTAGTAGACGATAATCCTGCAAGATGAACCAAAATACAGTTTCACAGCAATAAAACAAACAATGAAGCATATAACATACAAAAGTTAATTTTTTTAGTCAATACCACTTATTTTTGTACAAAATGTATCAAGTCAAAAAAACTTATTTTAGGCTATAAAAATATAATACCATTCAATACAAAAAAAAAAACTAAGTTCATCCTAAAGATGATGATGCCCATTGTCTCAGGTCAGTAGGGCAATGAGGGTACTTCTGGAGGCCATCCATGATCTGATTACTATCTAACAGCAACTTTGTCAGTTGATACTCCTTCTGTATTCGCGTGGCTGGCCCATCTACAGGTTTTATTAGTTCTAGTTGCTGAAGATGCTCAAATGCCTACAGGTGGAAACAAAATAAAGTATCTTCACTTCAGAATCTATAATTCACAAACTTACACAAGTTGGGTTATATGGATCAACAGTTTCAACTTTCTACAGCAAATCTTCTAGTTAATAAGAATATTTTGAAATATACACTCTGACATACATGGCACTGCTTGCAAATAATGTAATAAGTGTGAGTGTCTTTCACTCCTACATATGGGTTTGACAGTGTGGAATTGTGGCTTAAACGTGTAGACTTGAGTTTGTGTTATCTAAAGGCTGAGTAATTTCTGATTATATCCTTATAAAATAGTACAAGGACATGCACCCAAACCACATGGAGCCAAAACCAACAATGGAAAACTTGCCACAATGGATGGGGTAGAGTCCCCAGCTACTACTGATCCTGGGATGTCTCGTGGAAGGATAATTCCAGAGGATAGACTAACCAAAGGAAGCTTTAGATCTTGACCGTAAATCCATCTTGTAATGAGAAAGGAAGGTACTAACACTAGATCAAGTAGCTACAGGAAAAAGTCCATCAAATACTACTCTAGATAAGAAGGTAGTGGAGGGTATCCACTGCTCTAGTCGAGTGAGCCTTAGGTGGTTTAGGTAAAGACAACCCCTTCTCTCCCTGCTGACATGTGAAATACAATCTGATAATCATTGAGAAATAGACACCCGCTTTCCCAATTTGGCTGTGGAAAAGGAAACAACCGATCAGGTTTTCTATACTTCTTAGTGCGATACAAGTAAAAATTAAGTTGACTGCACATCCAGCAGGTGTAACATATATTCTCCCTTGCTAGTGAATATTGGGAAATAAAACGTGAAGGTTGAAAGACTAAGTAATGATTCAGTAGCCATCTTTGGAAGACATGAAGGACTGGTTCAGAGTAACTTTGTCCTTGTGGAAAACAAAAGTTGGTTCTCAGGAAAAGGCCCGCAACTCAAACCTCCGAGCAGAGATGACTGCCAACAAAAAGTAAGGCTTCCAGGCCAGGTATTTCAAATCAACCACTGCTGCAGGTTCAAAAGGGTACTACTCAAGGCCTGTAAAAGAATGGTAATATCCCAAGGAGAAAGAGGGTTTCTGGGGGGCAGAGCAAGAAGGTAGCCTTACAGAAAGCCTTAGCCAATTTAAGGAAAACAATTGAAGACTGATTCTCCCAGACATGAAAACTGGAGATGGCTACTAGCTGGAACTTGATAGTACAGTAGCTAGCTACACTGTACTAGCAATGCCAGGAAGTCCAGGATTGCTGAACAGAGGCAGAAAAAGTGTCTACATTTTTACTGGAAGCTCAGATGGAAAATTGCTTCCATTTGCTTTTACAAATCATCCTGGTACAAGGTTGGGTCAGGATGTAAAGGACTTTGGAAGAAAGCCTGGACTGCCTAGCCATGATCAGAATTGGACAAACCATGCAAGTCAGCTTATGGGGCTTGAAAGTCCAGGTGACAAGATCTGGAGTGGGATCCAGCACCCAAGAATAGTGTATCAGATGAGACCAGACGAAGGGAAAACATACACATGTCAGGGCTAGAAGGGCACAATGAGGATCACCATGGCTTTCCTCACCAGTGCTTTCTGTAGATATTTCGGGATGAGGAGTACGGAGAAAAGCATATAGGAGCCTCGGGAGCCAAATGTTGGTCATAACATCCCTTGGTGAATCTCCCTGCTGACCTCCTGATGGATTAAAGCAAAGTACCTGCTGCACTTGAGGTTGAAGAGGGAGGCAAAAACATTGAAGCACAGTTGGCTCCACTGCCAAAAATCTGATACGCCACTGTCAGGGTGAGGAAGGAGGACACAATTGCAAAACCTGTGTGCTTGGATACTGCCTTTCCGTGGTATGTGCACTGGTATCAGAAAGCAATGAAAAGACATTGCTCATAAGCCAAATCCTCATAGCCTTAACACAAGCAGTATGATAGTGTTCCCCCTATTTGTTGATGTACCAGATTACTGGCATCCTCTATCTGAATAGACATCACACACCTCTGGGAATGTAGTTCTGGAAATCCTGAAATGCTAGGACTGCCTTTATCTCTAGTATACTGATGTGAAGACTGGCCTTTGAAGGGGACCATGTGCCTTGGCCAGCCATTCCCATGAAATGCTCCCCCACCCCAGCTGGGCAGGGTCTGATGTCGTCGTAGCCTAGGGAGGAAACAGAACAAATGGAAGATCCTGAGAAAGTACATTTTACATACGCTGCCACTAAGATGGCTCTAACTGGTGAAGAGATGCCGGGAGTCCTAAGAGTAGAACTGGAGCAGTCAAGCTGTCAGCTTCAGGTTGTCCAGATTTGGGGTCGGTAATCCTGATGGATGGGATATTAGATCCGGACTGGGATCCAGACTCCAGGGAGGATTCACCAAGTGAGACCATAGGTAAGGGAAAGTACAGTTTTGTACCTACCATAAATGTAGATGTCCGATAGGTATGCATCTGCAGTCCTGACATATGGGTTGTCCTGCCTCAGGCAGCCCTTCGGTCGGCCGGATTCCAAGTCTGGGTCCGGCGTCGGCCGATGTCACCCTTTTCCCTGACGTCAGAGCGCCTGGGGTATAAAAGCGTCAGCCAACACCATATTCCTCAGTTTTTCTTGCCCCAGATGCCAGGTGCCCTCTAAGGAAGGCTAAATTTGGAGAGATGAAAAAATTCCAAACATGCACAGCAATAAAAAACAAATACACCACAAAAGATAACCCCAGCTAGCTAAAATGAGGGATAGGTACCCAAAGAATACCACAGAGGGGTAGGAGGGAGGGAAAACCTGACTGCAGATGCATACCTATCGGACATCTACATTTATGGTAGGTACAAAACTGTACTATGTCCTTCAAGGATGCATCTGCAGTCCTGACATATGGGTAGGATACCATAGCCAAGCTGGGGGTGGTAGGACCTAAGAAAAGGATGGTGTAGCTAACATGCCCTGCAGGACTGCAGTAGCAAAGCCTGCTCTGGATCTGGAGTATAAAGGCAAGTTGTAATGCTTGGAAAATGTATGCACAGAGCTCCATGTAGCAGCTTCTAAAATGTTCTTTGTAGCCACCCCTCTTAAGAAGGCTGTGGAGGTGGCTGCTGCTCTGGTGGAATGAGGCCTGATGTTAGCTGGCACAGCTTTTCCATGAAAAGAGTAACAGAATCGAATGCAATTTCCTATCCATTTTGAAATTGTCTGCTTGGAAATTGCTTTTCTTTGTACACCAGCAGCATATGCTACAAAGAGTTTGTCAGTTTTTCTGCAAATCTTAGTTCTGTCCAAGTAGTAGCGCAACTGTCTGTGAATGTCCAGGGTATGCAGAAGTTTCTCTCCTTTATTTTGTGGATTTGGAAAGAAGGTAGGCAGGTGAATAAGCTTGGTTCAGTGAGACCCTGGATACCACCTTTAACATGAATGAAGGATTGGTTCTCAGAGAGACTCTGTCCTGATGAAAAATGAGAAATGGTTGTACTGCCATGAGGGCCTGTAACTCAGATACTCTTCTTGCTGAGGTTATGGCCAGAAGGAAGGCAGTCTTCCAAGACAGGAATTGTAGTTCTGAAGATGCTGCTGGTTCAAAGGGAGGTAGAGTTAATTTTTCCAACATGAAGTTAAGGTCCCATGTAGGCACTGGTGGTTTCCTTGGAGGGTTGATGTTTTTTATCCCTCTTAGAAACTGCCTTAGCAGAGGATGAAAATACAGGTGGATCAGTGTTGTAAATCAGTGCTGAAATTGCTGAAGCATGAATTTTTATGGAAGAATAAGAAAGGCCATTATGGAGCATTTCAGCCAAGTATTCAAGGATAGGTGGAATGCTCATCACTGTCGGATCTTGACCCTTTGCGGTGTTCCAGGTACGAAATCTTTTCCATTTTGCTGAATATGCCTTTCTTGTGGAGGGCCGCCGAGCTTCCATGATGATATCCTTTACCCTCTTGGATAGTTTATCCTGGTGAGGAGTCAAGGTATTTTCCAGGCTGTCAGCTGCAAGGTTTTTAGGCTGGAGTGCAGAGTTTTGTAATTGTGCTGTGTCAGAAGTGGCCAGTGTGGTAGGGGCCACGGTTTTGTGCATGACATGCTCTTTAACAGTGGGTACCAGTGTTGTCTTGGCCAGTCCGGAGCTATCAGAATCACTTTTGGTTGCTCTGTCCTGATCTTCGGTAAGACCTTGGTCATTAACAGTAGAGGTGGGAATACATATACTGTTTTATTCCAGCTGAAGGAGAGGGCGTCCACTTTCCATGCTTGAGGATGGTATGTCCTTGTGCAGAATTTCTTCAGTTGGTGGTTGTGGTGGGAGGCAAAAAGATCTATGTCCGGCCTTCCCCATGATTGTGCTATCTGAAGAAAAATGTCTGGGTGCAACATCCATTCGTGTGGATCCATGATGTTTCTGCTTAGGCTGTCCGCCAGTACATTGTCCTTTCCTGGTACGAACTGGGATTGCAGCTCCATATTGAGTTTTAGGGAAAGTTCCCAAAAATTCATTGCCAGCCTGCAAAGAGGGTAGGAATGGGTACCTCCTTGCTTGTTTATGTACCACATAACTGTGGTATTGTCTGTCTATTAGCAGGTGACCTTGATGCAGGAAGTGTTCGAAGGCCTCGACTGAATGTATCACTGCCAGCATTTCCTTTTGGTTGATATGCAGGCGCAATTCTTTTTGTGTCCTTGCCCTTGAATGCATCTGCCCTCCATGTGCGCTCCCCATCCATGGTCTGAGGCGTCCGTTGTAATGGTTTGGCTGATATGTGGCTTGCTGAAAGGCAGACCCATGTTTGACTGGCTTGCTTGTGCCCACCACAGAAATTCCTTTTGAAGGCATGGAATGATGGGGATCAAAGCCTCTAGGCTGTGACTGTGTTGAGACTAGACTCCTTAGGTACCATTGTAGTTTACTCATATGCAGCCTTGCTTGTGGAACCAGAAGAATGCAAGATGCCATGAAACCCAGGGCCTGCAGGATTTTCCTTGCAGTCAGCTGGGTTTGTGTTGTCAGATTTCTGAAATAATCCGGTAATTGATCTTGTTTTTCTTCTGTGAGAAAAGCCATTTGGGTGTTTGTATCCAGTTTTGCACCCAGGAAAACTATTCGTTGGGATGGAACCAGTCTTGATTTCTGAATGTTGACTGTGTATCCCAAGGCCTGTAGTAGGCGGATGACATAGTTCAAGTGTTTTACCAATGTTTGTTGGCTGTCCGCTTGTATAAGGCAGTCGTCCAGGTATGGGTATATTTGAATTCCCTGAAGTCTGCAATGTGCAATTACTGATGCCAGGCATTTCGTGAATACTCTGGGCGCAGTAGATAAGCCAAAGGGCAATGCTGAGAATTGATAATGCTCTGAACCTGCAAGAAATCTGAGGTGTCTTCTGCAACTTTGTCTGACAGGGACATGCAGGTATGCCTCCTTGAGGTCTAGAGTTACCAGCCAGGACCCCTTGCCCAGCATGGGAAGGAGTTGCTGTAAGGTCAGCATTTTGAATTTGGGCACGATGAGATAAGTATTCAGTGCGGACAAGTCCAGAACAGGCCTCCATTGCTTTTCTTTTCTTGGAACATGGAATAGTCTGGAATAAAATCCTTGGCCTTGTTCTGTGAAAGGAACCTTTTCTATTGCCTTCATTTGTAGTAGGTTGGAAATTTGCTTGAAAGCCTCTGCCCTTTGATTTGGTGGCAGGTTTGGTATACCTTGTCTTTTTGGAAATGTATGAAAATGGAATCTGTACCCTTTGTCTATTATTTGCAGTATCCATTTGTCCTTTGTAATACTGTGCCAATTTTCTGAGAATAAAGATAGCTTTCCGCCCAAAGGTGCTTCCAGTTGAGCCCTGGTTGGCGGGGTCAAAGTCAAGTCATTGAGATTGTCCTTGTGCAGTAGTTGCAAGTCCTGCACTACCTCTCTGGTTAGGAGGCTGCCATTGACGTCCTCTGTAGGAGCCTCAAGCTTGCCCTCTACCTCTGGCACGCCTGTTTTTGCCTCTTTGAAATCTGTCTGTGTCTGGAAAGGACCAATTCTTAGAAGGCCAATTTCTGCTGAATCTTGGTGGTTGGACCTGGAGAAAATCTTTGACTGTTTGTACTGATTTAGCCTTTTCCTCAAATTTCTTTAAGACCTCTTGAGCCGTGGAACCAAATAACTTTTAGTTATGTACTCACCATAACTTCAGATGTTTGGGATCCATCTCGCCTACATTCTGACTGATGGGTTCGGAGCCGATCCCTCGGCTCCGACTCGGCACGCTTATGCTATAGAGTGAGGCCTCCAATTGGCTGAGCTATCTTTATCCCAGGATGCACCACCACTAATCCCCCAGATCTTGTTTGTCCGCATTCATGCACACATGCAAAGCTTGTTTATATATAACATTGTTAGATGTTTCAAGATGAAACAACAGGATTCGGACCTTCTGATATCCTCTGATCTCCAAGGAAGGGGGAAGGAGGGTGGGTTATTAGGAATGTAGGTGAGATGGATCGCAAACATCTGAAGTTATGGTGAGTACATAACTAAAAGAGGTTATGTGATCCTATCTCGCCTACATTCTGACTGATAGGACAGCGTCCCTAGCACCTAAATCCCGGGTGGCTCATTGGAAAACACTCCTGAGCACTGTGGAACCAAATGAAGCTCGTCCTCTAGATGCCACATCTAATTTGTAGTGAGAAATGAAGGTGTGCGGGGAAGACCATGTAGCCGCAGCACAAATGTCACCAATAGCAAGCTTAGAATGAAATGCTACCGAAGTAGCCATAGCCCTTGTAGAATGAGCCTTGACAGAGGTGGTAAGCTCTTTGTTAGAATAAATATAAGCTTGAGTAATACAGTCCCTGATCCATTTGGCAATAGTGACCTTCGTGACAGCGTTGCCCAGTTTGTTTTCTGCAAAGGATACAAACAACTGATCTGTTTTCCTTGATTGTTTGGTCCTATCTAAATAAAAGCGTAACTGTCTGTGGACATCTAGTGTGTGGAAAATAAACTCTGCTTTATTGGAGTATTTTGGGAAAAAAACTGGAAGCTCTAACGATTGTTGCAAGCATAAAGTAGAACAAACTTTAGGAACAAAAGAAGGATTTGGTCTGAGGGACACCCTGTCTGTATGAAAAACCAAGTACGGGGGTTTCACTGACAAAGCTTGAAGTTCTGAAACCCTTCTGGCTGAAGTAATCGCCACTAGAAAGGCTGTCTTCCATGATAGAAATTTTAGATCACAGGTAGCTGCCGGTTCAAAGGGGAAAGAAGTCAAGGCACGCAACACTATATCGAGATCCCATGGAGGTGCAGGATGAGAAATCGGGGGTCTTAATAGAGCAGCACCTTTCAAGAAGGTCTTACACAATCTGTTGCTCATTAAAGGTGGGTCTAAGGATTCATGAAAATTAGAAATTGCTGCCAATTGTACTTTGATGGTAGAAACTGAAGAGCCTTGATTGAAAAGAGAGGTCAGGAATTTGAGTACTTCTGCCACGGAGTAGAAATGGGGTCCAGGCCCGGAGTTGAGCCCAAATAGCAAACCTTTTCCATTTGCTAGAATACAGTTTCTTTGTAGCAGACTTGTGGGCTGAAGATAATATGTGCACAACATCTGGATCCAGTGCATGTCTCCTGACTATCGTCGGAAGAGGAGGAGCCAGGCCGTCAATTTTAAGGTGTGTAGGGACTGGTGTAGTAGTCCCGACTGATGAATCAGTAGGTCTGGGACCTGGTCCAGGAACCATGGACCTTCCAGAGCATGTTTCTGAAGATAGGGAAACCACACTTGACGAGGCCAGTAAGGAGCAATTAAGATCATCTTGCTCCCTAAGAGAGATGCCTTTTGAATCACCCTGGGGAGGAGAGGAACTGGAGGGAAGGCATAAAGCAGGCCGGTGGGCGAAGGATGGACTAATGCGTCCATGGGGCTCTTCCCCGGAGCCGGGGTTAGGGAGAAAAATTCTTTGCACTTCGCATTCAGAGGAGTCGCGAAGAGGTCGCAACACGGAACTCCCCATTCGCTGAAAATCTGCCTTGTAACTGTCATATTCAGAGACCATTCGTGAGGAGAGAGGATGGTTCTGCTCAACCTGTCTGCTATGACATTGGACTTGCCCGGTATGTGAGTAGCCACTAGGAAGCGTTTGGTCGAGACTGCCCATTCCCAAACTCTCATCGCTTCTCTGCAAAGAGGACAGGATCTGGTCCCTCCCTGTTTGTTCAGGTACCAGACAACTGACATGTTGTCTGAGTGAACAGCAATTACGCCCTGAGGGAGATAATCGTGAAGGGCTTGAAGGGACAGGAGTACTGCCCTCATCTCTAGGATGTTGATGTGAAGAGGAGTCTCTTCCGGGTGCCATTTGCCTTGGACTGACCTGCCCAGGGAATGCCCCCCCCACCCCATCTGGGAGGCGTCCGTGGTCAAAGTGGCCGCCGGAGGAGGAAGAACAAAGGGTCGTCCCTGATCCAAATTGGAGGACACTAGCCACCAGCGAAGGTCCCATTTGCAAGATTCTGTGATCCATACGAGATGATTGAGAGGGAGTTCCTGAAAGGACCACTGAGTTGAAAGAAGCCACTGGAGGATTCTCATGTGTAACCTTGCCAAGGGAACTAGCAGAACTGTGGCAGACATGGATCCCAAAAGCTGTAGGACCATTCTGGCTGGGGCTTTGGACCTGGGGAGTAAGGCTCGAACTTGATTTTGAATGGTTTGAATTCTGTCTGCAGGTAGATAGACTCGCATCTGGTTTGAATCTATCTCTACCCCTATGAATCTTATTCTTTGAGATGGCCGCAACACAGACTTTGGCCAATTGAAGGTGATTCCAAGGGAATTGCCCAGTGATATTGTGGCTTGCAGGCTCCGTGAAGTAGATGCTTGGAGGTGGCAGTTAGGAGCCAGTCGTCTAGGTACGGAAACACCTGGAATCCTAGACTTCTCAGGTGAGCAGTCACTACTGCCAAGCATTTGGTGAACACCCTTGGGCTGTGGTGAGACCAAAGGGCAGCGCGGAACTGAAAATGACTGCCTCCTAGGCTGAAGCGCAAATGTCTCCTGGACGTTTGATGTATTCTGATATGATAATACGCGTCCTTGAGATCTATGGAGCACATCCAAACACCCTTCTCCAACAATGGGAGAATGGTTTGTAGAGTGACCATTCGGAACTTGGACTTCTTGACTGAACGGTTTAGGTTGCTTAGGTCCAAAATGGGCCTCAAGTCCCCGGTCTTTTTTGGCATCAAAAAGAATCTTGAGTAAGTCCCTAATCCGATCTGGTCTGCGGGGACCGGTTGGATGACTCCTTTTTGCAGCAGCTTTGAAATTTCTGAGGCTGCGGTATCCCGTTGACTGGGTGGCGGGTCCGGGATTTTTTTGGACTGGGGGGGGTAACCTCCAGCGATAATTCGAAGCACCCATCTGTCCTGAGTGATCCCTTCCCAGGCCTTCAGGTGCTTCGAAAAACGACCCCCGACTGGCTCCGGAGCAGCACAGTCGGGCAATCCCTCAGGGACTATGAAAAGCTGAAGAGCCATGAAAGGACTCGCGGTCTCCAGTGTTGCGAGGGCCTCTGCCGCCTCTGGGACGGTGTTTTCCGGATGAATTTCCCCCTCCTCTGCCTCTGGAGGGGGAACCTTCCTGCTGAGAGGGGTAAGACTTCTGAGATCTACGGAACCACATTTTCCCTCCTCTTTTAGCCTTGGGATAAGGCCGAAAGGGAGTGGAAAATCGTGCCCCTACGGCAGTCAGAGTCTTACCCTCCTGTTCACAGCGGGTAAGTGTGTCTTTTACCTTGGGTCCAAACAGGGAGGACCCATCAAAGGCGTCGGCAAATGAAGACTTAAAGGCCTCCTGAATGACAGACGGAGCCAGGCTTGTCTCCATAGAGCAATGCCTGTACCGCGCTCTACTCGCCTTCGCGCATCTGAAATGAGCCTCATGGACGAGTTCGAAATGGATGACATTGTAGCCAGCTGAGATCCAACTGTCTGGGCCAGCTCCTCAGGCAGGTTACCTAAGAGGGTATCGGATAGCTCCTTGATCAGATCCCTCTGAAATCTCGTAAAGTCGCCAGGTAGTTCAAAGACCTCAGAGTAAAGGCCGCTGAACTAAGGGTGCGCTTACCGTACCGATCCATGCTCCTAGACTCCTTATTAGGAGGATGGACGGACGTAGAAGCCTCTGCTACATCTTGCTGGGTAGCAGATGCCACCACCATAGCATCCACAGCCACACCTTTCGTAATGAACTCTCTATCTGGGGGCGCCGAGAGAAATTTGTTCGGATGAGCGGGCACCGGTTCCACAGAGTCTGGGTGTTCCCGCCTTGACAGATCAAATCCAAGAGCTCGTCGAAGGGCGGAGACACCCAGGAGGCGGAGGGCTGAGCCCCGAAGGCCTTCAGGAACACAGACTCATCAGCAGAGGGAGGTTTGGACTGCCAGCCGCCTCGTAGTTTTAGGGCTTCCAGGATGTCTGCAAAGGAGACATCATCCGAGGACGACTTGGGGACCCCTCTGCATCATCGAGATCAGTGTCAGATGTCAAAGACTCGTCAGGGGAGTCAACGTGCTTCCTCTTGCACGTTCTCTTCCTGGGAAGTTCTTCCGAAGAGGCTTCAGAAGGACCTCCAGGAGGGGGAGAAACCCCAGCGGGGGTAACCTGAGGCCCAGGGGCTCCGCTGTCACGGACAGGGGACTGCCAACCCACCCAGTCTCCAAATGTAGGGAAGGAGCTGGGGAAACTGTGGAGGTAGCCAAGGAAGATTTGGCTAAAGCACTCCTCATAGCCCTGAAGGCGGGACCACCAGAATCCTGGGAGGGTCCCCCCTCCGTGGCCACGACAGTGGACGGTACTCCCGTCGCCGACGCACCAAGAGGGAGACTTGGGACCGAAAGCATCAATCCCGAAGCCTCCCCCCCAGGGCCGAAGGAAGAAGTCCATGCACTGAACTCCGACCCAAGAGCCGGAGTCGGAGCAAGGGTCGGGCCTGACCCTAACACCTCCACTGGTTCCACCAGCACCTGCTCCAACGGCGCCGAAGCTGTTGGAGGAGGAAGTACAGTAGGGGAGTGGACCATCGGCTCCAAAGCCAAATGGGCTGGAGCCGAAACCATCTTTTGGAACACCGGAGACTGGAAGAGTCGAAGGAGCACCCTGTCGATGTCCGAATCAGACATCTTGGATGATCTCGAGGATACCGATTGGGCCCGAACCGATTTCTCCATCGGCTCCGAAGGGCTCGGGGACCGGCTCCGAAAAGACTCAACAATTATCGGCTCCGAGGAAACCTTCAAGGAAATTTCCCTCTGTGCCGATAAGGACTTCGGCTCCGAGGGGGAAGTGTCTGAGCCGATGACCCTTATCGGCTCCAATATCAGTGGAGCCGATGAGGGTGACCCGCCTCTCGATGCTCCAGACCTCGGCTCCGAAACCAGAGGGGTCGAGGCTGGTGGCATCGAGGACCGTTCTGACCTCGGCTCCGAAGTCCGTGGAGCTGATGGAGAAGTCTGCTTAGTTTTCTTAGCAGTCGGTTCCGACTGACTGGTCAGAGCCGACGCTTTCCTCTTTTTAGAAGGAGACGGAGAGGAAGATAAAGCCTCCTCGAAGGAAGGCTTGATTAATCCTTTGAGGATTAATTTGTTTTTCCTCTCCTGGAGGACTCTGGAGGAAAACGCATGGCATACACTGCACGATTCCTGCAGATGTTTAGCACCAAGACAATAGACGCACGAGGAGTGGTCGTCCGTTATGGACATTTTGAAGCCACACCTCGTGCACTTTTTAAACCCGGAGGGTTTATGCTCTTTAGACATACTCAGGCTACAAAAAACAGATAACCACAGTAAACACTAAAGGGTTTGACACACAGGAACACAATTATGTATGCCACCAACTTAGTGTAAATATTTAAACTAAAGAACTTTTTTTTTTTTTTTTTTTTTTTGACACAAGATTGTCAGAAAGAGAAACGGAAAAAAAGGAGGGTCAAGACCCTCTAACTTAAACGGGTACTTGACCCACACACAATCACTAAAGAAATAGTAACCACAGGGGAAGGCCCCTCTAACTTAAACGGAACCTTCTCTGACAGGAAAAAAAACACGAAAATTTTACCAAATCTCAGAAAAACACTCGTACACAAAGAATAGCCGTTAAAAAACAGCTTTTGGGTTTTAAATGAAGCAAATACTGACAGGAAAAAAGCCTAATATATAGTACTTAGCCCAGCCAATGTTGAGACCACGTCCAAGCTCTGTAAGCGGCAAACGAGATCTGGGGGATTAGTGGTGGTGCATCCTGGGATAAAGATAGCTCAGCCAATTGGAGGCCTCGCTCTATAGCATAAGCGTGCTGAGTCGGAGCCGAGGGATCGGCTCCGAACCCATCAGTCAGAATGTAGGCGAGATAGGATCACATAACATCTTTTGTTTTTCCAGTGGTGCATCCAGAAGCTTAGCTTTAACATGATCTGGCAGTGTTTGTTCCTTCAGCCAAGCATGTCTACGTATGACTGCACCTGTCATAGCTGACCTACATGAAGCTTCCAATGCATCATAACCACACTGTAAGAAATGGTTGCTAACCTGCTGGGAGTTATGTACCAGATCCTGAAGCGCCTTGCGATCTAGGGGTTCAGGCGAGGTTAGTTTTTTATGCAATTCATCTAACAGATACTCTTGATACTGTATCATATGGAATTGACAATTTAATGCTCTCATAGAAAGTGTGGAAGAAGTATACACTTTTTTACCCCATCTCTCTAAAGCCCTGGATTCCCTTTCAGAAGGAAGTGGATTCTTAGTAGTGGTGGTTGTAACCCCTTTAGGGCCCTGGGAAATAGTTTCTGGGTCAGCAGAGTGGCCCTTGTAAAGGAAAAGATGCGAGTCCGGGACCCTGTAGTACCCGTCGGGTTTGACAGGAGCCAGAGGAAGGGATTCAGGGGAAATACTAGACTCAGAGTACACATCTTCTATAACATTTAAAACAGGAGGAATAGCCAAAGGTCTATGCTGAGGTAAATGCAAAAAAATCCTTAACCTCTTCCTGGAATCAGAGAATTCCTGGCCTTGCCATTTGAAATGCTCTCTCATGGAGTGAAGGGTCTCCCCAAAGGAAAACTCTTCAGAGGGGGAGGCCGAGGGAATAGATTCCTCTGCCTCAGAATCCTCGTAGGCCGGAAAGGCCTCCTCTGGTAGTCTGAATGGGCAGAGTCATCTGAGGCCTCATCAGAAGACTGGGGATCTGTCTGTTCAACCCTGGGCCTTTTGCCTGGAGGTGGTTGAGAGCCCCTGTCTGGATGTGGCTGAGAGCCCCTGATTAAGGAAATAAGGTCCTCAGCTAAACTTAAAATTTGTGAACCAGTAGTGGATCCCTGAGGAATAGCCTTGGGAGGGAGAGATTTAGGCTGTTTAGCAGCTTTAGCACGTGTAAAGGCCTTAATGGACATGGATACAGGAGGCCTGGCTGCCCCACGTGCTGGAGTAGTATTATCAACAGAAATGGTGTCGGATATTTCCTGAGCACCAGTTTCAGACGGAAATTCTATGACCGACCCAGTGGTGGCCTCCGGTACCGAAGTTACCGGCTGTGCGGTGTCGTCGGTCGGAAGCAGTAGAGATTCGGCTTCAGCAGAGACATTCGCGGTAGGCCTAGGCGTGGAGTCTGCCGAAACCGCGGACTGTGTGTGTCGGTCCTTATCCTTCCGTTTTCTGGGTAAATGAGCTGTCGGAAGCTCCGACAGCATGATATAGCAGAAATTTTCCCCAAAATATTCCTCTGCAAACTCTGCCCGACGCCTAAGAGTGCGTTTATTGAAGGAAGCACAGGCTGTACAGGCCGAAACGTCGTGGTCTGGGCCTAGGCAGGGTAAGCAGTAAGAGTGGAAATCCTTATGAGGTATTTGTTTCCCACAAGTTAAACAATTATTAACTTTAACCGTTTGATCCGGCTGAGGCAAGAAAGAGTCCCCAATGGGGTACTTAACTTTTTAGAAGACTTCGGTAGCTGAAATCACAGGAGCTGGCCGACCGGCACTTGCGAACTGCTTCTGCTTCGGGCACCGCGCGGCAAGAAAGACCGAGGAAGATGGCGTCGGCTGACGCTTTTATACCCCAGGCGCTCTGATGTCGGGGAAAAGGGCGACATCAGCCGACGCCGGACCCAGACTTTGGAATCCGGCCGACCGAAGGGCTGCCTGACGCAGGACAACCCATATGTCAGGATTGCAGATGCATCCTTGAAGGACATCCAAGTTTGACGAGGCCAGAATGGGGCAATGAGGATCATTCTGCTCCCCAACTGAGGGGCTTTCTGTATGAGCTTTAGCATCAGGGGCAGAGGAGGATAGGCATAAAGTAGACTGGGCGGCCAAGCATGCACTAGAGCGTCTCTCGGGGCTTCACCTGGGGGGGGGGGGAATCAGAGCGAAGAAGCTGGCGCATTTCATATTTGAGGGAAAGGCAAACAGATCACAGCAGGGTTGCCCCCATTCGGCAAAAATCTGCTTCGCTACTTGGGAATCGAGAGACCACTCATAAGGGGAAAGAATGGTGCGGCTGAGTGTCCACCAGAATGTTGGACCATCCCGGAATGTGCGTTGCGATCAGAAAGCGGTTGGTGGAGATCGCCCATTCCCACACCCTCATGGCCTCTCTGCAGAGAGGGTAAGACCTGGTTCCCCCGTTTGTTGATGTACCAGACAACTGACATGTTGTCCGTCTGTATCGCAATAGTTTCTACGGGGAGAAGGTTCTGAAGTGCTTGCAACGCTAACAGCACCGCCCTCATCTCCAGAACATTGATATGCAGGGAGGTCTCTGTCATTCCACGTGCCTTGGACTATTCTGCCTCAGCAATGCCCCCCCACCTGACGCGAGAAGCAACCGTGGTCACCGTAACCACAGGAGGTAGAGAGCAGAAGGGTCGGCCTGTATGGAGGTCTGGGGACTGGAGCCACCAAAACAGGGCCCTCCTGCAAGCCTTGCTGATAGAGATAGGGTGATTGAGGGGAAGAAGGTGAAAGGACCATTGTACTTGGAGGGTCCACTGCAGTACCCTCATATTTAGATGAGCGCATGGAAGAAGCGTAATTGCCGCTGCCATGGAGCCCAGCGTTCTCAGAACCAATTCCGCTGGTGGAGCTTCTGATTGGAGGATGGCCCGCACATGAAGTCTCAGATTCTGTAGTCGTTCCGAAGTGAGGTAGGCTCGCAGACTTCTCGTATCCAATCTGGCCCCTATGAACTCTATCACTTGTGTCGGAGCAAGGGAAGATTTGGCTGTATTGATCGTGATGCCTAACTGGGGGGCTAGGCGGAGAAAACAGTCCCTGGCTGAGCAGAGTAGATGCTTTGTTGGGGCGGTCAGGAGCCAGTCGTCCAGGTACGGGAAGACCTGCATTCCCTGGAGTCTCAGGTGGGCCGCTATCACTGCTAAAACTTTGGTGAACACCCTGGCGGCTGTGGTGACAAAGGGAAGGATCCTGAACTGATAGTGGCTGGCTCCCAGCCAGAAGCGGAGAAACCTCCTGGATCGTCTGTCCATTAAAATGTGGTAGTATGCATCCTTGCGGTCTATTGAGCACATCCAATCGTTCTCCCGCAACAGGGGGAGAATGGACTGAAGAGTGACCATTCTGAACTTTTCCTTGGTTACCGACAGGTTCAAGAGAGAAAGGTCTAGAATTGGTCTGAAGTCCCCCGTCTTTTTTGGCACCAGAAAGAACCTGGAGTAGAACCCTAATCAGAGCTGGTCTGGGGGGACAGGCTGGATGGCTCTTTTCTAGCAGCTGCTGGATTTCTGCGGCTGCAGCCTCCCTCTGATCAGGTGGTACATCGGGGAGGTTCCTGAGTCTGATGACGTGTTGCATTGGGATTTTGTAACCTCTGGACATGATCCGAAGCACCCAGCGGTCTGACGTGATGGACTCCTAAGCCGCCAGATGCTTCGAGAAGCGCCCCCCCCCCGACTACCTCCAGAGTGGAGCAGTCGGGCAACCCTTCAGGGCTGTTGCATGGGCCGATCAAAGAAGGATTCTCTGGACCCAAAGTTTTTTGGGGTCCCTCTGCCTCTAGGGTGGCGTCCTCCCTGTCCTCCTCTGCCATGGAAGGACTGGTTGTCCGGAGCAGGTTGGGAATGTTGCGATTTCCAGAACCACATCTTCTTTTGTCCCTTTTGGTTCTTGGAGAAGGACCTCTGGGGAGCAGAGAAGCGGACTCAGACGGCAGACAACGTCTTCCCGTCCTTCTCGCTCTGGACAAGTGTCTCACGAACGGTCTTGCCAAACAAGGCAGAACCATCAAAGGGGGCGTTCGCAAAGGATGCCTTAAAGGGCTCCGCAAAGTCACAATGTTGGGAGCAGGCCTGACGCCTCATAACTAGGCCCGCTCTGCTAGCTCTAGTGGCTCCCTCAATGGCGTGGGACAACTGCCGCAAAGAGGTATTGGAAATAGATCTTAGACTGGCCATACGAGTGGAATACAACTGCTTGTCCTCCGCCGACATGGACTCTGGGGGGGAAGCAGCGTATTCTTTAATAAGATCTCACTGCATCCTGATGAAATGTGCCATGTAGTTCAGGGACCTTACTGAGAAGGTCGCTGAATTAAATACCCGCTTCCCCAGGCGATCCATCGAGCGGGACTCCTTGCTCGGTGGATGGACCGAGGGGCTCTCCTAAGCTAGTTCCCTCTTAGTGGCTGCCGCCATCAACATGGCATCTACGGGGGGGGGCCCTTGCTCCAGTGGGACCGGTCTGCGGGGGGGGGGCTTAAAATCCTATCCGGGCGTTTAGGGACTGGCTCCAGTGTCCGGCTCCTTTCACGCCCTGGTGGTGATAAGGTCCACCAGAGGGTCGGCCTGAGGGGACACCCAAGAGGTAGACGGGCCTGCTTCGAATGCCTCCAGGAACACAGACCTGTCTGAGGAAGCCTTGGGGGCAGACCCCCCCCCCGATCCTAAGCATTTCCATGATGTCTCCAAAGGAGACATCCTCTGGGGGTGACCTTGGGCAGCCTTCCCCTTCATCCAAGTCAGTGTCCTCTGTTAAGGACTCGGGGGAGTCCACGTGCCTCCTCTTACACTTCTGCTTGCAAGGCACATCCTTGGGGGGGGGGGGGCTGTCCGAGGAGGTCTCACCAGCAATATCCTGTTGCAACGGAACAACCTGGGACATCGAAGCAGGCTGTCCCTGTGGCCGGGTGATGGAAGCCTGACCCAGCAGAGAGGGAGTGCAAGGTGGAGCAGAGGCAAGGACCGGGGGTCCGGATGCTCTCGACAGAGCCCTCTCCACTACATCGAAGACAGAGGGGGAGCCGCTCTCTCTGGGCTCCGAAAGCCGACTCCCACTCAGATCCGATGAAGGGATCGGAACCGGCGCAGAGACCATCGGATCTGAAGGACCCATGTGCTCCGACCTGGATGGAGCCGAAGGCACACTGAGTCCCTCGGATCCAAAGCTCGGCCCATGGCTCCGAGAGGTCGGATCCAACGATGGAACAGACAGACTCGAGGGCAGGGTCGGATCTGAAGTACCCAGTACCGTCGGTGCTGCCCCCCCCCGGCTCCAACGCTGCCCGGCTCCGAGCGCTCCGAACCCGGGAAGCGGGTCAGAGAAGGAGCTATCTGTGCAAAAAAAAAAAAGGTGTCGAGCTCCCCCCCTAAGGGGGGGAGGCAAGAGCACTCCCATCTGCAGCTGGGCCTGGATGAACCTTCTCATCATCTGGTTCAAGTCTGCATCAGAAAGGCTATAAGTGGATCTCGACGAGGCCACAGAGGCAAGTCTGGAATGCCGCCTCGATGACCTCGACGGAGATCGGGTCTCCTCCTCCTCGGGTCCTGGGGAGAAGCAAGATGATTGGAGCCGAGGAGGAGGAGACCTGGAAGCCATGGAGGGAGAAGCCCGCTTAGCTGGGGGGGTCGAAGCGGAGGCCTCGGCCCGCCACTTGTGGTGCTTCTCCCTCCTTTTCTCCCTCCTGGCCTCCCTGTCCTCCGGCGCCTTAGTGGGAGTTTGAATCCCGGCCGGAGGAAGGGGGGCAGGAGTGGCCACCACCAAGGGCTGAGGAGGTGCCACGGGAAAAGCAGAGGCCGAAGCCGAATCCGGGGGCAGAAGTCCCACCAGGATCAGCTTCGACCTCCGATCTTTCAGTGCCCTGGGGTTGAACGCTGCACAAATGGCACACCCCGAGGACAGGTGTTCAACCCCAAGGCACCGAACACACCGAGTGTGGCCATCTGCTGGGGAAAGCTTATGGCCACACTCAGTGCACTTGGAAAAAATGGGTTTTGGGGCCTCTGACATAACCCAAAAAAACTTAAGTAATCTACGCAAGCACACTGGGCCCCAAACACAACACACACGCACACTACGACCAGCGAGGGGAGGATTTACACTAAAAATTTAAGAAATTAACAAAAGGGAAACCTAAAACACACACACTGTTTAAACAATACAGAAAATTACTCTAATTTTACAGTTTTTGAAGCACTTATCTGTTAAATCACCAGGAGCTCAAAATCCAGCTGTCTCATCTAAGAGCAGCAAACTAGATCTGAGGTCATTTGGGGTTAGCAGGGGATTATGGGTGAGGGGAGGAGCTAGGAGCTCGGATCCATAGCTGTATAATAAGTTGCCGGCTTGGATCCGATGTCGGATCCGAGACCCACAGGTTGCTGACAAATGAAGTCCCTACTCCAGATGTATCCATTTCCAGCCACTACAGAATGAGTTTTGCAGATTTTTGTGAGAGACTTGAAAATTTATGGACTGACATCTGATCGAACATTGTGCTGATAAGCTCTATTGGGGCACCCTCAAGTGGTATCTGGCAAGAAGACTCCAACTGATGGTGGCTGCCATCAAGCAGAGGAGACAAACTTGCAGGTAGTGTTTAAAGGAAAGAATTGCTACTGCCTGTCTGTGGTGTGTGGCAATCCTAGATTCATGAAGTCTGTTTAAGCCTGTACAACTCTGCCCTACTGATTCTATAGTCTGGACAGGCTGAACTTTGAACTTGGCTGGAGCAATTAGTCACTGGTACAGAGAAGATTCCTGGTGGGGGTGTGGTTAAGAGACGGTAGTCCAGGTTTGGGAACACTCAGAACCATCACAGTCTGAGATAAGCTGGGCCATACACCTGGTGAACACCCTGGGGCTGTGGTGAGACCACAGGGCAGGGCTCTGAACTAGAAATGACTGGCCCCCAGCTAGGAGCAGAGAAACCTTCCAGAGGATCTGTCCATCTTTATATGGTGGTGTGCATTCTAAAGGTCTATCAACCACATCCAATCATCCTTTTTCAGCAATGAAAGTAGGGGCTGTACTGTGACCATCTGGAATTTTTTCATGTATTTGTTCAAATGACTAAGCTCCAAAATGGGAATGAGGTCCCCATTTTTTAGGCACTAAAAATAACCTTAAGAAAAATCCAGATCCTTGCTTATCTGGTAGAACTCTTGGATGATTTGATTGTCTAGCAGCTTTTTTTCACTTTTTTTCATTTCTAGTGCTGCTGCTTTTCTCTGGGAACATTGGAAAGTTTTCTTGAGTAAAGAAGATAAGGAAAGAAAGGGTATGAGTAGACTATTTATAAAGCCACTGTACCCAAACATCTTGATTGACGGACATGCAGACCATAGAATGCAGGGATAACCACGTCCTGACTGCTGTCACAGTGCAGCAGTCAGGCAAACATTCAGGAGTGCTGGTAAGGTCTTGAGGAAAGGACAATGAAAGCCCTGGTTTGGTACACCACCTCTGTCGCAGGGGCTAAATCTACCATTAGAACTCACCCTTCAGATGCACGGGGGGGGGGGCATCTATCACCAGAAGTGTCAGCAGCAAAACCTTGTGATTTATGGAACCACAAGAGGATGACTTTGGCCCAAGTGTCTAGCTATCATAGGGGGGCACTGACAAAGGACATTTTTAAAATGCTCTGCAAAATTGCACAGGCACATCCCGGCATGACTTCTAACAGTTATGCCAGTACCCATAGCCCTTGAGGTTCCTTCTGTTGCATTGGAAATGACATGCATACACACATTCATAAGGGCTTTGAAAGCAGGCCAACTGCAAGCCAACCATATTTCTCTCCTTTTCAGAGAGAGACCCCCAAGAGTGATTTGGAGAGCTCCTTAGTCAAATCTCTCTGAAAGCACATGTGCCAAGTAGTTTGGTGCCTTAAGCATAAAGGTTGCTGAAGCATAAATTCACTTTCCAAATCTGTTCAGCACCCTGGACTCCCTATCAGGGGGATGGGCAGTGGAACTTTCCTCAGCAAGCTCGTTTTGGGTGCCCACTTCCACTACCACTGAATAAGTGGCAGGACCCTTGATCCAATAAGGGTGATCCTTTGGGGGGAAAAAACTTCAGGTTTGCATGGGATTGACTCAGCCACATCCAGGTCCTATCATGCCTGCTGAGAGATCAGATCGACCATCACATCTGCAGGAGGGACAAGCCAAGTAGTAGACAGGCCAGCCCCAACAGCCTTGAGAAATACAGACTCCTCCTGGTATGGGGCTTCAGAGGACCCCCGCCCCCAACTTACTGTTGAAGCAGTTTCAGGATTTTTCCAAACAAAACATCAAGGTGGTATCTGGGGACCTCTCCCCCTCAAAGTCAATATCTTCAGTTAAGGACTCCTGGACAGAGTCAATGTGCCTTCTGTTGCACAAATGCTACCATGGAACCTCTCCAGTGGGGTGTTCTGGGAAAGAATCTGAAGCAGTATGGGAGTCATCAATGTGGACCACCTCAAGACTAGGAGGGGCTGGCCACCTCACGGGATATAAAGTTTAGTATCAGGACCTAGGGAGCTCCTGTGGGGGAGGGGCAGGTCCTCAACTACAGGGAGAAAAATCTGATCTGGCAAAGAAGGGGTGTCAGATCCAATTATAAAATCTGATGATGGTGCTGGATCCAAGGTCTTAGCAAGTTTTGGAGGATTACTTAAGGAAGAAGGGACCACTTTTTGGAATCTCATTTTCTTTTAGGCTATTACCACTTTTCTCACCCTTGGATTTATCATAGGTAATCCTGACAGAAGCAGAGAAAGCAGTAGTAGTAGAGTGAGAAAGGGAAGCATCTCCCTTGGAGGCAGGGAGGAAACCCTTTAAGACCAATTTGTTTCTCCTTTCCATAACGGCTCTATAGTGTCAAAGGCAGTACAAATATGCACTGCTCATCAAGGTGAGCAGCCCTTAAACATTAAATGCACATAGTGTGTGCATCCAAATTTGGAAGGTTATGGCTGCAGGCCTCACATTTTTTAAACCATTATGGCTCATCACCCATGCTGAATAAAGCCTACACAGACACCTAAAAGGAAACTATCACCAAAAAAAATAAAACAGCAACAATTTACAACCACGAATAGACATCAGCAAGAACACTGGATAGAAAACTGCCTCAAAGTTCCACTAAGCAGAGAAAAGGACATTAATACTTTAATGACGTGAAAGAATGCCAAAAAGCAAAGACAGTTTTTTTTTTTTTTTTTTTTTTTTTGTGAGTAAAGGAAAGCAGCAAGACAAAAGTACAAACAAAAGTAGAGGGGGGTATAACCCACAACTGTAGTACAAAGAAAAACAAATTTGCTTTGACTTATCTAAACCCAAGCCTGAGCAATGAAGACTGCATTCAAAGCAGCAAATGAGATCTTGGGTAATTCTGTACTTCCAAGGGATTATGGATAAGGGGGAGCCTGAGCTTTGGGTCCAAAGTCTGAAAGTGGCTGAAGTCAAATCCAAGACTGCTCAACCATCAATTGAAGAATGGAAGGAAGAGACATCAGATCAAAAGGTAAAAGTATACAGAGACATCAGATCAAAAGGTAAAAGCATGAGATGACCACTTGGAAAAAGTCAACTGACACAAGTGGTCCCTTTTTCTCACCTTCACAAGAAATGAGCAACTGATCACAGTTCCTGAAAGAGTTTGTCAAGATATCACCCCAGATGCTGTGAACATCCAAGGTATGAAATATTCTCTCTCCCTCATCTTTAGACTCTGGACAGAAAACAGGAAAGATGAGTTGCTTGGCTCAAATTAAACTTAGACATCACTTTCGGCATCAAAGATGAATTACTTAAGTAAACCTCATCTTACTGGAAAAAGACATAGGGTTGACCCACCATAAATTGAGGCGCTTCTTGCAGAGGTCAGAGTACTAAACAATACCATGTTTAGATCCCAGTTAGCCTGATGTGCTAGCTCAAATGGCAAAAGATAGGATCTTAATTTTGTGTTGGAAAAACTAAGGAGTAGCCACCCATTTTCTAGTTTGCAATACCCCTTTCAAAAACAATGTCACATGAAATTGCACTGAGAGGGGGAATCTAGGGGTAGACATCCAGACATTAATGTAGAACTAGACAAACATTAACATTAAAAATTTTCCTGTTCTGGCACTAACTAGAAAACCTTTTCCATTTACTAATGTATGAATTTCTAGTAGCAGACTTCTTGCCCCGTGTAATATCTGCTGCATGTCTTCAGAAAATAGGTTCCTAAAAGGTATTAAGATTATATCGTCTAGGAAGTTAGTTGTAGTTTGTGGTCATGATGCATCAAACACCCCTTTAATCTTGTGTGAGCAGGTCCAGTCTGTGAGGAAGCTTGTGTTAATTGCTCTGGCCATTATTAAAAAAAAAAGTAAGAACCACTGTTGCCCAGGCCAGAAGCCAGTCACCACAATGTTCCTTGGAGAGTTCTTCTGACTCTTCAGAATGATCATGGAGATTAGTGGAAAGGATGAAAAAGCATTCAGGAACACTCCTGTTCAAGGAAAACAGAAAGCATCCGCCTTCCAGGCCTTCTTGTACAGAGTCCTGGAGACGTTTGCGAATATATTGCTGTGAGTGGAAGTGAAAATCTATTTGAGGTGTTCCCCTCAGCTGAATCAATTCTTAAAAGATCCTAGACTCAATTTTAATTGATAAGCATCTATCCTAGCCCTGCTCAGCTTGTCTGTCATGCAGTTATGCTCAGATGGTACGCAAGATGCTTGTAGAGTGCGATTGTTGGGAAACGCTATATTCTAGGCTACCATGGCTAGTCTGGATAGAAGGTAAGATCTGGTTTCCCCATTTTTATGTATTACACACATCACTGTGGTAAACACCTGCAGAGGTCCTGGGACCACTGATGATTTAGAGACAGGGTATTCAGCATTTAAAAGTGCAAACATCTCTTTTACTGTTACAGGTTTTGGTCCGTCTTTTTTGTTCCAAAGACCCAGCATTTTTATCCCCATAGATCCCCAAGCAAAGCCTGAGGTGTCTGTCACAGACAGTGCTGGCGTAAGAAGGAAAAATGGGAGACCTGTATTCTGATAAATATGGTCTCTCCACTAAAATATCTCCCTTTTCACAAGCCACAAAACAGAATGTCTGGATATTTTGAAACCTCCCTGTCATTGTTTTTAAATGACTGCTTACCAGCAGCTTGCTGTGTTTGTTCATTCTGTTTTTTGAAAAAGGTTGTAGGGGTAGCATTAAACTCCTTGGCACACTTGGTGGAGGAATAGTCCAGGAATCAGTTTACCTCTCTCAGGACACTGAGACTCTGCAGCATAATGTCCAAAAAAAGTACAGTTGTGCACCTACCATAAACGTACATGTTCGAGTGTATTCACGGTTGCAGTCATTACTCTTGGGTTATCCTGCTGGCAGGCTACCCTCAGTCGGCCAGAATTCCAAAGTCTAGGTCCGGCGTCAGTTGCTGTTGCCTCTTCCCTGACGTCAGTGCGCCAGGGGTATAAAAGATGCAGCCGACGCCATTTTCTTCAGCTTTCATTGCCCCAGATGTCAGGTGCCCCCAAATTGGTAGGCTGTAAAATATGCCAATAAAAATGCATGCACAAAATTAACATCTCCTTCATCTACAAGCAAATACACCAAATAGGTTGTATAGGATAGAGAGGTGCAGATAAGTCCCAGCAAAGAAAAGGGGGATGGTGGGTAACCTGGACTGCAACAGTGAATACACTCTAACATCTGCATTTATGGTAGGTACACAACTGTACTATGTTAATCGTGTTTCACTGTTGCAGTCATCACTCTTGGGTTGAATCCCAAAGCTGAGGAAGGGCGGCTGGGCTAAATAGGGTTAGGAGAGGCTATGAGGCCCTGCAGAACTGCAGTGGCAAAGCCTGCTCTGGACTTAAGAGTAAAGAGGTAAGTGGTAGTGCTTTGTGAAGGTGTGCACTGAACTCCAAGTTGCAGCCTCTAAGATATCTTTGGTTGGTGCTCCTCTGAGGAAGGCTGCTGAAGTGGCTGCTGCTCTGGTGGAATGAGGCCTAATGCCCTTAGGCACTGATTTGACATGTTGAAAATAGCAGAAACGGATGCAATGGCCTATCCTTTTAGAAGTAGTCTGTTTTGAGATAGCCTTTCCTTGTGATCCTGCAGCATACGACACAAAGTTGCTCAGTCTTTCTGAAAGCTTTAGTTCTGTTGAAGTAGAATCGTAACTGCCTGTGTATGTCCAAGGAATGCAGAATTTTCTCACCCTTGTTCTGTGGATTTGGATAAAAGGTAGGCAAGTGAATAGTTTGGTTAAGGGCCACACTGGACACCACCTTAGGCATAAATGTAGGGTTTGTCCTCAGAGAAACCCTGCCTGGATGAAAAATGATGAAAGGTTCCACAGCCATGAGTGCTTGTAGCTCCGAGACTCGCCTTGCAGAGATTATTGCTAGGAGCAGAGATGTTTTCCAGGATAAGAATTTTATATCTCCTGTTGATGCTGGCTCGAAAGGGGGCAGTGTGAGTTTTTCCAAAACATAATTGAGGTCCCAGGCTGGAATTGGTGGTCTCCTTGGAGGTCTAATGTTTTTGGCCCCTCTGAGGTAATGCCTTATTAAAGGATGAGAAAAGATAGGTGGTTCCGTATTGTAATGGGCTGAAATGGCAGAGGCATGAATCTTAATTGATGAGAAAGAAAGGCCTTTGTTCAGCATCTGTTAGGTATTGTAAAATCTGAGGGATATTTGGTACGGACGTGTCACTGCCTTGTTCCTGGTTCCAAGCACAGAATCTCTTCCATTTTTCTGCATAAGATTTTATGGTACTGGGCCTCCTGGCCTCCAAGATAACATCCATAACAGCTTTTGAAAGAGGAGTGTTCTGAATGGCTACATTATCCGTCATGCTGCCAGATTTAAGGTTCTGAGTTGGCTGTGCAGGTTATGATTGTTTTATTGGGTTAGTAAGTGAGAAGTTTGAGGGAATATCCATGCTGGACCTTGAGACAAGCTCTTTAGAATTGGGTACCAGTGCTGGCATGACCAGTCTGGTGCAATCAGTATAATTTTTGGCTTCTCTTGTCGGCCTTTAGGAGTACCCTAGGAAGGAGAGGCAGTGGGGGAAAAGCATATACCGTTAGATTTTTCCAGATTAAGAATAGGGTGTCCACTTTCCATGCTTGCTTGTGATAAATCCTTTTGCAAAATCTCTGCAATTGGCAGTTGTGAGGGGAGGCAAATAGATCTAAGTCTGGGCATCCCCATTTCCTTATTATCATGCTGAAGACTTGTGGATCCAGTTTCCATTCGTGGGGATCCATGAGGTTTCTGCTTAGTTCGTCCGCCAGAGTATTTGTTTTTCCTGGCAGGAATTGTGCTTGTAGGTGAACTTGAAAAGCCAATGATGTGTCCCATAAGGTCATTGCTTGTCTGCAGAGGGGGTAGGAATGTGTACCTCCCTGCTTGTTTATGTACCACATGACCGTAGTGTTGTCCGTCTTTATCAGTAACTGTCCTGGATGAAGCAGGTCCTTGAAAGCTGCCAGGGCATTTTGAACAGCTACTATCTCTTTTTGATTGACGTGAAAATGCACCTGTTTGCTGGCCATGTGCCCTGAATACATTTTCCTGCCATATGGGCCCCCCAGACATAGTCTGATGCATCCGTTGTCAGTGTCTGTCTGGCTGTGGGTAATCTGAATGGCAGACCCTTGTTGTGGTGACAGGCTTCTGCCCACCATCGAAACTCCTGTTGCAGGCAGGGAATGAGTGCAATTACTGTCTCCAGGCTGTGGCAATGCTGAGTCCAAACACTTTTTAAATACCATTGTAGTTTCCTCATATGCAGTCTGGCATATGGAATTAGTAGAATGCAAGATGCCATGAAACCCAAGGCCTGCAGGATTTTCCTTGCAGATAAGTGGGTTTTTGTTGCCGATTTCTTGAAGTAAGCAGTCAGTTGCTTTTGTTTGTCTGGCGTGAGATGAGCCATCTGGGCAGTTGCATTTAAGCTTGCACCCAGGAATATTATCTCTTGAGGGCACTAGTTTTGATTTCTTTTTGTTTACTGTGTACCCCAGGCCAATTAGTAATCTTTTTACAAACGCCAGATGCTTCAGAAGAATATCTTTGTTCACTGCTTGAATTAGGCAGTCATCCAAGTAGGGATATATTTGAATTCCTTTTTGTCTGCAAAATGCAATTACTGGTGCCAGGCATTTTGTGAAGACCCTGGGCGCAGTAGATAAGCCAAAGGGCAGTGCAGAGAATTGGTAATGCATTGAGCCAGCTATGAATCTAAGGTATCTTCTGCAAGATTGTCTGATTGGGACATGCAGGTATGCCTCTTTTAGGTCCAAAGTTACGAGCCAAGCCTTGCTGTCCACCATGGACAGTAGCTGCTTGTAGAGTCAACATCTTGAATTTTGGAACTTCCAGAAACGTATTTAGTATAGACAGGTCCAGTATTGGTCTCCAGGTTTTGTCCTTTCTGGGTACTAGAAAGAGTCTGGAGTAAAATCCTTGCCCCTGCTCTTGTTGTGGTACTTGCTGAATGGCCCTCATGTCCATGAGGGCTGTAATTTGTTTTTGTGCCTCTGCCCATTGATTGTGAGGCATGTCTGGCATACATTTTGACCTTGGTAGGGTGTGAAAATGGAACCTGTAGCCCTGGGACACTATGTTCAGGACCCATTAGTCTTGGGTAACCATTTGCCAATTTGATGAAAAATGTGCTAGTTTTCCCCCTAAGGGGGCTGCCTAAAGAAAAGTGCTTGGATCTGGTAGAGGAAAGTCACTGGGACTGTTTTCCTGTAAGGTCGTGATTTGTCTTCTCTGCTTTTGGAGGTAGGAGCACCCCATTGTTTAGGCCTGTATGAGCCTTGGGGCTGAGATCTGCCTCTTTGTGGTCTGTCTGAAACTGGAAAGAACCAATTTTTAGAGAGCCAGTTCCTGCTAAACCTGGGTGGCTGTACCTGTAAGAAATCCTTGACTGACTGCATGGATTTTGCTTTATCCTCCATTTTTTTCAACACCTCTTCTGCTTTAGTACCAAAGTATCATGCTGTAATGGTGCATATAATAATTTTGCTTTAACATGATCAGGCAGATTCTGTTCCTTTAGCCAAGCATGCCTCCTAACAACAGAACCTGTAACAGCGGCCCTGCAAGAGGCCTCCAGTGAATCATAACCACATTGCAAAGTATGCTTTCCCATTTGTTCAGCTGCATGCAATAAATCCTGCAATTCCTTGTTCTCTGAACATTCAGTATTTGTCAACATTTTCTGTTTAAGCAGTGACATTACATTTTTCTGATATTTAAGCATATGAAACTGACAATTTAAAGCCCTTACAGCCAGGGTAGCAGAAGTGTAGACTTTTTTCCCCCATCTGTCTAGAGCCCTAGAATCCCTATCAGAGGGGACAGGGTTTTTTTGCAGTGGAAGCTTTAACCCCTTTGGGACCCTGAGATATAGTTTCTGGGTCTGCAGCGGGGTTTTTATATAGGAATTTATGAGAATCCGTGACACTGTAGTATCTGTCTGGCTTAGCAGGTGCAGGGGGTAGAGGGTCAGGGGACAGACCGGACTCTGAAAATACATCATACAATGTCCAGCACAGGTGGAATAGCAAGGGGTCTGTGCTGAGGAAGTAGCAGAAAGTCTCTGAGCCTTTTCTTAGATTCAGAATAATCTTGGCTCTCCCAGTGGAAATGCTCCCTCATGGTATGCAGGGTTTCCCCAAAAGAATAATCCTCAGGAGGAGAGGCTGAAGGAATGGATTCTTCAGCATCAGAATCCTCATAGGGAAGCATGGAGTAATCCTGTTCAGAAGAGGAATCAGAGGAAATAGAAACTTGATCAGAAGAATCATACTCTGTCTTGCCTAGGCCTCATCAGGAGGGGGATGGGAGCCCCTGATCAAACTAATTAGGTCTTCGACCATTTTGAGCATCTGTTTTTTAGGCATGGAAGTCTGAGAAGGAGAATGCTGTACTTGTTTCTTTGTCTTTAGAGCTGCTTTAGTCTTTGAAGCTGAAGATGGCTTAATATATAGTTGTGTAGGTCTGAAGACACCCTCAGAAGCCAATGCCTGCTCAGCGGCTCTGGACCCATCTAAGGGAATGATTTCAGAGTGTTCAATACCTTGAGTTTCCAGAGGCCCAGTCGGCTCCACATGGGAGTCGGAAGCGGCCTGTGGCTCTGAGGTAGCGGGCGCCAGGGGCTGCAAAAGCACCTCACTGAGAACTGGCGACTGGCCTAGCAGAGGCTTAGTCGTCGATTTTGGACCTCGGATGCCTATCCTTCTCCTTTGTCCTTGTGTTTTTTGTAAACTCCGGTTGTTGGCTGGTCCAACGGCATTATATAATTAAAACTTCGGCCAAAGTAATGAAATGCAAAATCGAACCGACGCTTGATAGTGCGCTGGTTAAATCTAGCACAAAACCGACAGCTGGCAACTTTGTGATCAGGGCCTGGACAAGGAATACAATAAGAATGAAAATCCTTATGAGGTATTTGCTTCCCACAAGAAATACAATTGTTAACTTTTTCTGACATCGGTCTGGAGCAAGAAAAAAAGTTTCCCCAATGGGGTACTTGGCTTTAATGAAGACTTCGGTTCTGAAATTCAGATTTGAAAATTTCAGGAGTTGGCCGACCGGCACTTGCAAACTGCTTTTGCTTCGGGCACCGCGCAGCAAGAAAGACTGGAGAAAATGGCATTAGCTGCATCTTTTATACCCCTGGCGCACTGACGTCAGGGAAGAGGTGACTGCAACCAACGCCGGACCTAGACTTTGGAATTCTGGCCGAATGAGGGTAACCTTCTAGCAGGATAACCCAAGAGTAATGACTGCAACAGTGAAACACGAACATCAACTATCCAAGTGAATTCAAAATTTCAGCTTTAACATCTTTCAGAAGGTTTTGAGAATGTAACCAAGCAAACCTCATAATTCCAGTGGCAGCTGCCTTGGACATGGCACTGGCAGAATCATAAGCACACTTACAACATTGGGTAGCCATTCGAGATACAGAAGCAATCGGGTTAAACAAAAGTGTTATCCTCAGGAGAAAACAGATGACAATAGTCTTCATATTCTCCAAAGATGCAAGCATAAACACTGGAGATTGACAGTCAAGAATTCTAAAAAGTGTTGCATAAGAATGTACACTTTTCACAATTCTATCAAAAGTTTCCCCGCTGTGGCGACCCCTAACTGGAACAGCCGAAAGAGAACCATAGCAGAAGGAAAGCCACTAATATTAATCAGATGTTTAGTAGCAGCTGGGTTCAAAACAGCAGTAGCTGCTGGGTCTGATTTGGGATGAGTATACAAAAACAAGTAACTTTATACAATATATCTTTCTTGCGGGCAGCAGAATAGCAGTCAGGCAAGCAACAGGCTGTAACAAAAACATCATCCAATGCTGAAAGAACTGGAGAAGGTTCAACAAAATCCAGCTGTAAAAAATCAGAACACTTCTTCAGGGACAGTGGATTGCCATTATGTTCCCACTGAAACAAATGGTTACTGAAGTAATTAGTTTCAGAGAAAGGGAACCCTTCAAAAGGGACTGGCAGTCACCATGCTCTCAGAATCTGAATCAGAAACCCGAAGAGACAAAATAGAATCTGTCCCTTCACAATCATGTTACGGTTCAAAAACTTGAAACACTTCAGAAAATGAAAACGCCTTTTATTTCTGTCCAAAGTGATAAAAACAGAAGAAACATGTTTAAGTTTTTGCTTCTTTTTGACAGGGATTTCTGAAGAAGCAGACCCACTTTCGCCAATAAAAACCTTCCCAGGAATAGGCACAGCATTCTGAACAGGTAGAAGTGTATATCCTGCCTTTTTCCCAGGACCAACAGCAGTGTCTCTCCCTTACCCACCAAAAGCATTCCAACAGCTGCAGAAAATGTGCCTAACATCTACTCCATGGTGGCTGTAGGGATTATACCATAGGGAGGTAAGGAAACAGTCTGAGAAACAGAAATGGACATAGCAGACATGGCCTATTTGTGGCTGAAGCAATTCAGCAGTGAGCTGCAGTGGCAAAGGCTGTTTAAATAATGTTTGTTTTTGTGTCTGAAAGAATCAGTATGCTGTTCCATGGTTAAGCTGAAAAAGATGCCTGCTGCACAGGAAAGCCTTGTAGCTAGTGAGTAAAACAAGTAAGTAGTGAAAAAGTACCATTTGTCTCCAAAGAAAACACAGTCAGAATTACTTTAACACTTGTCCAAGCCTCAAAAGTAAAATAAAACTAACCACAGAAAAAGAAATAATTTTAAAAAACTTTTGTCCTACAAATGTTAAAAGTAAAACTTCTGTTTAAAAGTTAATAAAAGTCATGTGATAACCAATAAAAACTAGCACAAAATGAATATGTTCAAAGAAAAAATTCAGTTTCTGTCATAGAAAGTAAATGCGAAGGGTGCTTTCCCCAAACCGAACTTATATGCCTGGGAAGAGAAAGCAGAACACATTTCGGCAGCAGCAAAGCACCAAAGGGCTCGTCATCTATATAACTCTTAGTCAGCTCAAGCCAACTAACAGTTTGGCTACTTAGAGGGTGCCCTTAAGCTCCGAAATATGGTGGCTATAGCCAAGGCTACTGCAGCGGTGATAATGATGGAAATCTTCCAGTTTTCTCAAAATCTTGGCAGAGATATGGAGTGTTTCGGCTGTTTGAAGACTGGATTATTTTATTCTGAGTGAATACTACTGCTCATCTTAACTCAAAATTGCCATACAGTGGATACAAAAAGTTTACATACCTCTGTTAAAATGCCAGGTTTTTGTGATATAAAAAATGAGACCACAATAAATCATTTCAAAACTTGTCCCATATAACCTGTACAATTCTATCGAAAAACAAATCTGTTAGGGAAAGAATATAAAAAAATAAAAAACGATAAGCTGGTTGCACAAGTGTGCACACCCTTAAACTAATACTTTGTTGAAGCACATTTTGATTTAAATTACAGCCTTCAGTCTTCTTGGTACACACCTACCATCAATTAGAGAGACTCCGATTAACCCCCAAATAAAGTTCAGCTGTCCTAGTAGTATTTTCCTGATATTTACTCAGTTGCCTGCTACAGCAAAAGCTATGGTTTGCAGATAGCTTACAAAGCATCAAAGGGATATCATTGTTGAAAGGTATCAGTCAGGAGAAAGGTACAAAAAAATTTCCACAGCATTAGATATACCATGAAACACAGTGAAGACAGTCATCAAAAAGTGGAGAAAATATGGGACAACAGTGTTGTTGCAAAGAAATGGATGTCCTTCCAAAATTGATGAAAAGACAAGACAAAAACTGGTCAGGGAGGCTGCCAGGAGACCTACAGCAACACTGAAGGAGCTGCATGAATTTCTGGCAAGTACTGGTTGTATACTACATGTGACAACAATCTCCTGTATTCTCCATATGTCTGGACTATGGGGTAGGGTTGCAAGGCGGAAGCCTTCTTACACAGAAAAATATCCAGGCCCAGCTAAAATTTGCAAAATAATACAAAGTCCTCCAAAAGCATGTGGGAAGATGTGTTATGGTCTGATGAGACCACGGCTGAACTTTTTGGCCACAATTCCAAACGGTGCATTTGGCGCAAAAACACTTTGCATCATCACAAGATCACCATCCCCATGGTGAAACATGGTGTTGGCAGTATCATGCTTTGGGGTTGCTTTTCTTCAGCTGGAACTGCGGCTTTAGTTAAGATGGAGGGAATTATGAACAGTTCCAAATAACAGTCACTTTTGACCCAAAACCTTCAGGTGTCTGCTAGAAAGCTGACGAAGAGGAATTTCCCCTTTCAACAGGGCAATGACCCCAAGCATACAACCAAATCAACAAAAGAATGGCTTCACCAGAAGAAAATTAAAGTTTTGGAATGGCCCAGACCTAAATCCAATAGAAAATCTGTGGGGTGACCTGAAGAGGGCTGTGCACAAGAGATGCCCTCACAATCTTGACAGATTTAGAGTGCTTTTGCAAGGAAGGGTGGGAAAATATTGCCAAGTCAAGATGTGCCATGCTGACAGACACCTACCAAAGAAGACAATGCTGTAATTAAATCAAAAGGTGCTTCAACAAAGTATTAGTTTAAGGGTGTGCACATTTTTGCAACCAGCTTATTGTACATTTTTTTATTTTTTATATTTTTCCCCTAACAGATTGGTTTTTCAATTGAATTGTACAGGTTACAGGTCACATTAAAAGGAAGGAAAAGTTTTGAAATGATTTTAACAGGGGTGTGTACACTTTTTATATCCACTGTAATACTGCCATAGAAAATTTCTGAACAAGCAGTGACCTTTGAAGCACAATAATTTAACCATGTAAAACTTTAAAGACAAGGATGATGAAATATTACCTCTTATTTTCAACAGCAAGCAATATGAACACCTAAATCCTGCTTTAGCTGAAGTGGTTTTGCTCAAGTGACAGAACAGCTGCCTGACAAAGACAGTTCATAATGAAGGGTTCCACAGATGCCATAAAATAAGGCCAAGAACATTCTCTTTCTTTTCTGTCCCCCACCAGACGTGCCAGATGGTTCCAATACCTTTAGCCAATTTGCCTATTCATTCCATCAGATGGGCAAAAGCCAGACATCCTTCAATCTGGGCCAGATTCCTACGACCCACTTATTCCTGCATAAGGTGCCTTACTAGCCTGTCTATACTCTCATGGTGACAGGATGGTTGGGGTCTGTCATTTGTCTGGTGAGGATAAAACAGATCAACTGTCACGGGTTCAGTTCAAGCAGCTATATTATACACAAACACATAAGGAATGAGACTTTGTAACAAATTTATAAACAGGCTGACTACTACACTCGTACATGTTAACACTGGCTGTTCTCTCAAAATGGCATTTCTGCCTGCACATGCTCATTTATCTGCATGTGCTTGCATCTGGAAATGCTTCTTGAAGTTACATACACACACTCTGTTCTACATCCTCCCTCTGAGAAATAGATTGTATACTAAATGACCATATTCAATGACATGCAATTACACAAAAATGATCTTTTAACATGCAATTATAGAGAATTCTTTGACATGTAAATCATACAAAATTACACACACAAAACAATCATGTCCAGGCTACTGCGCATTTTACACTAGGTCAAGAAATACGACCTGATTATGTAACAATTCACAACTGGATCTAGCAGCAGGACCCTTCAAGGAATGTTCAAGCTTTGGAGACAACTGGGACATCATCAGGAAGGGGAATGTATACGGAGACGTTCTTCGGTATGAATATTGCTCTGACATCTGGAGTCTGTATCAGAAGTATGACGCTGCCAATATAGTTTCTGACACAGGAAGATGTCTGTGAATTCTCCTGTATTCTATACCCTTAAATTACACTAAACAGGATCTCAGCTCATCACATATACCTCTCACTTGACCAATTTGATCACACCCTATCGCCATTTGCATCCTCACTGTCTCTCCTTTCAACAGATGAAAAAATCTGGTCGTTTTATCATAGCTGGACTTCTGAAAGGAACACTTCTTAAAAAGTTGGGCTTTGATTCCTTTGTTTTTAGCATTAGGCACCAACAAACTAGGATTGATAAGCAAGGTTGTTCTGGTTTGCCTAGATAGACGTCTGAGCAGGCGAGCCAAGGAGGTTGACATGGGGTATATTTCTGAGATTAAGCAAATTCAAGAAGATATCGGTATGTTATGCTTTGACCTCTCTGGTAAGTGCTTCGCACTCTGTACTGCATGTTCAGCAAGGCCATTTGACTGTGGGTATTCCAGACCATGGACAAAGTCCCACTGCTTCACAAATTTCTGAAACAACTGACTGGTATGCTAGGTACCGTTGTCGGAAATAACTATGTGGACTTCCACGGACTGAGAAATGATGTTTCATCTTAGTAATAACAGCACTGAATGTTAGGTTAGGTAGCAAATCGATCTCAAACCAGTTCTAACAGGAGTCTACCAACACTAAGTAATGCTGACTGTTCCACTCAAATATGTCGGTGTCTACTGCTGACCAGGGTAGTTCAGGAATCTGGCTTTGCTGAAGTGGCTCTTTTTGCAGATGCAGTTTAGCACTGTTGCATACTGAACAAGAAGAAAGCACTTTATCAATGTCCTTTGATAGAGAAGGCCAAAATGCTAGACTCTTGCCCTTCTTTTGGTAGAGTTGGAACCTGGATAGCCACAATGTAAAATCTGGATGTATTCACATTGTAAGGAAGTAGGAACAATAACTTTGTGACCTTTAAAAATGATACAATGTTCCATCAGCATCTCAACTCTGTATGGAAAATAAGGTTGTACTTCTGGAGGTACACAGGATTGCTTTGACAGACATCCAATATTGATGAAGTGGTTGAGCTTTTGCAAAATTGGAGGAGTTTGTGTGATTTCTTAGCACATCAAGTCTCGTGGTAGAAAAATTACACACTTCCGTTAACATCAAAGTTAAAACTCTCTGGATCAAGCTGTTCTGTGGTATTTCTGGGCAATCTGGAATAAGGTATCAGCTAGATAAAGTTTGCCTTTGTATAGACCATTTTGAAATTGTACTTTCGCAATCTAAGCATCATTCCTTCTAGTCTTGCTGAAGCAGTATGCACAGGCTTCTTTAAAAAGTAGCTAGAGGTTGATGTTATGGTCTGATGAGGCCAAGGTTGAACTTTTTGGCCACAATTCCAAAAGGTACGTTTGGTGCAAAAATGCTTTGCATCACCAAAAGAACACCATCCCCACGGTGAAGCATGGTGTTGGCAGTATTATGCTTTGGAGTTGCTTTTCTTCAGCTGGAACTGGAGCTTTAGTTACAGTGGAGGGAATTATGAGCAGTTCCAAATACCAGTCACTTTTGGCTCAAAACCTTCAGGCGTCTGCTAGAAAGCGGACGATGAAGAGGAATTTCACCTTTCAACAGGACAATGACCCCAAGCATACATCCAAATCAACAAAAGAATGGCTTCACCAGAAGAAGGTTTTGGAATGGCCCACACCTAAATCCAATAGAAAATCTGTGGGGTGACCTGAAGAGGGCTGTGCACAAGAGATGCCCTCACAATTTGACAGATTTGGAGTGCTTTTGCATAGAGTGGGCAAATATTGCCAAGTCAAGATGTGCCATGCTGATGGACTCCTACCAAAGACGACTGAATGCTGTAATTAAATCAAAAGGTGCTTCAAGAAAGTATTAGGTTTAAGGGTGTGCACACTTATGCAACCAGCTTATTGTACATTTATTTTTTTATATTTTTTACCCCCCAACATATTTTTTTTCCATTGAATTGTACACGTTATAGGTCACATTAAAGGTGGGAATAGTTTTGAAATTATTTATTGTGGTATAATTTTTTATATCACAAAAAACTGGCATTTTAACAGGGGTGTACACACTTTTTATACCCACTGTATTATCATGGAACTTTGAAGATGTGAACAGAATTGACAAAAGTTCCTTCTCAGGTTTGAGCATACTGCATCTCCGTTGGGGAAGAGTTTTAGATGCAAAGGCAACGGGGTCTGCCCTCTTGAATAACTGCACCAAGACTGAACTTTGAAGCCACACAGGAAAGAGAAATACTAGTTTATGCACCTCACAGTATCTCAATGTACACGGGTTGGGAATTTGCTGTTTGAGGTTATCATACGCTCTCTGGTGGTGTTCTAACCAGGACCAGGTAACATTTTTGCATGTCAGCTCTCTTAAAGGCTCTGATAACTCACTAAAGTCAAGGATAAATTTGCCCAAATAGTTAACCATATCAAGAAAACGCTGTAATGATTGGACATTGTCTGGGGCTGGCATCTCAAGAATGGTTGCTCGTCTAGAAGGGTCTGGTCATAAGCCAATACTGGTAAATAAATGACCTAACAAGTAACTTCTGGTAGTCTGAATTTCCATTTCAGAGGATTGAGCTTTAAGTTCACTTCACGCGCTTTGTCCAGAACTTTCCTGAGGTTTCTTTCATGCTCTGCTTCATCATTGCCTCCAACCAGTAAATCTTCAACTATTATATCACAAAGCCTGAAAAAATTTGCTCCATTGCATGCTGAAAGACTTCATTGGCAGAATTAATTCCAAAAGACACCCTGAGGAATCTGTATCTACCAAATGGGGTACTGAATGTAGTCAGTAGGGAAGATTTGCGATCAAGCATCACTTGCCACAATGAACTCTGCATTTACGAAAGAAAAAAACAGTAGCATTTGGCATGACGGCGGCAACCTCCTTGACTCTATGCATAGGATGATGAGGTCTCTAATGCCTTGTTCAAGTCTCTTGGGGCAATGCATATTCTGATTTCATCTGAACTTTTCTTACGAGCAGCTACTATGGAAGACAGCCACTCAGTTGGTTCTGTGACTAGACAAAATCGCACCTTGCTGCACCACTTTATCTAACTGGACTTTGACTTTGCCCTGCAGAGCTACTGGAACTCTCCTTGCTGGTCTGAATACTGTACTGACCTCTGGGTCTATTTTCAAGGAGCACACACAACTGGAGGTTTGACTAACTTGTCGCGCTCGAGGGACATGAACCTCAGCACAGAAATAAATAGGACATGCTGGAGGGATAGATTCATAACCCAGAGGCTCCCTTTGCTCTGGAATAGAATCCCGGTCCATGTTAGGCAGAGCCCCTCGCTTCAAGAGGAATCTTGACGAGTGGATGGGAGATCGTAGGTTTACCCCGGGGATTACGTCTGCCACTACTAGACAGAGGCCCAGTAAACTAACCTAAAAAAAGGGCACAGTAAACTCAATTCAAAGGGTGGCAAAAGCCAAACACACTCTGGCTAGGCTTGTAAATGCCCTAGGGCAGATAGCCTAGTATGAACCTATGAAAACATCAGCATACTCTGAGAAATTACCATCATTAATGCTGGATCTGGGACGTGCTTACATTATGCACTTCGTTGGTAAAAGTAAGCAGTTTCATTCTGAAACTGTCTGAGACTTAATGACTGCACAGGTGGTCAGACTACATAAAACTGCAAGCTGTAATTGCTCCCAGCCAAACGGCATGAACACACTACTGAGCCTTCAATTTGAATCTCTTCACCTCCATAAGCAACAAGCTTTGCACAATTGGTCAAATTAAGTTGCTCACCAACTCTCAGTGTAGCAAACGTTTATGCGGACATCACATTACATTTTGAACCAATGTCTACTCTGCACTCCATGAGCCTACCATTGATCAGGACAATACAAAATAGTTCATTCTTTGCTAATAAAACTACTGGATTAACCTTTTCACCAACCACTGATACACCATCTGCACAGAAAGTAGGGCTGCAGCTTTCTACATGATCAACCTGATTTTTTGAGTGACCTTTAAATGAATGAGGCTTGCTTGATTTACAAAACTTTTGAAAATGGTTCCATTTTTTACACTTGTGGCATTGCCAACCAAATGCTCTTTTAGACTCATGATTGGCACCACACTTATCACAGTTAACAATAAGACTTGACTTCAGTTCTGCTGACTTGCCCTTATACTGCACTGAGCATGTCTGTTTTGCTGATCTAGTCTTGAAACTTGCTAGAAAATTATGGGTCCTCCCTGGGAATCCTGCAGGGGTTGCAGCTGTCATCTGCTTAGGCTTGCCTCTGCTTGCCACATGCTGTTGACGCTTGCTCTAGAGGCTGCTGAAACTAAGCGCTTATCACTTGTAAGCATACTTGTGTGCCTTTCTGTGAGCTCATAGATTTGATAAATCTCTATGGCTTTGCTCAATGTTCAATCACTGTCACGAAGCAAAACCGTTCTCACTGCAGCAATATTAACACCACACACAAGCCTGTCCTTTAACTCATCTTTCAAATCAACAAATCTGCAGTTTTTAGCCTTATTTCTCAAGTCAGTGATATAAGCTGCAAAGTTTCACCTGGCTTTTGGTCTCTTGTATAGAACAGGTGCCTCTCTAATGTAACATTTGTCCAGGGGTTGCACATTTCTCTAAATTTACGTTTCAAGTACTCAGGGTCCTCTCTTCATTCAGCTAGTACAATATGGCAGTTTCCCCCCTCTTCTGCATATACTGCTGGTGCATACACAAATGAACGTGCTTTCTCAATGGCCTCTGACCCAGCTAAGTTAAGCAAAATGAATGCCCTTGTACGTGCATCTTTGTCAGAAAAAGCTGCTTGTACGAAAAAATATGTCTGCTCAAATATTCTCCAATTCTCTGCAATATTATGATCCAACACAAGTGACCTGGGTCTGCGAAATGCCTCTGCCATATTAACACACAGTAGTGAAGGTGCTTGGAACTGTATATGAACATGCATACAAATATATGCCAGAACTTGTAATTATGCCTAATAGTACAACAGACTCATTGAAATAACTGTACTTTGGCAAACAAGTACTTCAAAATCACTGTACTTTGTGAATCGACTCATCAGTGTAAGAAATACTTTGAAATGATTGTACGCAGCAGAAGCTCAGAGTAAGAAATACTTTTAAATGAATGCACTTTGCAAATAAACTGTACACAACACAAGAACCTTTCAAAATGGCTGTACTTTGTGAAATAACTCTGTACAGTTTAACACCTTGACATGGCGGGACGCTGCAAATAAATGTACACAGCACAAGAAACTTTTTCAAAATGGCTGTACTTTGACTGCACTTTGCACACAGCAAACTCTTTGAAATAATTGCACCATAATAAAGCACACACTGCAAACACTTGGTACACTCAAATACTTCAAACAACTCTAGTTATGCTTTGAATGACTTCGGCCAATGCAAAATAGTTGTTTATGCCCAAAACACAGTCTTCTACTAAAAAACATGTAGCCGCCTTGCTCCAAGTTTATTTTGCCCTTTTATTGTACTTGTTATGCTCATTTAATCTCTTATTATTATGCTCATTATACTTTTCTTATAGGTTCATAGGTTCATACTAGGCTATCTGCCCGAGGGCATTTACAAGCCTAGCCCATAGTTTTGTGGCTTACGCCACCCCTTTAGTATGGGGAACTATACCCATTATTTTGCTGTGCCTCTGTCTAGTAGTGACACTGAGGTAATCCCTGGGGTATATCTGCGATCTCCCATCCATTGGTCAAGATTTCTCTTGAACAAGGCCAGCGAGGTGCTCTGCCTCACATATACCGGGATTTTGTTCCACAGCATAGGGAGTCTTTGGGTGATGAATCTATCCCTCCAGCACGTCCTATTAATAGTCGTGTCGAGGTTTAAGTCTCCGCCTTGTGGCTCTGACGGATCTAGATTTTTTGAGGTGAAGCATATTCATCAAATCTGGGTTTGACATGGCCTTGTATGTCAGGCAAAGGTCACCTCTGAGCAAGCTAAGCGACTGAATAGAGCTGGAGTTCTTTCAGTCGGGCAGCATAGGACAGATTTTTGAGACCCTTTATCCTTTTGGTGAGGAACTTTTGTGGCCTCTCCAGCTGCTGCAAGTGTCGGGTCAGATACATTCCGAATGGGGCATTGTACTCAATCATTGGTCTGATGAGTGATGAGTATAGGGAGACTATGACCTCCCTTGATCTAGATGTGAATCCCTTCATGATAAGGTGGGCAATGTAGAAGGTCTTCCTAACTACTTTAGCTACATGGGTGTTGAATGACAGGCTACTGTCAACCTGGGTCCCCAGGTCCCTGATAACTTCTTCTGTGCTCAGTGGGTTGCCACCTATATGGTAGCTAGGGGTAACCTTGTTTTTCCCTAAGGGTATGACTATGCATTTGTTGGCATTTAACTTTAGGCCATGGCTCTGGCACCAGTTATCCGTTTCTGTGAGACCCTTCTGAAGGATATCTGTGTCAGATGTGTTTTCGACTATGGCGCCCAGTTTGCAGTCATCTGCAAACTTTGTCAGCCATAACCCTCCTGTGTTTGCTTGTACTTCGGAAAAGTAGATGCCAAACAAGAGTGGGCCCAGGACTGAGCCCTGTGGGACACCACTTGTGACAGGCTTTGAGTCTGACATGGCGCCAGCAACTCTGACCCTGTGGGTTCTGTCACTCAGCCAGTTTACAACCCATCTTGTGATGTATGGGTTAACATTTAAGCTGATGAGTTTTTCAATGATACCCGAGTGGGGTATTGTATCGAAGGCCTTTGCCAGATCGAGGTAGGCTGTATGGACTGCCTTTCCCTCATCAATGGCTTTGGTGACTGTTTCAAAAAATTCAACCAAGTTTAAAAGGCATGATCTGCCTTTGACAAAGCCAAACTGGGTTGGATCCAAAGTCTGCAAATTCCCTATGTCTTTATTTATGAGGTCCATTATGATCCTCTCCATGGCTTTGCAGATAAGGCTTGTCAAGCTAATGGGCGGTAATTTCCAGGGTCGGTGGAGGCACCGCCTTTGTGAAGTGGGACCACAGTTGCAGTGCGCCACTCCTGGAGTGCGTATCCAGAGGTGAGACTATGATTAAACAGCTGTCCTAGCTGTGGGTTTAATTCCTCGTTGAGTTCGTGGAGCACACAGCCGGGGACACCATCAGGTCCACAGATGCTGTGTTTTTGCTTTGGAGAGCAGTTCTCACTTGGGCGTTAGAGATGTTTGGGGGCTGCAGTCGTTTGGTATAGATATCTCTCCTTTGGGGAAGGGGTGAGAAGTTTGCACTGAACCTGTCAGCCAGTATGTTGGCAATGTCTGTAGGATCAGTAATCTTCACATCATTTTGAACTAGTTCTGAGCATATCTGGGAGTTTCCTCCCAGGTTTCTAACATAGCTAAAGAAGGCCTTATGATTGTCTTTTGAGTCTTTAGCTATTTTTCTCTCAAAATTTGCTTTGGATGATTTTATGAGAGCTCTTAGTTTTTACTTATAGTGATCAAAGGTGTCTTACCTTTTAAGGATTTTGCTCTATCTTGTAGTAGCTTCCTCCTTTTGTTGTAGAGTTTGTTTATGGCTGGGGTCCACCAGACTGGACGCTTGCCTTTGGTACAAAGAGTCTTTGTTTTGCTTGGGATTGCCGTATCCATGCAGTCCTGCAGGTGCTGGTAGAAGGCATTTGTAAGTGATTCAGCGGCTTGAGTACTGTTTTCCGCCGGCTCGGGGGCCTTAAAGGAGACCACACTAGTCTTTAGAAGTGTGAAGTCTGCTTTCGAGAAGTTCTTTACTGTGGTCTTTTTTATTTCAGGTGGGGGTGGGATGAGGACCTCCAGTGAGATTAGTTTGTGATCTGATCTCACCAGTGAGGGGTATACTTGTGCCAGTTTTACTTTAAACATGCTCATTATGCAAACCAAACATAATTCTGAGCCCAATATGAATAACTCTGAGTTTTATCAAATATAGTTTCAAACATTTAATTTAATGTGTTTTGCACCTTTCATTTGCTTAATGCGTTTTGTGTTACCCGTTCGATTAATAATGTATTTTGTTCCTTACGAATGCTCAGTTTTATTTTCTTTGCAAAATCAATCATTCATGCAAGTTTTAGTTACCTTTAGCTCTTTTCTGGCACTTTGTGATCATTTCAGCACTGTTATCACCCAATCTCCTCAATACACCTTCACCTCTGCACATCATGGCTTGAAGAAGTTGCTGTCTCAGCCCTAATTCTGACACCATGTCACTCGTCTGGTCAGGTTAAAACAAACTGTTGTGGGTTCAGTTCAAGCAGCTTTATTAAACACAAACATCAGGAATGAGGCTCTGTAACTTAAACTTATAAACTTACTACTACACTCATACATGTTAACACACTGGCTGTTCTCTTAAAATGGCACTGCTGCCTGCACATGCTCATTATATGCATGTGCTTACATCTGGAAATGCTTCTTAAAGTTACATGCACATGCCTTGTTTCACAGAATTCATCCTCAAATCTTGGTCAGTACCTTCATGTGAACCTTGTTTTCACAAAATTTCACCACTACAACACAGATATATAAAATGTACTTTATGTATTGTGATGATAGGTATGTTGAAAAATGAAAAATATGGTTGGGTGCAAAGGTCCCAGGATAAAAACTGCCCAATCCCAGTGTATGCACTGGAGAAAAAGGCAGTATAAAATCCTCAGACATGGAAACATTCCTACAACAGGGTTAAGCCAGGCTCAGGGGGAGGATGGCTCCCTGTAGTAGAAGGAAGTAGTAGTCCATGAAAGCTGATGGGCCAAAAAAGATGACAAAGTGGACTACTGCAGGTAAGGAAGCATTGTTACGATTATGCAAGAAGCCCAGCATTTACAGACAGAGGACATTTAGGAAGATTAAGACAGAAAGCAGAGGGAAGAAAAATAACTGCACAAGAAAAACTGTCAAAAGTTACAAATAAAAATGTATGCTGTTAACAGAATGGAACAAAAATTATGCAACCCAAGCAACACTGGACCACCTTGAAAAAGAAGCAAGAGGAAGAAACAGTAAAGAACAAAAAGCAAGAGGTTTTTGAAAGGTATAAAAAGAAACATGGACATGGGAAAATAAGCATCTCATATGGTACTATTAATATGCCATGGAGAAAACAAAATTAAACAATATAAAAATGCAACACCAAAGACTTTTGAAGAGAAATACAGGCAAAATCACCTGAATATGTAAACTCTCACTGTACAGAAAATAAAAGGGGAATGTAGAAAACAAACACTAGTAAGGTAGAAGCTAAACAAATAGAAAATTAAGTTATGGGTTATTTGCAAAGTGAAGGATTTAGTGTGCAGAATGCAACACAAGCAATTTTGCAGCATGATAGAACAATGGGCCCCAAGATTAAGGGGCAGCAAGCGGAGCAGGTGGCATGTTATGATGATTTACCACACGGTGATGCTCTGGAACCTTCTGCAGCAGACCAGTACAAAAGTCTAGTTGAAGATACGCAAAATGAAAGGAGAAGAAACTGTGTCAACTCTAACACATGTACCATGGCGGAGTGCTGAGCCACTAGGTTCCCATTTGAAGGAGGAGCAGATTAAGCAGGGTACATATGAAAAGGATAGGTCACAGGAAAATGTTCTGGAACATTTAGGAGAATACTTGCAAGAAACAGACATCAAATATTATGCTTTCAGTCATGAAGGAAATGATCTAATGGAAGACCTGTCAGACATTAAAATAGTTTAATGGAAAATTACAAAGTAAACAACACCCAACATGTTGGAAGTTTGGTAAAACAAATGAACACAGAAATCATGACTATTAAGAGATATTCATGTTACATAACAGAAGTAAACAGGATAAATTACTCTGCAGCTAAACTAATAGTGGATAGCGAGTTACCACAACAATGTTGATTGGGATGGTGGCCTAATGGTTAAGGTGTTTGCCTTACAAGCAGAAGGTGTGGGGTTCGAGTCTCACAAGGAATAATTGGCTAGGCTTAAAATGGCTCACAAGGGCAGTTAGCTTAGTGCTAATCTATGAACATATGAATCTATGTAGAGTAACAAAGTAAAAGGAAGGTTACAAGTTAATATACCACCATGTAAGCACTGAATACAGAAAACTATAGGGCAATTAAGTTGCAAGAATAAAGAAAACAAATTATCAAAAATACTTAGAAAGACTGACTTGGTAAAAGCAACACACAGTATCAAAACAGACAAAGATTTATCACAAACTACTGCCAATACACTAAATATATCAGCACAGGCAAAAAAAAACCTAGAGGCATGCAGATAAAGGAAAAGTACAAAATAGGCACTTCATTGATCACCCAAAAAAGTTTTATTAGAGAAAAGGAAAACAAATTGAAAGGAAAAAATAGGCACATTTTGGAGATTTATGAAGATTCTGTTGAACATAAGATGTTGAATGGACAGAAGAATTAAAAGAAATGTTAAGAAGCTCTAACACATGACATAGGTTCATAGATTAGTACTAGGCTAACTGCCCTTGTAGGACATTTTTAAGCCTAGCCAATTACCCAATGTGAGAATCAAACCCTGCACCTTGTGCTTGTAAGGCAAACACCTTAACCATTATGCCAACCTCACACCCTCTGAAATGGGATGAAGACAAATTGAGAAAAAATTAAGAAAAACACCTAAATGGAAATCCCCAGGTCCAAAAGGCTTAGACCGGAGTAAGAATTAATTGTATACACATCCTGAGCATACACCAACCTGGTTAACAGGAAAAACAATGCTCTTCCTTAACAGTGAACCTGCTAGCCATCTTAAGAACTATAAATCAAAAACTGCTTTCCTACAACATATGAATTATAAACTGGAAGTAATGCAAAGTTTATAGTTATTCAGAAAATAAAAGTATAGCAACAGAACAAAAGGATAACAAAAGTTAAATGGAACAAAGCATCATTTGTTGTTAAATACAGCTATAATAGAGTCATAAGGGGGGTTAAGTATATCACAGATAAATTGCAAAAAAAGATTTGACCGCATCTCATATTTATGATGGATAAAGTAATACTTACAGATGTACAAGATACTCCCTGCACTCATTAATTACATTATGGTGACCATGAAACAATGGCAAAACAGCTCTGAATTGGTCCATGATAAAGGACAAATTATCCCCTGGACAAAAATTCAAAGGGAGATATTCCAGGGTGATTATTTGTTACCACTGCCATTTTGTCTTGCCCTTAACTCATTAAGCTACTTACATAACATATACAATAGGACTATTGTGTCAGACTCATAGAAGCCAACCTTGTTTAAAGACTTCTCATTTTTTTTTTTTTTGTGGATGACTTGCACCTCTGTAGTTTGTGCTTTCAACATTTCATCTGATGAGCTATAAACAGTTAAAACTTTCATAAAGTATGCAAGAATTAGAAGTTATGTACCTACCATAACGTTCCATGTTAGTTGTCTTCTCTCGCCTTCTTTCTTGCTGGATGGGTTCGGAGCCGATCCTCGGCTCCGATTCGGCACTTGCTTTAGCTTGAGAACTCCTTTTACCAGCTCGAGGCAACCCTATATCCCATGATGCAAGGTGGAACTACCTCAGATCTCGTTTGGTAGCTAACCTACCCTGCTAAGGACTAACCTAACATAATCAGGAAACAAGTTCATAAAAAGAGTCCTCATATGAAGGCTCAGGAGGAAAACAACCTGATAGGAACTCTTCAAGATCTGTCCAGGCCAGGGGGTAGGAGGGAGGGACGCAAGAAAGAAGGCGAGAGAAGACAACTAACATGGAACGTTATGGTAGGTACATAACTTCTAAATGTTAAGTTGTCAATCTCGCCTTCATTCTTGCTGGATGGGACCGCATCCCTAGCACCTGTATCCTGGGTGGCTCAATGGAACAGACTCTTGAGAACTGTGAAACCAAAACTGGCCCTATCTCTGGAGGCCAAGTCCAACTTGTAATGAGAGACAAAGGTATGAGGCGTGGCCCAAGTAGCTGCTGCACAAATAGTATCAATGGGTAGTCTATCCTGAAAAGCTGCAGAAGTGGATAGACTCCTGGTTGAGTGTGCTTTTGGTTTAGAAGATAGCTGCTTGCCTCAGAGAGTACACAAAGGAAATGGTGGAAGTCAACCATCTGGATAAGGTCACTTTAGAAACTGGAAGACCTATCCTGTTTTCTGCATAGGAGACAAATAATTGGTCCAATTTTCTGAATTGTTTAGTTCTATGCAAATAGTACCTGAGCTGACGATGGACATCCAAAAAATGAAGCTTCTGTTCAGCTCTGTCGGAATAGTTTGGGAAGAAGACTGGTAGATCTATAGATTGGTTAATATTGGTTTGAGACACAACTTTGGGGAGAAAGGAAGGGTTAGTTCTTAATGATACCCTGTCCTTATGAAAAACCAAGTAAGGGGAACGAATGCAGAGAGCTTGAATCTCGGAAACCCTTCTTGCTGAAGTGACAGCCAGTAAGAATATAGTTTTCCAGGTCAATAACTTCAAAGAACATGAAGCAGACGGTTCGAAGGGAGGTAGTATCAAGGATGCCAACATTAAGTTTAGATCCCATTGCGGAGGAGGCTGCTTTATAGGCGGCTTTAGGAGAAAAACTCCTCTCAGAAAGGCCTTGCATAATCTATGAGACATAATGTTATTGTCATGCAAGCCAACATGATACTTGGAAATAGCAGCCAGTTGTACTTTAACTGTAGATGACGAGGATCCTGAATGAAAAACCTCCGCCAGGAAATCCAAAACAGAATGTACAGGAGCAGTAAAGGGATCAATTTTCCTGGAATTTGCCCAAATAGAAAAACGTCGCCACTTGCTAGCATAAACAGTCCTAGTGGACGACTTTAAGGAAGACACTAAGATGTCTCTGACGGAGTCAGAGATCATCGGAAGCCTGGCTAGGGAAGGAAGTGGAGCAACCAAGCAGTGAGGTTGAGAGAATGAATGGCCCGGTGCTGCTGACCCGACTGGTGGATCAAGAGATCCGGAACTGGGTCCAGATGCCAGGGCTGCACCAGAAGGTGACGATGCAGAGACGGAAACCAAATTTGTCGAGGCCAATAAGGGGCAATGAGAATCAACTTGGCTCTCAAAACGGTGGCTTTCTGAATGACTTGTGGAATCAAGGGAAAAGGAGGAAAAGCGTACAGAAGTCCCCGGGGCCAATCCTGGGTTAGAGAGTCTCTCATGGGTTGGCCTGGAAGGGGAAAGAGGGTGAAATAATCGGGGCACTTGCTGTTTTGAGGAGTAGCAAAAAGATCGCAACAAGGAATGCCCCACTGCAGAAAAATCTGATCCACTACAGATTGATTGAGAGACCACTCGTGAGGCATCAGAATGGATCTGCTCAGCCTGTCCGCCAAGAGGTTGGACCTGCCGGAAATGTGCGTTGCTATCAGAAACCGATGAGAGGAGATTGCCCATTGGCAAAGTCTGAGAGCTTCTCGACACAACGGATAGGACCTGGTCCCGCCCTGCTTGTTGATGTACCAGACCACGGACATGTTGTCCGTTTGTACTGCAATAGTCCCCATGGGAAGAAAGTAGTTGAGGGCCTGCAACGTTAAAAGCACCGCTCTCATCTCCAGGACATTTATGTGCAGATGGTATTCTATGGGTTGCCACGTCCCGTGGACCATCCTGCCCTGATAATGCCCCCCCCACCCGATCAGAGAGGCATCCGTAGTGACTGTGGCAACTGGAGGAGGGGAAACAAAAGGTCGGCCCTGATGAAGAAGAGGGGAAGATATCCACCAATTCAGATGAGTTCTGCACGACTGTGTGACTAAGATTTCGTGCTTCATCTGGAGACTGTGGTACGACCACTGCGTGAATAGCATCCACTGCAGAAGACGCATGTGGAAGCGAGCCAGTGGTAGTAGAACAATGGCCGCAGCCATAAGACCTAGAACCTTCAGTATAAATCTGGCTTTGATCTTGTTGCTCTGCAATAAAATACGAACGAATTTTTGGATGTCCAGAATTCTTTGATCTGTTAGTCTGGCTAACATTTTGACGGTGTTTAATTCTGCGCCTATAAAGGTGATAGATTGGCAAGGCAGCAGAGAAGATTTTTCGAAATTTACTGAAATTCCCAAACTCCTGCAAAGCTGTAGAGTGTAGTCTCTGGTCTGAAGAAGCTGACACCTGGTGGTGGCGGAGAGGAGCCATTCGTCCAAATAAGGAAACACCTGGAATCCTTGACGTCTCAGATGAGCTGTGACCACTGCCATGCATTTGGTGAACACTCTGGGGGCTGAAGTGAGGCCAAAGGGCAGGGCTCTGAATTGGTAATGACTGGTCCCTAGCCGAAAGTGGAGAAACCTTCTGGAGCGCCTGTGAATCTTTATGTGATAGTACGCGTCCTGAAGGTCTATAGAGCACATCCAGTTGTCCTTGCCCAGAAAGGGCAGAATGGACTGAAGCGTGACCATCCGGAATCTTGCCTTTTGACAAATCTGTTTAGACTGCTCAGGTCTAATATTGGTCTCCAATCTCCCGTCCTTTTGGGGACCAAAAGAATCTCAGTAGACGCCGGACCCTACCTGGTCTGCCGGCACAGTCTGGACGGCTCTTTTTTCTAGGAGCTTTGAAATCTCCTGTTCTGCCAAATCCCTTTGACCGGGTGAGATGTCTGGAAGGGATTGTTGAGGTATGGGATACCTTTCGAAGGGGATTTTGTAACCCTCGGATATGATCGACTGTACCCACATATCTTGTGATAGGGATTGCCAGGCTACTGGGTACAGCGAAATCCTTCCCCCGACTGCCTCCAAGGGTGGACAGTCGGGCAACACCTCAGGGATGCTGAAAAGGCTTCTCAGGAAGAGACTCCCTGTTGCCCTGGTTCTGAGGACCCCCCCCTGCCTCTAGGGCGGCGTCTATTGTTGTTACCCCCTCTGCCTCTGGGGGTAAACTGACCACGTGTGTCCGGTGTAGCTCCTTGGGCTTTGCGGAACCACATCTTCCCCCCCTTCTGACCCTTGGGATATGGTCTAGAAGGAGTGGAAAAATGGACTCCAACGGCAGAAAGAGTTTTACCGTCCTGCTCACACCTGGTCAAGGTATCCTTCACCTGAGGTCCGAACAAAGCCGAACCATCAAAGGGGGTATTGGTGAAGGACGCCTTAAAGGGGTCCGCAAAATTACAAAGCCGCATCCAGGCTTGGCGTCTAAGAGCAACTCCTGTGCCTGCGGCCCTGCTCGCTCCATCGGCCGCATAGGATATGAGCCGCATGGAGGAGTTGTATAGGGAATTCAGGATTGCTAGCTGTGAGGCAATTTTTTTCTTGAGCCCCAGCAGCAGAAGGATCCTGGACCACTTCACCCAGTTCCTTGAGAATATCTCTGAAGCCTGGTAAAGTGACAAAGGTAGTTCAGCGAACGCATAGCAAAGGTCGCTGAAGAAAACATCCGCTTTCCATACCTGTCCATGGTCCTAGAATCCTTGTTAGGAGGATGGACAGGTACTGAAGGATCCGCCAGTTCCTTCTTAGTGGCCGCCACCACCATAGCATCCACAGAGACGCCCTTGGAAAGAAACTGTTTGTCCGTAGGGGCCGTGATAAATTTGGATGGTCTCCTGGGGACAGGTTCCACAGAATCTGGAGCCGCCCACGCCTTCCGAGCCACTACCTGCATAAGTGGGTCGAAAGGCGGAGACACCCAGGAGGTGGAGGGTCGGGATCCAAAAGCCTCCAGGTATACCGACTCATCCTCGGAGGGATCAATGGATGGCCAATTCCCCCTCTGTTTGAGGAGCTCAAGGATGTCTGAAAAGGAGACATCCTCAGAGGGGATCGTGGGAACCCTCCGACTCATCTAAGTCGGTATCAGATGTAGTAGACTCGGGGGAGTCTGTGTGTTTCCTCTTACACGTCCTCTTCCGAGGGGGTTCACCTGCTGGATCAGGAGAAACTTCGGAAGAGGAGGAAATTCCCAATGGGGAAACCTGGGGCGATGGATCCCTGGGCCTGAGAGCAAGAGGCTGGCAAGAGGCGTCTACAGGCACTGAAGAGGGAGGAGCTAGAGGGATGGACCGTTGGCCTGGCTCAGAGGCCAGGACACTCCTCATCACCTCAAAGGCTCCCCTCCCCGGGAGGCCGGAATATCCCCGATCCGAGGATACAGGAATTCCCGGCTCCACTGAGAGGGAAGGCTCCGAGGCCGATGTCTGCGCCGAGCTTACCAAAGCCGAAGCCCCGAGAGGGAGAGCGGGGTCGGACAAGGGTCCGATGCCACTAGCCCCCTCTGAGCCGACAAGGGAAACCAGACGACCGGATCCCTCCAAGGAAGGCATCAAGGAGCCGAGGACGACGGAGCCGAAGGATGTATCGGCTCCGGCGCCGAAACAGTCGCTGTCCCGAGAAGCTCCGGCTCCGAACTCTGGTGTGGAGTCGGAGGAGGAAGTTCAAGGGGTGAGACAATAGCTGAAGTCTGTTGAGACGGGCTATGGAGCATTTGGGCCAGTGCCTGCGACTTCAACAGCCTGCTTACCACCCTCTCTAAGTCGTGGTCAGACAGCCTGGAAGATCGGCTCCGATGGCTCCGCTCCGACAAAAGAGGAGACCCCGGAGCTGAGTGGATACTCTGCAACGAAGGGGACCGAGATCTCTTTCGGGACGAAGTCATCGGAGCCGAAGTCCCCTGAATTCCAGATGGAGCCGAAGGTTTCTCGGCTCCGATGCTGGATAAGGTGTCGGCTCCAGCCGGAGCCGACAAGGCCACAGTAGACAAGGTGTCGGAACCAGTCGGTGCCGAACCCACTACTTTTGAAGTATATAGATCGGTTCCAGCCGGAGCCGATCACGGCTCCGACGGAGCCGGAGCCACCGGAGGAGGCTTGGGTACTGAAGCCTGAGCCTTCGGTGGCTTAGAAGGTTTCCCAGACCCTGCTTTAGAGGGAGAACCTTCTGGCTTAAGTAAGCCACGGAGGATTAGCTTATTCCTCCGTTCCTGCAGGACTCTCTGGCTAAAAGAGTGACACAAAGCACAGGAGTCCTGCAGGTGCAAAGGCCCCAGGCAGTAAACACAAGAAGTGTGACAGTCTGTCAGAGACATTTTCTGACAGCACGAGTCACACTTCTTGAAGCCTGAGACCTTGCCTTCCTTAGACATAATCCTAGGAGGAAGTCACACACAAACCCCAAACACACACAATTAATCCCCTAACACACAACACACAGGTAGGGATTAACCAATGGGGTTTAGGCCTAACTAAACTTTTACACTAAAGGAAATAAAAAGTTTTGAAAAATAAGGGAATAGGGTGGGCTGTAACACACTACAGACTATAAAAAATGGAAACAAGGGGGAAATAAAACCCTAACTAAGCTTTTCTCTTTTGACAAGAAAATTACTTACCTCAGCTGGCAAAGGAGACCTCTTTCGCTAAGCGGCAAACGAGATCTGAGGTAGTTCCGCCTTGCATCATGGGATATAGGGTTGCCTCGAGCTGGTAAAAGGAGTTCTCAAGCTAAAGCAAGTGCAGAGTCGGAGCCGAGGATCGGCTCCGAACCCATCCAGCAAGAATGAAGGCGAGATTGACAACTTAACATTGACATATGGTCTTGATAAATGTGCAAAAGCAACATTTAAAGCATAAATGCTGTAGCACTAAACAAACATCAACCTAGGACACGAGTGTGATGTAAAGGAACTTGAGCAAGAGGGAGTGTATAAATATTTGGGAATAGATGAAGGGGGATCAATAAAACAAGAACAAAGGGCAAAGCTCAGTAAGGAATATATCAGGAGACTAAAACTAGTACTGAAAACTGCCTTCACATCTAGGAATAAAGTCCAAACTATACATCACTATGCTCCTCCTGTTTTAACTTACAGTTTTGGGTGACTGACCCCCAAAAGTATTGGATCATTTGGACATACACAAGAAAAATACTTCATGTTTATCAAATGATATATAAAAATCAGTGTATACCAAGATTATATATTCTTAATTCTGAAGGAGGAATGGGCCTCCTCAAAACGGATTACATATATAGATTTGCAGCTGTGGGACTGCACATATCTGCTAACCCCACCATCCAAACATAGTGAAAGTTCTAGTAAAGTAGTCTAAGGTAACATCTTTGCTTAATGGAAATTGAACCAGAAGTAGACAAAAATCAGACAGCAACTGAAAGCACCACAAATAAAAGAACACAAGGAAGGCAGTCCACACAGCCTACCTTGACCTTGCAAAAGCTTTTGACACAATACCCCACTCGGGTATCATTGAAAAACTCACCAGCTTAAATGTAAACCCATACGTCACAAGATGGGTTGCAAACTGGCTAAGTGACAGAACCCACAGGGTCAGAGTTGCTGGCGCCATGTCAGACTCCAAGCCGGTCACAAGTGGTGTCCCACAGGGCTCAGTCCTGGGCCCCCTCTTGTTCGGCATCTACTTTTCAGAAGTACAGGCAAACACAGGAGGATTATGGCTGACAAAGTTTGCAGATGACTGCAAACTGGGCGCCATAGTTGAAAACACATCAGACACAGATATCCTTCAGAAGGGTCTCATAGAAACGGATAACTGGTGCCAGAGCCATGGCCTAAAGTTAAACACCAAACAATGCATAGTCATACCCTTCGGGAAAAACAAGGTTAGCCCTAGCTACCATATAGGTGGCAATCCACTAAGCACAGAAGAGGTTATCAGGGATCTGGGGACCCAGGTTGACAGTAACCTTTCGTTTGACACTCACGTTGCCAAAGTAGTTAGGAAGACCTTCGACATTGCCCACCTGATCATGAAGGGATTCACATCTAGATCAAGGGAGGTCATTGTTCCCCTATACTCATCACTCATCAGACCAATGATTGAGTACAATGCCCCATTCAGAATGGTATTACACCTGCAGCAATTGGAAAGGTCCCAAAAGTTCCTCACCAAAAGGATAAAGGGTCTCAAAAATATGTCTTATGCTGCCCGACTGAAGGAACTCCAGATCTATTCAGTCGCATACCGTCTGCTCAGAGGTGACCTGTGCCTGACATACAAGGCCATGTCCAACCCGGAATTAATGGACATGCTCCACCTCAAAAAATCTAAATCCATCAGAACTACAAGAGGAAGAGACTTAAACCTTAACACAGTTATAAATAGGACGTGCTGGAGGGACAGATTCATCACCCAGTGACTCCCTATGCTGTGGAACAAAATCCCGGTACATGTGAGGCACAGCACCTCGCTGGCTTTGTTCAAGAGAAATCTTGACCAATGGATGGGAGATCGCAGGTTTACCCCGGGGATCACCTCAGTGTCACTGCTGGACAGAGGCACGGCAAAATAATGGGCATAGTACCCTTCAAACTTAAGGGGTGGTGAAAGCCACAAAACTTTGGGCTAGGCTTATAAATGCCCTAGGGCAGATAGCCTAATATGAACCTATGAAAAGGATCAGACGAGAAGGAAAAAAATGGAAAATCCAAAAATATGCAGCATGTACAGAGAGCTCCTGGAATGACCTCATGCTGACCAAGATGTGAAACAGGAATGGTAAAGGAGTGGTTAAATGAAACCTACAAATGAAAGGCTAATAGTGTTGGCCCAGGATAGTGGAATACATACATGTTGATTTACAAACACCATTTAAAAGGGGGAAAAAGACAAACGCAAGGTCTGTAAACAGGACTGGAAGCAGTCGTACATTTTGCTGCTGGGGGGGGGGTGATACTCTCATGGCAGATAGCCTGTACGCTCAAAGGCACAACACTGTAGCAAGACAGTTGCACTGGAGATTATGCAAACAGTACAATACAGAAGTAGCTGAGAAGCACTGGAAACAAACCACAAAGTATTATAGAATATGACACAGTTTATACCGCACTGGTTTACCCATTACCAACAGTTCAAAAAAACGATGAGAGAAAAACAGATACAGCAGTCCATGAAAAAAGAAGACAAAAGCAGCACTGATCATTAAAACTGCTAGACCCAGTGATTACAGCGTCTTATGTACAGGGATAAACAGTTATAAAATACTAGGATTTGCAAGTAAAAATGAAAACAATGTGGAGGAAAGATACCCAGGCAGTTCCAATAGTATTAGGAGTAACAAGTCTAATAAAAATGAACATGCTGTCGATATGAATTACAGGAGGAGGCAATTCCGGGCACATTGCTGGTGCAGAAAAAAGCACTTTCGACTATCAAAGACAGAACACTAATTTCACAAATTCTAATCATACCCTGACTTAGGAATGTGGTCCATTTCAGTCATGGAATTATAAACCCAAAACACCTGAAGAAATTAAACAGCGAGTGATGTTAAGGAGCAGGCCAGCTTGGTTGGCCACTGAGGTAGACTACCTTCCCCACTGGATCATCCCCTTTTCCTTGAGGCAGCTCATTGAACGTTGCTTCCATGTTGCTAGCCACAGGGAGCATGCTTCACCGTGTTCTTTTGACCTACATGCACACAGACAAGTAAGACGTTCTCATAGGCTGATGCCCTATGAGTGCAATGCCTAGTGACCACTAAGTGTCACCCAAATGGTGAGCCACAGCTGTCTCCCCTTCCCCCAGAATGGTTAAGCTGACAGTGGCCACTCATTCCCATCCTCCCCGCTAACTCTTATGGCTGCTTGAGGTGCCTGTTGAACTTGTGTTGTCTACATTATAGTCAGGGTCTTATGCCTCTATGCCATACAGGGTGTCTGAGGACAAATTTGAAAGAATTATAAAGTTACGGTTTATTGATGAAATCCAATAAAAAAGTAAAATCTATTCTACTGTAGCTCTTACCTCAGTATTGAGGAAGGGTCAACTGTTCCCAAGGAGTGAAGACCTGTCACCCAGCTGGGGGAGGGGGGTCTTAAATATATATGAAAGGTAAAGGTAAAAACTGGTGATGACCATCTGTTTTGTAGATACAGATTAGTTGTGGTCTGGACACAGATGGAAAAATAAAAAGGAAAGAACTTGCTTACATAACACCTCAGTGTCAGAGTGTCTATACTTTAGATCTGACACTACCAGGTTATGTTCCCATCAGAGTCTCAAGACTCCGGATTTGACACACAAGGACTGGATATTCATAGTTTCTCACATCATTAAAAAAAACTGTCAGTATGGAAAGGTAGGCTTCTTTAATGCAGGTCTACAATAAGAAACCATGTAGCAAACAAATTTAAAAAAGACTGGAACTTCCCTGGTTACAAAATAGGCAAGTGTTTATAAAGAATGAATACCTGCTTGGATTACTTGGTGTTTGTGATAGGGTACCATCATAAAAATTACTACAAAGTTTTCTGATTTACTTAGTATATATTATATGGGGTAATCAGAAGTAAAGCTGTTTCTTGAAAAAAATATAATTGTTTATTGTGGTACATTTTTAAAACATTTTTTTTCTCCTTTAGGCTTTGCCTTTTAGGGTTGCCATGGTGGAACAACGGTCTGCAGAATGATTGGCAGTGGAGTTTTATGGTGTCGACTTGCCAGCTTGGTCCCCAACCTTCCAGAGAATTCACACACACACACACACACAGCCAATTAGGGTGTCCAATCCACCTGTAGCATGTCTCTGGGATGTGGGAGGAAACCGGAGCACCAGGCGGAAACTCATGCGACTGCAGGGAGGACATGCAAACTCCGAACAAAAGGCACCCAAACCCAAGGTTCAAACCTCTTGCTGTCAGGCTGCAACGCTAAAGTACAGTTTTGTACCTACCATAAATGTAGATGTCCGAACAGGATAGCATCTGCAGTCATAACAAATGGGTTGTCCTGTCGTCAGGCAGCCCTTCGGTCGGCCGGATTCCAAAGTCTGGGTCCGGCTTCGGCTGATGACGCACTTCACCCGACGTCATCTCTGCTGGTCTTCAGGTATAAAGGCATCAGCCGACGCCATTTTCCTCAGTGTTTCTTGCCCCAGATGCCAGTTGCCCACTTGGAAAGCTAAATTTTGGATAAATGCCAATGTTTCCAAAATAGTAGAAGGCAAACAAAAAATAAGCATGTATGTACATATATACAAACAAATACACCATAAGAGACTCCCCCCCCAGCTAGCTATTAGGAGGGTAAATACCCTAGGAGTACCACAGAGGGGAAGGAGGGTGGGTAATCCTGACTGCAGATGCTATCCTGTTCGGATATCTACATTTATGGTAGGTACAAAACTGTACTATGTCCTTCAAGGATGCATCTGCAGTCATAACAAATGGTTAGAATACCATAGCCAAACTAGGGGAGGAGGAAGAATTATGGTGTAGTTAGGATCCCTTGCAATACAGCAGTGGCAAACCCTGCTCGGGATCTGGAGTATAGAGGTAAATTATAATGCTTGGCAAATGTATGCACGGAGGTCCAAGTAGCCGCCTCAATAATGTCCTTGGTTGCCACTCCTCGTAAGAAGGCTGTGGTAGTGGCTGTAGCCCTTGTAGAATGAGGTCTTATGTTCTGTGGAATTGGTTTTCCATGGTAGGAGTAACAGAATCTTATGCAATTTCCTATCCATTTGGAGATTGTCTGTTTGGAAATTGCTTTTCCTTCCCTTCCTGTTGCATAGGCTACTAAAAGCTGGTCAGTTTTTGTTACCTTTGGTTCTGTCCAGGTAGTAGCGTAACTGTCTATGTACATCCAAGGTATGCAGCAGTCTTTCCCCCCTGTTCTGTGGATTGGGAAAGAAGGTAGGTAGGTGGATTGCCTGGTTTAAAGGCACTCTGGATACCACCTTAGGCATAAATGTAGGATTAGTTCTCATGGACACTATCTTGATGGAAGATTAGGAAGGGTTGTACTGCCATTAAGGCCTGTAGTTCCGAAACCCTCCTTGCTGAAGTAATTGCCAGTAGGAAAGCAGTTTTCCATGATAGGTGTTGAAGATCTGCTGTTGCTGCTGGTTCAAATGGAGGTAGTGTCAATTTTTCTAGCACAAAGTTCAAGTCCCATGCTGGTAATGGTGGTTTCCTAGGGGGTTTTACATTCTTGATCCCTCTGAGGAACTGCCTGAGAAGAGGATGCGAAAAGACTGGTGGATCGAAGCTGTATTCTGCTGAAATAGCTGATGCATGTATCTTGATGGAGGAATAGGACAGGCCTGTATGTAGAAGCTCTGCCAAGTACTCCAGGATGTTAGCAATATCTATGTTCGACACATCTTTTCCTCTTTCAGTACTCCAAATGACAAACCTTTTCCATTTTCCTGCATAGTTCCTTCTTGTTGAAGGTCTGCGGGCTTCAAGGATAATGGCTTTAACCCTTTGGGATAAGTCTGGGTTAGTTGCTGTTATGTGATGTTCCAGGCAGTCAGTTGCAAGGTTTTTAGGTTTGGGTGCATGATGTTGTAGTTGTTCTGAGTTAACATCAAAGGCATCAGGGCTATTGACCAGATTCGCGCCTGAGACATGCTCCTCAGCAATGGATACCAGTGTTGTCTTGGCCAATTCGAGCTATCAGGATTATCCTTGGGCGTTCCTCTTTGATTTTCAGTAGTACCTTGTGCATCAAAGGAAGAGGTGGAAATGCATATGCTGTCAGGCCTTTCCAACTGAAGGATAGAGAGTCCACCTTCCATGCAAGTGGGTGGTATGTCCTTGTGCAGAATTTTTGAGCTGGTGATTGAGTGGGGATGCGAAAAGGTCTATTTGTGGCATTCCCCATTTCTTTGTGATGGCCTTGAAGATGTCCGGGTGTAGCATCCATTCGTGAGCATCCGAGGTGGTTCTGCTTAACATGTCTGCTAGGGTGTTTTCTTTTCCTGGCACAAATATTGCCTGTAACTGGATGTTGTAGCTCAGAGCCATATTCCAAAGGTCCAGAGTCATCCTGCATAGGGGTATGAATGAGTGCCTCCCTGTTTGTTGATGTACCACATGACTGTGGTGTTGTCTGTCCTTATCATTAAATGGCCTTCTTTGAGGAATGGTCTGAATTTCTGGATTGCTAGTTTTACTGCCAGCATTTCTTTTTGGTTTATGTGCAGGTGCAGCTGGTCTGGAGTCCACAATCCTTGTATGCATTTGTCCAACATGTGCGCCCCAGCCTAGGTCTGAGGCGTCCGTTGTGATGGTTTGGCTTGCTTGAAAGTTGTGGAAGGGCAAGCCTGGGTTTGACTGGCATGCTTGAGCCCACCATAGGAACTCTTGTTTCAGGCATGGGATTAGTGGAATTTCGGTTTCTAAGCTGTGCCTGTGTTGAGACCATAAATTCTTTAGGTACCACTGTAGCTTTCTCATATGCAGTCTGGCATGGGGGACCAGGATTATGCATGATGCCATGTAGCCCAAGGCCTGCAGTACTTTTCTTGCTGTTAGTTTGTTCTGCTTTGTTAATGCCAAGAAGTAAAGAGGAGTTGTTCTTGTTTTCTGCAGTTAGGAATGCCATTTGTTTTACTGTGTCCAATTCCGCACCCAAGAATGTTCTTGTCTGGGATGGTATCAGTCTTGACTTTTTAAATTGACTGTGTATCCCAGGGCTTGTAGTAAGCAAATGACTCTTTGTAAATCTGTTGTCAGCTTGCTTTTGTTGTCCGCTTGTAACAGGCAGTCGTCCAGGTATGGATAAATTTGGATTCCCTGTAGCCTGCAATGAGCGATTACTGATGCCAGGCATTTTGTGAATACTCTGGGCGCAGTAGATAAGCCAAAGGGCAATGCTGAGAATTGATAATGCTCTGATCCTGCAAGAAATCTGAGGTATCTTCTGCAATTTGGTCGTATGGGGACGTGCAGGTATGCCTCCTTGAGATCTAGAGTTACCAGTCCACACTCCTTGCCCAGCATGGGAAGAAGTTGCTGTAGGGTCAGCATTTTGAATTTTGGGACAATGATGTATGTGTTTAAGATGGACAGGTCGAGAATAGGTCTCCAACTTTTCTCTTTTCTTGGTACTTGGAAGAGTCTGGAGTAGAATCCTTTGCCCTGTTCTGTTATTGGTACTCTTTCCACAGCTCTCATCTTTGTTAATTGAGCTATCTGCTTTAGAGCTTCTGTTTTTTGATTTGGAGGTAGGTTTGGCATTCCTCTTTTTACTGGTAAGGTGTGGAAGTGGAACCTGTAGCCTTGGTCTATGGTTTGCAAAATCCACTTGTCTTTTGTGATATAGTGCCACTTTTTCGAAAATAAGGTTAACTTTCCGCCTAAAGGTGCTGCTATTTGCTCCCTGGTAGGCGGTGTCAGAGCCAAGTCACTGAGATTGTCCTGTTGCAGTGGCAGTGGTTGTGTCTGTGCCTCGCTGGTTATTGCCTTGCCACTGGCGTCCTCTGTAGGCACCTCCTCTGGATTGATTTCTGCCTCTAGAGCGTCTATTCCTGCCTCTGAGATTTTGAGGAGTCTGGAAAGGACCAATTTTTGGCAGGCCAGTTCCTGCTAAATCTTGGGGGCTGAACCTGTAAGAAATCCTTAACTGTTTGTACAGATTTTGCCTTCTCTTCCATTTTCTTCATTACTTGCTGAGCAGGGGTACCAAATAGACTGGCCTTATCCATAGGAGCATCTAACAGCTTTGCTTTAACATGATCCGGCAAGACCTGTTCTTTCAACCATGCATGCCTTCTTATCACTGTGCCAGTCATGGCTGATCTAAATAAAGCCTCCAGTGCATCATAGCCACATTTTAAGGAATGGTTACTAACCTGCTGAATGTTATTCACCATTTCTAAAACATATTTCTTATCTAAGGAGTCATCAGAGGACAGCTTCTTAGTTAACTGATCAAGCATAAACTCTTGGTATTGGATCATATGAAACTGACAGTTTAAAGCTCTAGCTGAGAGAGTAGCAGAGGTGTAAGCTCTTTTCCTCCCTCTCTCTAAGGACCTGGATTCCCTTTCAGAAGGGAGAGGGTTTTGCTGAGGTCGAGGCTACTGCCTTAGGCCCCTGGGATATAGTCTCAGGATCTGCAAGTGGGGCCTTGAATAGGTGGTGATGAGTGTCTGGCACCCTGTAAAATCTATCTGGTTTGGCAGGGGCTGGAGGTAAAGTATCAGGAGCAGTGCAAACATCATTAAATGCATCATCCACAACAGGCAGAACTGGAGGTATAGCTAAGGGCCTATGTTGTGGTAAGTGCAGAAAGGTCCTAAGCCTTTTTCTTGAATCTGAGAAATCTTGTCCCTGCCATTGGAACTGTTCTCTCATGGCATGTAAGGTTTCCCCAAAGGAAAATTCCTCTGGTGGAGAGGCAGATGGAATGGATTCTTCAGCATCGGAATCTTCATAAGTAGAAAAAGGAGCCTCTGGCTGATCTGTAATGTCGGAGTCATCCGAAGAATCAGAGGACACTGGCTCGGGAGGCTCTGCTCTAGGTCTCTTTTCTGGAGGCTGAGAGGCCCTGTCTGGGTGAGATTGGGATCCCCTAATTAAGGATATTAAATCCTCTGCCAAAGTAAGCATTTGTGAACTAGAAGTGGGCCTGTGTGAGGGGGGTTTAACAGGCACTGATTTAACAGTTTTGGCTGCTTTAGCCTTGGCAAAGGCCTTAATAGACATGGCTGCAGGAGGCCTAGCAGCACCACGTGCTGGGGTAGAGACATCCAAAGGGATGGTGTCTGATAATTCACTAGGAACCACAGTAGTAGGCAAAACTTCAGAGGCCGATTCAACTAAGGTAGCAGGAGCCTCAGTAGTAGTCATGGATTCGGCTGAAGAATGACCCGTTTTCTCGGTTTCGGCCGAAACCGAGACACTCGCTGCTTGCTTAGCTGTGGTTTCGGCCGAAACCGCGGACCGCGAGTGTCGGTCTTTTTCTTTGCGTTTTTTAACAATTTGGGTAGTCGGAGGATCCGACGGCATAATGTACGCAAAATCGGAGCCGAAAAACTGTTCAGCAAACTCCGACCGACGCCTAAGCGTTCGTCGGTTGAAGGAAGCACAGGCTAAACAGGCTGCTACGTTGTGGTCTGGGCCTAAACAAGGTAGGCAGTAAGAGTGGAAATCTTTATGAGGTATTTGTTTCCCACAAGTTAAACAGTTATTTACTTTTCTGACATCGGCTGAGGCAAGAAAGAGTCCCCAACGGAGTACTTAGCTTTTAGAAGTCTTCGAAGTAGTATTCGGTAGTAGTAATCTCTGGATCTGACCGACCGGCACTTGCGAACAGCTTCTGCTTCGGGCGCCACGCGGCAAGAAAGACTGAGGAAAATGGCGTCGGCTGATGCCTTTATACCCGAAGACCAGCAGAGATGACGTCGGGTGAAGTGCGACATCAGCCGAAGCCGGACCCAGACTTTGGAATCCGGCCGACCGAAGGGCTGCCTGACGACAGGACAACCCATTTGTTATGACTGCAGATGCATCCTTGAAGGACATCTGCTGCACCACTGCAGCTGCCTACAGTACAGAAATCAAACATTTTGCCTTGTAATGAATCTTCACTTTTAGTGTGTGACCTGCTTAGCACTAATAAGGCATACAAGCTATGCTGTGAGTTCATTTTACTGACTAAATATCTTGTTTTGCATGTTGAGGCATAACAAAGACCATGAGTCGTCATCATTTGTGCTTAGCTGGAATTGCCTGGGGGGAGTAATATTTTACTGAAGGCAAGTCTCAGTTTTTTTTCTGTAACTGTTGATTAATTTCCAATGAGATTCTGAAATGGAAAAAACTGCCCATACACACTCCTGACAGACTGGTTTTCTATTATACAACTTAGTTTACTCTGGCATAACTGTGTGCCTGCTCTTGTGTCCAGCTAATTATGGTGGAATACAGATATACTCTCTCAGTAATGGGGTTTTCTCACTCTAAATACATTTCTTACATGCATAGAAAAATAAAGTTAACACTTCATATCTTTTGACTTGCTGTTACTAACAGAGTGATAAAGACTGGCAAGAACACAGATTTTTAAATGCTGTCAAAATTGGTAAGGGTGATGTGTTTTAATCCCCTCATCAGCAAACACAACCTAAAAACAACCATACAAATGAATATAGGAATGTCAAATAACCTAAATCTCTCCCTGTAGCCACTATCATTCTGTATGTCTGACAGAACACATGACTCATGTGACTTGTTAAAAGTAAATCTGATAAATGAGATGCCTAGTTTAAAATCCTATAGCAGTAACTACCTGAAACTGCAGAAGTCACTGGGTATAGCCCTTTTATGGACCACTGAAGGCTAACAGCAGTCCAAAATATTAAGATTACAAACAGTAAGGAAACACTTTAAACAACTGATTCACAAATGCGCACAGGAAATAAAGAGAAGTTACCTCCATAATCAGAGAGGTCACCAGTGGAGTGCCCCAGGTTTCTATGCTGGGCTCTCTCCTGTCTGCCATTTACTTCTTTGAAGTAAAAGCCAATACCAAAGGGCTCTAACTTACAAAGTTTGTAGATGACTACAAACTAGGAGCAGTCACTGAATCCCCAAATGACTTGGGTAGCCTGCAGAAAGGTTTGTCCCAAAACAAATAACTGGTGTAAAAATCATGGACTGAAACTAAATGCCAACAAATGCATTACTGTATTCTTTCTGAAGTTATCTACCCTAGGGAACTACCACATTGACAACACATACCTAAGAGTGGAGCCAATTGTTCGGGATTTCGGAACTTATGTGATACCTTCTGACCAACATGTGTCCATTGTTGTAAGAAGTCCTTCTATACTGCACAGCTTCTAGCTTGAGAGATGTCACTGTCCCCCTTTACTCAGCCTTCATTAGGCCAGTCATAGAGTATAATGTCCTATTTGTCACGTATCTGTCCAGACACGTGCAACTCCACAGAGGTACCTTACTAAAAGGATACAAGGCCCAACAATATGTCCTACATAGCTGACTCAAAGACCTGTCACTATATTTGGTATTCAACAGATTAAGAGGGGACCTGCGCCTGGCATACAAGGCATCTTTCAATCCAGTACTAATGAATTTACCACAAATCAGCAAGTCATATGGTATCAGAAATATTCTGTCTTAGGATCAAAAACTCTTCTGCAAGATCAACAGTATGATTTGGAGAGACAGGTTTCTCTTGCACAGGATACTGCTGCCCTGGAACAGACTCCATGTTAAACAAAACTCATCCCCGTCCATATTCAAGCACCACTTGGATTTATAGATGGAAAACAGGAACTTTACCCCAAGACTGCCTCCTGTATTACTAATGGACAGAGGCAGTTCCCAAATGATTTATACCATTCATGAGTCCAATCAAATTAACTATGGTATGATCCCAGTTATTCTCACTAGGGGTAATTCTATAATTATAGCCATAGGATGGGTAAGGCCAATCTAGCACCAAAAGGGAAATTGCTTAGCCTTAAAATGGCCTGCAAGGGCAGCTAGCCTACAACTTGCCTATAAACCTAAAAGGCTTACTGTTGTATCATAATCAAAAATGGACTTCACTAAGACAAATTGTGAAATGAAACTATTTACAAGAAAACTACACAATGGTGAATTTTGAAAAACATGGTTTAATAAAAGGTCTGAAGCTGGGTTACATAAGAAAAGCACATTCAATTCCTCCTTGCAAGGTACTTTACATGTCTGAGAGAATGAGTCAGAAATTAAAACACCACTTAATTTCTGCCATTTGAGGTAGGTGGTCTTCCTTCACCTGTAGAAGGGAAGTCACTCTAATTCACTTTTTTTTCTGGGAGAAAAGAATCTCTGCATTAGAGATGTTGATCTTCAACCCAGCCACATCATATTCAAAAGCAAACTTCTCCAATGCTTATCACCTATCAAGGACATTTGAGGCCATCAGGGTATCTACAAAAATTAAGATAATCCTCCTCACACCTCCCTAAGTATTCTCCAGATTGCGGCTGTTTTCTGATATCTCGTTCAAGAAAATCACAAATAGGAGGGGAGACCAAACAAACCTTAGGCAGAATACTACACCCACCTATAAGATATGTGACTTAGCACAGAGAATATAGACAGACAACTCCCACTTTTCTTATACAGGGATGGAATTATCAAGCAGCAATCCTAGGATGCACCATACTATTGTAGCACTTCCCATAAGACATTCATAGTTTACGCTGTTACATGCCTTTTCCAAGTCCATAAACACAAAGTACTAAAACTCTCATGCCCAAATATCTATACTGAAAAAAGAAAATTAATCTACTCTACTACAGCCAGGATGGAATCTGTACTGCTCTTCCTTAACCACAAAATCAATGACTGGATTTAGGAGTTCCACAAAGAGTTCCTCCATTTCTCAGTGTCCCCAGTCCAGGTCAGCACTGCTCCACTCTTGCAGAAAACAGTCGGGGTAATATCCGGCTTCCCACTTCCAAATCATTATATACTTTACCAGAACCGTTTTGATGCCCACCAAAAGCTATTCTCTCCATATCCCCGAAAAACTTGTGCCCACACCCATACCTTTGCTTTTTCCATTGCCACAGCTGTTGCCTTTCTGGTTTATCAGCATCTCTGAGTCAAGTGCAGAGAAACCTCTGCTAGCAGTGCATGGAAGACTTCTTTCCTTACCCTGATCTGTTCTCTTACTACTGGAGTTCACCACAAGATACTAGGATTAACTCCATGGAAAAAGTTTACATTTCAGCCACAACTCTTTGCCACCACCTTGGTTACTGAGGGCTTGAAGGTGGTTCACTTAGAATCCATGCCACTGACCTCACCAGGGTACAAAGGAAGAAACTCTTCTGGAGGTGAGAGCTGAACTCATCCCACACAGAAGCATCAGCCAGGCATTACCAGCACAAGTTCACAGCATGTTTGGGTTTTCTGGGTTGACTCAAGAACCACCCTATTCACCTGACTTGACTCACTACCAAAAAGTGATCAGCTGACAGTTCGGCACATTTCCTAATACTGATCTATCTTTCTGAATATGACTACCAGAAGACAGTACTAAGATATGGTTTTACTAGTGCCCTAAACAAAAGTGGATAATAAAAATATCCATAAAATCCACTCCCTGATTAGCAGATTCCATCATCCTGCAGGTCTTCAACAATGCAGAGTTTTACTATACAATATGATTCAAGTCAGATGCTAGCATGACCACACTATCATCTTTTTTTCCTCCTTTGTTGTATTCAAGGTTTTCCTACCATGTATGTACCAGTCTTTCATGGATCCCCACCCAAAACATATCACTTAGTACATTAACTCCCAGATATTGTCAGTGCATCAACCCTGCCAGTGATGAAAGCCAAAGATCAAAGTAGTCTACACACTTCATCTGCGCGCACTGCACTAAACACAGTCATCAGCATCACAGCTGTATTTGTTCTTTTACCACAGGACAACATCTGAAACATTCACAACTGAATTGGTGCCAAGAAAACTTATGCTACTTCCTTATTTATTACTTTCCTTCCTAGAGTCCCACTTCAGATATTACCCTTTGTGACTTAGCAGTAAGGCAGTTTTGTATGCATTTTACCATTTGGGGCTCCGTCTAACAATGAATCACATGGGAGAAACTTTTACCCTAACAGGCTTTGTAAAAATCTAGCAACACCACATCCACTAGACTCCTCACTTCAGTGGTGACCCACTCAAATAATCACAATATACCATAAATTCATCTATTTGCCAATAATATGATTTATGAACCCCACCATTTTTTGTCAGTATTTTTCCTGTGGGTGGATACGAAAAAGCTGACATGCAAACAATTAACAGAAATTAAAATGCATGCAGAACAATGGGAATTCATACTAGAATAGTTAATTTACCTTCATAATTACTGGCTTTTCAAAATTATGAATTGCTTGAGCCTTCCTCTGAATGAATTTCTGAAATTCTGCAGAAACAAGAATGTAACATTCTGCTGTAAATTCAAAAAAAGTTACTGAAAATTTCCAGTTAAGTGTCGGAAATATGGGAATCTGAACAAAACGCAAGTTATTTTATTTACCATTGTGCACCATTTCAAAGTTGAAAGGCTCTCCTTCATAAATATCATTCAAATGTTTCATAGCTATGACCAGACAGATTTCTAAAACAGATAGGCCTGGAGAGAAAGCAAAATAATTCAGTTACATTCTAAATATCCTATAATATCAATGCAAAACTGAATTGACAAGTTATTTCAGTAGCAAAAACAGTCATCCACCATAAGAACCAGTAAGCATTTTTAAACACCTTAATTAAATCACTTAAGACATAGGCAGACAATATGTTTATATAAAAGAAAACAAACCATATTAACATGTTTTCAGTCACAAACACTACATTACATGTATTCTTTTATACATCAATCCAACATTACACAAAGTGCTCAAATCCTGTCTTCCTTAAACCTTACTCCTCCTCCAAAACTGTATTTTGCATTGTTTCCACAATTTTCATTTTTGTCTATTTCATTTGCTCCTACTATTTTCTAAAGGTCAAGTTATTTCATATCTCTTGCAATATTCAATACTTCAAATGCAGCTGGTTTAGACTGAGCTCCATTTTCTGGTAACAGCTTTTTTGCCAGCCACCAGAATCAAATTCAACAAGGCCTTACTATTTCTAAACAATTCAAATTCTGTACCTCAGCTCAAAAAATAACAAACAAAAAACATTTCCTTACCTGTACCCACTTGCTCACCTAATATTTCTTGAAAGTGTACTCTGTAGGGAATTATTAAAATATGCCGACTCATTACATTCCCAAAATATATGTTAGCAATTACATCTTTCTTACCCATCGCACTTTCAACATTTTGCATCAGAATACAACTTCTTTGGAGCCTGCTTGTTGTATAAAAATACTTATGCACACACTTCCAAACAAAAATCCTAAACCTTCTGGACTTTGTTACATATTTGGGAGCTACATACATGTCCTCAAATTCTTACTTATGAATGGCTTATCCAACCTCTTCTCGATGTTTTCTAAACTCCCTTGATTGTTCCCTATAGTTACTGAGCAACATTTTACAGGCCCTACTAATAATCCCCTTTTAAACAGCAGCTTCTATTACAGATTCAGCTAAAAACTCTACTAGTACAAGTCTTTCATGAAGGATTCCAATACCCTTTCTCTTTGCCTACACTCTGATTTCAATCCCTGATAGGAAAGGCAATCTTCTAGACAGCAGTCAAAATGTCTTCTTGGCCTCTTCCCAGTCTATTACCTTTCTCTATTTGCTCCCAAATACCTTGGTTCTTTTGCCAAATTTCTCCAGTAAACTCAAGATCCCTCTTGCCTATTCTCTGGACCACTACTGCAGTCATCCCTATCAGCAAAATCTCCTTTCTCCATTTTCATATTGGCTTAGTTCTTAGAATACTTTCTGCTATTTTATGAATAAAATATTCTGTATGGCTGTTATTCTCCTTAATGATTCAGCATCCAAAACCCCACTCTCTCCTCCTTTCTTGACTTTCTCCCATTTCATTATCATCCCTTTCCACTCTGAATGCATCTTTCTGCCTGTATCACATATAAAGCCACAACTGCAAAGCTCTAAATTACCCCTTCAAATCAAGTAATCATAGACCACCTTGTTCTATTAGAAGGATCAACTTATCCTACTTGACCACTTGCCTTCTTTGCCTCCCAGATAAATTCCTTCAACTGTTTGTCCACACCTTCTCCTCTGGTTGATGAAAATATGCCTGACCTATATATAAAACTAAAAGGAATAAAAACATTTCCACTGCTTGCATCTTGTTATCCATGTCCATAAACAAGAGCCTCCGGTTTCTGAGTTGTGTATTATCTTTTGTTTAGTCTCTTCCCATGTATCCTTACCTGCAATAACAGAATTCTTTTTGATCCATACTCCTAAATACTTAACTTTATTGTGTCCCCATAAATAGAGGCATTGCTGAACCTATGCGTGTGTGGCCACAGTTTACAGCAATGCCTTTTGTTTACCTTCATTAATTTTAAATTCTGAAAAATACATGAAATGGTCTCAAAATGTTCATTACATTGATATATCCTTTTCTGGTTTTATCCGGTGCAAAATACCATGTGCAAATAAAGCTAACTTTTACTGATTACCATAGAAATTCAAGTATATAATTGGTGAGTCCTTTATTTTTTTTGCCAATGGCTTTAAATGTAAAGCAAATAAGCATTGACAACCTTAATGTTTTGCATAAGATGGCACTATTTATCTGCAGGTCACAAGTCTTGTGAAATTAGTGCAGTTATGAAAAATATACCAAAAACAGCATTTATATATCAGAATATTTTCCCATAAACCATAATACTTTAATTTCCTTTTTTTCTAACACCCCATACTTGCATACACCACTCATAGAATGACAATATCATAATACATTTTGCATCATTAATGGAAACATGGAAAATACCTTGCATTGTTCATAACATTTTTCAAATACTCCTCATCTCCAGTTCTACACATCCCATGCTGACCATTTCACTACACCTTAGGCATGCATATGTACAAAGACGTCAGAAATTAGACAAACACTGGCAAGTACACTCATTTCAAGGGTACGGGAATGTTGTTTTCCTGAGGAGTATCTTTAAGGAAGCAATGAGTTAAGCTCGAAAATACCAACTTTAGATGGAATCTATAAACATGACAGAGTAATCATCCTCCCATGCCAGTAGCCCCTTTACTACCTCAAATCTACAATCATTTTCTCCCTCTTCTATCACTACTGGAGCACCTCTAGCAATGAGTATAATTATTCCCAATTTCCTTTGTCCCAGACATGCTGAATATCAATTCTGAAATCCTTTTATCATTTTCATATGCTCACTCCTTTCCAAATGTGTCATGTAGCATTACTATTTGCACTCTGCATTTTTTAATACAATTAAATACTCTTACGTTTTTGTCTCTACCTGTGAGACTATTCATGTTCCAAAAATAAGTACAGTGTAGCCATTACAGGTAGTTATTATTCCCACATATTATAAATGAAAGCTTTTTTAAAAATCTATTTCCAGCTTTTATGCTACATGCACCAATGCATCTTGGCATCTACATTTGAACTTGCATCACATTTCACAAAACTTTTACCCTCAAAAAAAAAAACCACACACACCCAGAACACCTCTATATTCTATTAACTTAAAACACACAAAACAATATACATCTTCAAATAATGAAGTTTAACCCTCCTGATAGGACCAATTGTTCCAAATCAACAGCTGCACCACAGGCATTACATAACCCAAAAAATAAGGTTATCCATGCTAAAGTGCATGTTACAGCCAGAGTGCCCACTTACACTAACTGCTGTCTGTCTTATTTATTCCCCTCCCAGGCATGAAAAACAGTGTGTATACTTTCAGAAAACATTAACTTTGTCTTAAGCAAAAGTGCACTTACTATCTTTTAATAAAATGAAATGAAATTATCCGATGTTCTAGTAAATGCACTAATGTATTTAGGTACAAGGAAGGCTGCTATCTCATTCATTGTTTTAATTATTAGTGTGTGATGTGTAGTTATTGGATGTGTATTAAAACTTTCAATTAATTGCAAGTGTTGTCTAGTCCTTGAGGAATATGTAAAATCTCTGAATTCCCATTACTGAATTCACATCTTCCATACCAAATATTTTCATAAATTTCTTTAAAAGTCTACTTTCTCTTGTTATATTTTCCCTTTTAGGCCCCCAGATACAACCTGTTGTAAATCAAATTCCAATCCTCACCTACAAGTATCATTTCCTGCTGAAAGCGGATTATTTCTTCCAGAATTACTTAAGGTCCATTATAGCAGTTTTAGGTGGAATATAAATGCATGCCAGTGTGACCCTACTCCCTCTTCACCAGTTGCTTATAAGTACTACAAGTCTACAATCATCTTTTTCCCTCATCACTACTGGAGCTCCACTTTTCCTTTGTCCCAGATATTCCAATGAATAACCATCCTGAAATCAGTTATTTATCAAATTCAGATGCTCAGTTCTTTCCAAATATCTCTCATGCAACATAACTATTTGCACTCTGCATTTTTAATATAATTCACTTTTTTGTACATATCTGTGAAACCATTCACATTTAAAGATAATACAGAAAAATGTCATCATTATGATAAGAAGTTATTATTCCCACATGTTCTCTATAACAGCTCTTTTTTAAGTTTCTGGTTTCAGCTTTTGTGTTACATGCATACATCCATTTAAACCTATGTTACATCTTACAAGACTTTTTGTTTAAATGAAAGCCCTCAAAAATAAAACACCCCAGACCCTATTAACCTAATACTATCACACAAAACTATGTACATCTTTCAAATAATGAAGTTTAACCCTAACAGGAAATGTCCTAGACTGACAGCCACACTCACATACTTAAATTAACCTGTAATGAATGTTTATCCATGCTAAGATGCATGGTACAGCCTCTGTTTCTACTTCCACCATAGCTCTCAACTTCTCAGAGTCTTAGAGCAGGAAATCTGGATAAAGCCATACATAATGGGGGGGGGGGTACAAAGGCCAAACAATAAATACAATTTTTAAATATTGCCCTTACAAACTTAGAAAGTTGATAGAACATATTTTGCATTAGAATGAATTTTTAAGGGTATGAAATCTGAATCTTCTGAACTTCATTCCTCAATGACTTGCCAATGATTTACCAGAAAAACACAATTTTATGAGAAACAGGCTAAAAATAAGAGGCAAAAATCTGGGCATTCTGTGAAAATCTGTACAGTTGAAAGGTATGACTTCCACTAAGCACGCTCTGTTCTGTCTAATCTTTATTCGTCTCCCAGATATAGAAAGCCACTTGAATTGTTTTCAGAAAACATTACTTCCTAGCCACTGAAAACTTTTCATTATATTAAATGTTCTTTTACTTATTTCCTTACCCCTTAAAATGTGTGATTAGATCAAGTTAAGAGCCTTTATACAATCATTTTCCTATGCAAAAGTAAGAAAAAGCATACCTATTCACATATTTATTTTATTACATCATGCTCTTTTGTCCAGGCAGTGCCTACATTTCTTAAAATTGAAGATGAATGAAAAAACAGGGGTACCCGTTTACTTTAGTATCCTTTTTACACACAAAAATAAACTGAAAAAGCTTTACTTTATAGTAGGCAGTAGATGCCATGCAATATAAAAATGTCGTAAAAATTTTACTTACAGTTAAATCTTTCTTTCCTGTTCTCCTCTCCTAAATGTACTTCCAAACATTAATGACATGAAGTAGGGCATATGGTTTGGAGTCTCCTACAAATTTAACAAAGTCAAAAAAGTCCAATATTTCCAGGTTTTTCTGTCCTGTTATATTTCACAAATTTAATGTCTTGTAATCTCCACAGTTATTCATCAATTTCTTAGTGGCTGTTTTTCTTTCTCCTGATTTCCATTTCCCAAATCCACTCCTTGTTCTTCTAGTAAACTCTTGTAATTTTGTCTCTCAAGTATTTTCCTTTGGGACACTGGAAAATATTTCACTAGCATAATCTCTCTGTGGGCTTTATCATCAGAAGAATGAGAAGCAGAATCCCACTCTGTTTGAGGACTCCCTTTTTTGTTGGACAAACTTTAGCATTTTCTCCTTAGTATGCTCTACATCATAAAATAATTTTGACTCTCCTGGAAAAAAAATATTCCTAAAAAAGCTGGATACAGCAGCTTGAATCAACATTCCAACTGCTTTGTCCTACCACAGTTTTCTCAGAATTAAGTCTGTTGGTAGGACTGCATCTTTACTATTAAAGGTCTTTGTAGTTTTCTCATGTCCAAGTTTGGAGCATACATACAATGCTCGCTTTCAATTAATACCATCTGCTGTGAAATACCAGTCTAGTTGCTTATTTGTGCTTTCATAAAATGAATACAGTCTGCTCCTTCCAGTTTCTCTGGTACAGTAGAAAATCTCAAGTATTCCATAAGGGCTACAACAGATTACAATGAGAGGAGCTATTAAGCATTCAGAACAGAAGATGGTCACTTTTAAAAGAATCATCACATTCTACAAGGTCCTGTGCCATTCAGCATGCTTGTTAAACAAAGACAACCAGTGACATGAGCACCTTCAAATCAGAGCGGACACATCACATCTGCTTACAACTTTCCAGTATGTTCTGCCTTCCTTTTACAATGTTTATGATTAGATGAAACACTTGTGAAGTCCCATCACATGTAGTCACGAAAACAGCCAATAAAACAAATGGTGACAACTGTCCGTCTTCAGCTACAGCAAAAACACTTCTGAAAGTTTGGCAAGGACTTGGATGGGGGAAAGGGTTAGCAAGTAGGGGAACATCAGCTACAGCTAAGAATGAATGGAGCCAGTTGGGTGACAGATGTCAAAACAGTGCTCTAACTGGACACTACTACAACAGAAAAATGCAGACAAGTGAAACACCCCTTGCAAGAGATTATAACAATAAAATTAAAACTAGCAGATTTTACACAGAGAAAGAACACTCAGAAAAAAATCTGGAATTTGGACTGAGCGCTGGAAAACATGATTTTATGGAATCTGGTACACATTCCCTGATATCCACTTTACTCCACTAAGGAATGCAGAGGAGCTGAAGAATATGCAGACATTCATTTGGCAGAAAGAAATGATCTAATCCTGGATGACAGCTCTCACCCCCCCCTCCCCCATCTACTGGTAATTTGGGGATGTGCTGATTCACTTACAGCATGTACTCAAGATGTGGGGGGAGGAGGGAATCACCTACCAATAACTTACATGAATACATGGATGACATCCTGACCATAAAAAGGAACCATGGCTGAGAAGTGAACCAGATAACCAAGAACTGAGAGAGAGCAAAGCTAAATGTTGCATCACTGAGTACTTCTTGTATTTACTACCTGTAAAAACTTTTCAGTTTGCTGTACTTAGTCTTTTGTATTCAGAAACAGTTTCAACTTTGGTTATATACAGATGCACTCCAAATTATAAACCAAATTCAGATAATGACCAAAAATGACAATCACTGGTGTAATTCCCAGAATTTCAACTCGTAAACCTAGAATTTCATTTTTTACCTAAATTATACTGTGTTTAAATCCTAATGGATAACTAGACACAGGCAGGTAAAAAGACAGATCAGTGCTGTTTATTTGTGAGGCATTCATACACATGTGATTCGTAAACAATCAAAATGATTACAAAGTAACGCAACATAATAGTAGATGTTCAAACAGATCACTGTTGAAGTATTCTTTACTTCTAGTACTTCACCACTTGGCATCTAGACCATCTGGCAAGTCTTCAAAAGCTCAAGCTCCTTCCCTCCATGACATAACCCACCCTTAGGCACACAAATGCTTGTTGGTATAATAGTGTATATAAACCACACATACATATACACATACGTATATAAACATACACCAACAATTTTTTCCAAGTCTTCTACTACTAAACTTGTGTCACTAGAACCAAAACTGCTTCTTAAACTACAGTAAAACTTCATTAGCATGGACTTCAGGGGACCATTAAAAAAAGTCTGTGTTAACCAAGGTCCGTGTTTTCCAAAAATTTAAACTGTCAAAGGGTCTTTTAATGACCACAAGCGCATATACCTACAGTGTATACAGTACACGTACAATATATGTAAATGCAAATGTCAACAGTTACAGTTGTGAATTGAAATAGGCTGTAAGTGTAGTCTGCTTGTAACGTCCAGGCCCCTTAATGAATGACTCAACAACCATCAACTGTTCTTGGGCTGTAATCACTAGATGGTGCTGCATACAGGAAATGTCGTAAAGTGTCAACTGCAGTCAGTGTCACTAGTCAACGGAACAGCAGTTATGCCCTGTTCTTCCTCATCTTGCTCTTCGTTGTCATTGTTGTGGACACACGCACAGTCATTAGGATTGCGAGATGCTATGACCTCTTCCACAATGTCACTGTCACTCGGTTCTTCATACGTCTCAACAGCTTCGTCAGCAGCAGCATAGTCTTCAAACGTAATGCCAACTGCTGGAAACAGGCGCGCCAGTGGAATGTCGTCATCTTCTTCCGTCTCAGGAGCAGCTGGATCAGGAAAGTTGCTAGCGCCCTTAAACAGCCTGACTGCAAACCCTGCTTTGTGAAGGCAGTTTGCCACAGTCTGTGAAGTCACATTCTTCCAAGCAGACTGTAGCATCTGCATTGCATCCAGGATGTTTTCACATGACATCTTTGCATCAATGCAGTCAATGAAATGTCGTGCCACAAGCTTACAGTAATTGACCTTGAGATTCTTGAGAATCCCCATGTCACATGGCTGCAGTCTTGATGTTGTGTCAGGTGGTAGAAAAGCCAACGTTATGGCCTCTAGGTTGGTGATCTTTGGATGTGTTAGGCAGTTGTCAACAATCATCAGCACATGACGCTGCTGTGTTTTGAAGCACTTGTCTTGCTTGCGTAGCCAGTCTTCAAAGATGGAAGAAGTCCTCCATGCTTTTTTATTGAAAGCATAAGTAACTGGCAGTGTTTTTATGTTTTTGAAACACCGTAGTCATTCACCTGTCCATGTCTGCACATACCATGGCGGTGATTCTTTCTTTGCTCTGCTTACCACCACTGCAGCTGTCACCCTTGAAGCACATGGTTTTGTCAGGCAGCATGCAAAAAAAGATCCCAGTCTCATCAGCGTTAAACACATCACATGGAGCATACGATGCCAGAAGGCCAGGTAAGCGCACTGTTGTCCACATATCACAGACACCACTGTTGACAGCTGCTGCCTCTCCACAAACCTCACGGAAGATGATGTGACAAGTCTTACACCTGTCCAACCAGCCTCCGCTGCAATGGAATTCGTGTTTAAGCAGCTTGGTGAATTCTTGTGCTTTCTCACGAAGCAGTGGCCCACTGACTGTAAGGTTTTGTGAACGTGCAACAGTGAACCACTTCAACAATGCCTCCTCTATGTCTTGAAATGCAGCTGTTATGCATATGTTTACGATTATTACTAGCACACGACTCAAGCCTGACGTAGCTTGTGGTGGTTTTGCCAAATCGAATTAACTGTTTGCTTTGAAAGATTACAAGCCGCTGCAACTGCTGCCTGTTTCTTGCCTGCTTCAATGTCATTAATGTCAATTTTTTGCTGTAAAGCTAACATAGTTTGCTTGTGCTTATTACTCATTTTAAATTGTACACAGAATGCCAATAGAGTACAGTACTACACGTAGCCTCCAATATAATGCGCCAACTCCCTGTAACATCACAGTCCCAGCAGTATCCTCTGCAGCCAGCCGCAGCAAACTCCGGCGATCACGTGGTCAGCTTCACACCTATAATAATCAGCCAACTTAGTCTGCCATTGTGACACCTCAACCTTGTCTAAAGAAAGAAAGCAGCTCCCTTGCTATTTGTCACACATCCTTCCAATCCACCCTCCCAAC
>NC_056737.1:1295755749-1296005749 GCF_019279795.1 Protopterus annectens
GAATCATTGTTGATTTCTGCTAGGGGCCCTTTGGCCTAGAACTCCCTGGCTTGGATGTTCCTGAGGACCACTACCTTGCCCTCTGATTGTTGTAGGTGCCTGTGAGGACCTTTCCCTTTGGGTTTTCCTCTGACTGGGTTTTGACTAGGAGGAAATGACCAATCCTTAGTGGGAAATTACTGAACCTAGAAGACTGGACTTGGAAGAAGTACTTTACTGTTTGCATGGATTTTGCTTTATACTCTATCTTTAACACAGCCTCAGCCTTTGGTCCAAAAAAGAAGTCCTTCTCCATGGATGCATCTAGCAACTTAGATTAGACATGCTCTGGTAATGTCTGCTCCCTAAGCCAAGCATGCCTTTTGATGCCTTCTGAAAACAGAGTCAGAGACAGCTGCTCAGGAAGATGCCTCTAGGGCATCATATCCACAGTGCAATGAGTGCCTAGCTACTTGGGAACAGAAATGGCAGCGATCCAGCAATTCCTTGGAGGAGTTCCTGTCCTCCAGGGAGGAAATCTTTTGCTTCAATTTTTCCAAAATACTTTGCTGGTATTTTATCACATGGCAAATGAGGGCCCTCATGGCCACGTTCGATGAAGTGTAGACCTTCATCCCAAATCTGTCAAGGGCCTTTCTTTCTTTGTCCATAGGTAGTTTTTTTTTTTTTTTTTTTTTTTTTTTTTAAGTACTGGCCCAAACTCCTTTGGGGCCTGGAGTGACACCCTCTGGGTCAGCAGAGGCATTCTTAAGGAATTTATGCAAGTCCAGTACCCTGTAAAAACAGTCTGGCTTACGAGGGGCTGAGGGAAGAGAGTCTGGATTGAGAGATGATTCCATAAAGACATCTTCTACCACTTCCAAAACTGGAGGGATAGCCAAGGGTTTATGTTGAAGGAGATTGAGGAACTCAGTTACCTTCTTTTTTGCTTGGGGTTCCTCCTGTGCCTGCCACTGAAAAGAACTCTCTCATGGCATGCAGCATCTCCCCAAAGGTAATGTCCTCAGGGGGGTGAAGCAAAAGGCAACACCTCTTTTGAATCAGAATCCTCAAAGGATGTAAATAAGGGTTCAAGGACAGAGTCCTCCCGATCAGAATCTTCAATCTGAATCAGGGGGTTCTGAAAGTCCTTAGGTGTAAGGTCTCACGTCCTTTTTCCTGGGGAAGATTCAAGGGGAGGTTGCCAGGTCCTCTGCGAACCTGACCAAATCCTGCTGGTAACCCTTGGGACGAGAGCCAGTAAGCCTAGGCACAGAAACTGAGATCAAAATCTTTACAGGTGTAGCTTTTGCCTTCGGTCTGTCCAGGTCTGCTACTCTGATGCCTTGAAAGAAATAACTGATGTTGATGGGTGCCCCAAGGGGTGTCGTCAGTTGAACGTTTGCTGAAAGCCAAGGTCTTATTAGCAACTCCACACCCGAACGGAACACCAAGGCCAGAGTTGAAGTTCAGGGACCCAAGAGAGGACTGCTCTACCACCTTGCTTGCAGAAGGTGGCTGGAAAGGCAACTCGGCAATAACGAGCCTTGGGGAATTGGGTGGAAGGAGAAAGGTTGTTGTTCAAGGCCCTAAGTTTGGGTCTTTTTTCACTTAGGGAGCTCAACCTCGGAACAACCAACAGATGCCATCATGCAATGGGAAGCGGATTGCTGACTAAGGTGTTTAGATGAGATTTCAGCTCTATGCCTTATAACCCTAGTATTCAACAGGGCGCACAAACAGCAATTTAGGATGTTCTGGCTTGGGCCCAAACAAGCAACAGAACAAGGTACAAAATTGTGTGTGTGGGATTTGTTTACCACAGTGGAGACAGTTAATGTTATCGGACATGAGTCACAAGTAAGAAAGGAGTTCCCCAATGGGGTACTTAGCTTGAGAAAAATTTCTCATTCCAGTGTGGACCAACTGACACACTCAACTGTTTCAGGCTCTGATGGCAAGACAGATGGCATGGCATTGGCTGGCTCCCTTTATAACAAACTATCCTGACGTCAGAGTAGGGCTTCCGGCAGCTCAGGGAGGAGGGAGTTTTTTTACTCTGCTAGTCGGCCCAACCAACGGCTTCCAAAGCAGGAAATCCCATAAGTCAGGACTACACCCACATCTATACATACATACATACATAAACACTTCAAAACTGCTCTGCATTACTTCTACAGTCCTATAATCTCAGAGCTACTTCTACTTTAGAAAATAGCAACTGCAATATGGCAAGCTTAACACATTTACTGTACATGCTTTAATGTTTTTCAGCTGATTACGTTTTAATCAACCTAGCTTTTACTTTTGCTGTAATGGATGGCCAGCCTTTTTCTGTCAGTTTCATCACTCACATTTCCTCGTGTGTGCACTTCTCTTCTACGATCAATGATGCCTGTAATGTATTTTTTTACTTTATGAAACTTTAAACACTCATTGATATGCAATGTGAACACCTCACTTTTGAGGTGTAGCAATTTACCATTGTCAAATGGTTTACACAAAGAAATGAACTTAGTGAGAGCTTTATTAGTATCACTATTCTAATTATGAGACAAATGTGACTAAATATGACAGCGACTAAACTATGTGGATATTACCACAATGTTCCAAACTGCAGCTTAGTTATTTAAATATATTTTTAGGTCTGGTAAAGGCTATGTATACACAAAAATACATCCAAGAAAAGCAAAAAAGAAACACCAAAACGAAGAATGCAGTCAACTGGATAAATCTTTACTTCTTTACTTCACTTTACTAGATTCTGGTACCTCGGCCTTCGCCTTCAATGGAATAAATTACTTTGTACAAAGCCAGTTTTTAAATACACCAGTTAATTACATAATCCAACAATTAAACAATTAATTAAATTCATTAATTAAATAATCTTTGTTAAAGAACTTTTTGGATTCAGTATTAAAGGAGCATATCACAAGAATTCCCTCACATGTTAAAAACACCAAGGAGGTTTGTGATAGTTTCAAGGGAATACTATGGCAAGATAATTTTTATTGGGCAAGTGTTTGATGTGAAATCTTTATATACCTCTATTTCTAACAGGTGGGGTTTGGATGCAGTGCACAAACTTCTGGGTGATGGACCTAGAACATCATTTATTATTTCCCTTTTGGAATTTTGTCTTACAATTATTTTGAATTTGATAAAAAAATATTTTTTGCAAAAGGAAGGTACGGCAATGGGCACTAGTTTTGCTCCCTCTTATGCCATAATTTTCACGGGGTATTTTAAAAATGTATTTTTGTATACTACTACTTTTTTTCAAAAAAATTTGTTTATAAAAGGTATATTGATGATCTGTTGTTTTTGTGCAAGGGTGATCCTTTGGAGTTCAATGATTTCATATCCAATTTGAAACTAAACTCTTGTGGTTTGGATTTTACTTCTATTGTGGATGTAAGGTCCATCCAGTTTTTGGATGTAAAGTTTTATGTTGGTTGTGATGGAAAAATACAGCATAAACCCTTTCACAAGGGCAACAGCAGTAAACAATTTTTTACATGCTACTAGTATGCATAGTATTCATTTGATCATCTCTTTACCTTTAGGGGAATTTAAAAGAATTGTTGGAAATACATCAGAGGTTAGGAATATTAAGAGGGAATTTGATGTAATTTGTGAAAAATTAAAAAAACAGAGGATATCAATGGGATAATATTATGTTACACAGGAAAAAAGTGGAAAGAGAATTAAATTTGGATCCTATGGATTAACAATGTTTGAGAACAAGCTGTAGTAGTAAAACAAGTGGGGAAACAATACTTAGTAAAAAACGAATTTTGGAAACTTATAATGATGGTAATAATCTAGATGATGGAGATAAAATATTTTTTGTAAATAGGTTTTCACTTTTTTCGCCCATTTTAAAAAGAATGGTGTTAAATATGTGGCCCATTGTTATTTGTGATGATTTTTTAAAAAACTGTAGTCCCTAATAATATTATTTTTTCCTATAGCAGGTGTAGCAATTTAAAAGAGTTGGTCAGATATAAAGGCAGGAGGGACAGAGCTAATAATGCAGGTGCTTTTGCCTGTGGACGGTGTAACGTTTGCAGAAAAATTGTGAATTTGGATGGTAGTAAAATAAATGGCATTAAATATAATGCCATTGATTACTTTAATTGTAATTCCTTTGGGGTAATCTATATAATAGGTTGTAATTGTGAGATTAAAAAATGGTATATAGGACAGACAAAACGAAAGGTAAAATTGAGGATTATGGAACATTTGGGAGATATTAGGAATGGTAGATTGGATAGTCCAGTAGCTAATCATTTTCATCAGTATCGTGATGGTGGATGTGCAGATCTAATATTTAGTATTTTGGACAAACCTAATGGGGGTGGGGGGGGCAAACCTTAATTTTCAGAAAAAACTATTGAGAATGGAATCAAATTTTATAGTAAATTATAAAACCCTGTATCCAAATGGGATGAATTTAGAAATTTAAATGTGAAATTTAACACTGAAGGTTATAATGTTCATATTTATATTAAAATGAATTGTAATATTGGTTTGTGATAAATGGAAAAAGTTCTTTAACAAAGATTATTTAATTAATGAATTTAATTAATTGTTTAATTGTTGGATTATGTAATTAACTGGTGTATTTAAAAACTGGCTTTGTTCAAAGTAATTTATTCCATTGAAGGCGAAGGCCGAGGTACCAGAATCTAGTAAAGTGAAGTAAAGAAGTAAAGATTTATCCAGTTGGCTGCATTCTTCGTTTTGGTGTTTCTTTTTTACAAGCTATGTATAGCCATTCTCAATTCTGGGAGAAATTCCATTTTTTGCAGAGACAGGTGGCAAGCTTTTTTTTTATTAATTTCCAATAAATCTTTCCTGGGTACTGCTGTTTATACTAAATGAAATGCATACACTGCCTAGCTCTCACATGCAGTTACATATGGCCAGAAATGCTGTTTAGGTGAAGACTAGGCCCTTATTTGCATGCTCACTTGAAATTAGCTCTTAGACACTAAGGGTTGTGTGTGTGGTGCGGGGATCCTCATCACTACTCCCAACGTAAGGCAGCTGGCCATCAGCTGCTCAAACTTACCTCTCACTGGCATTTCCAGCATCTATCCCAGTAGATTAACATGGGGGTAGCTGGTGGACTTTGGGAATACAACTCCTTGCCAGTCTGGCAGTCATCTATAAGCTGTTAATGACTGCTTCCTATAACATAGGGTTTGATTCCCTAAGCCTTCATTTGTCTACTGTGTGACCCTGAACAAGTCACTTAAGACAGTGATTTGAGACATTTGAGAAGTTGGGCTTGGCTCCTCAGTGGTCTCCTAGACTGCAAGCACAGCAAATACTGGTAAATGTCTGCATAGTCTGGTGCCTTAAACTGTAGCAGAAGTTCAACAGAGACTTGTCTCTGTTCCAGTTTGTGCTTCAGTGCTTCTATGCTATGCTTATTTACCTGACTAAAGTTGCAGCTGCCCCATCCCCAACTACCACTTTCTGCTAAGTTTCTGAAACAGCTCTAATAGTGCCTCTATTTGATTGGATGCATTTCAAGCTAGCCTGCTTCTTCCCTGAAATAATTTCTCAACCCTTCTCCTCACCCCCTTTGCTGTGGTTGTTTCATAAAGGCTGTGTCTGTGGCCTCTACCCCTTATTATACTTTTGATTTCCTAAGTCCCTCCCCTCTTTCATTGCTACTGTTTGCTGTACAAGCCATTTATGTACTCTTCTCACTCACTGTTTTCCAAAGATCCATGATACCGAGTGCCCACTAAGCAAAGCATTACTGCTCTTGAGCAAACCTCCTCTACAACACTGTCTCATCCTCATTTTCCTGGAGCTCATCTAAGCTTGGAGTCCTGGCCTGAATTCCAGATTTTACTTATCCCATGCCACCCAAGCAAAATTAGGTACCTATGATTGCTAAATATCACTTAAGTTACTTTGAGTGATCGTTTCTGTTATCCAGCTTTTATGTGGGCATTTCACTAATTTTTGTATAAAAAAATTGCACTTCCTCTTACTGTTACTGCTGTATGTCTGTCTTGAAATTGCCTTCGGCAAGGGATTGCCAGCTAGTTTAATTGGTTTGTGGTAGCACTGCAGTTGTGGATCTCTTCTACTGTGTTTCTACATTAGGAAGATTAGGTTTGTGGCAGGAAGTTTTTCCCTGGTCTGAGTTGGGAAATATCAAAAGGACTTGCAGTGTAGTCAGTTTACTGGCCAGAGAGCTCATTAGTTTTCTGTTTTTTTCTGTGCTACTTTCACTTTTACATGTTTGCATGGGTTAGCAGTGTCCTGTACAGCAGCAAGTACCTAGAAAGCAAAATTTTCCAACAGAAAGGTCCATAAGACTGTACCCTGTAAAGCAGCAATATAGCCCAAATACCTTGTGCACAGACAATCTAGTTGGGTGTCAAGCAGCAATACCTACAGATTTAGTAGAATTCAGTATTGTGTAAACATTGAAGTACAATTTAGTACTATTTATCAAAATCTGCCACAACAAAGCATTCTAATTAGTCTGCACCAACAAAGCACCCCTAACAGCTTTCTTCTAACCCAAACACACCACCCCCTTGTAGCTCATAAATAAAAGACTGCACAGTATGGATGTGTGTGCTGGATACAGGCATTTTGAGAATGTAGAAATCCTCATGTTTACTGACAACCCACTTAATCCTTGAATAGGCAGGCACAGTATGTGAGACATATTTACACAACACTGGATGCTAAACTCTTGCATACAAGTGCACATCAGGTTGTTGAAACCATGCACACAACACCTACCTCAAACAACCCAACACTCGCACATAGATCAACATATGGTGAAGCACTTAAACGCATTCTTCCGAAACAAAGATTGCCTACACTACCTGCTGTCAAAGGCACTCCGGAAAAAAACACCTAATACCCCATATATGGCACATTCAGTGAAGCCTCATACACTAAGCCCCTAAGGCAAGCAAACACACTTCCCAGGACTTGTCATAGAGGACTCCATTGTAAGATATAGAGATGCCCCCCTAACCAAGCTGAACAAGGAGAATGCAACTGTTAGTTTCTTATCTGGAGCCAGGTTCTTCTGCCAAATTGCACATGCACTCATGTCACTATACCACAGGTACCAGTATGATTCCATCACAGTCTATGTAGGTGTAGACGACCTGAGATGCATCTCCCTGGACTATATGTAGAAAGCCATTATGGAGGCTTCACAATGTGTGCTTCAGGCTGGTATGAGCCTGACTGAGCAGCATACTATCATCACAGATGATAATGCCACTGTATGAGCAAAAAATGGTTAATTTCAACAATTTGCTGTCTTACTGGTGTTATTCTAAGGTTTTCAGTACTTGTCAGTTTGGAAGGATATGGTTAGCAGACGACATTACTTTAAACAAGAAAGACATGCACCTTTGCCCTCTATGCTTTTCAATACTGGCTAAAACTTTATCCTCCCCACACAGTGCCTTTATTAGGTAATTCCACATTGACAAACCTACCGGCATTGCAAAATCAACTCAACTGAACCTCAAGGTGTTAGTACCAAATGCCAAGAGCCTAAAAAAAAAAAAAAAAAAAAAAAAAAAAACACTCCCGTCATGCCTTCCTCACGCTGCAGAATGGTGACATCTAAGCAGTTACCAAGACATGGTTTAAAGTGGCAGAGAATATCCTGGCAGTGCAAGTCTTCAGTGCTTTTCACACTTAGACCAGCAGCTGCACAGACATGGAATAAAGGTGGAGGTGTCTCAATATACATCAATAAAAGCATACCCCTAGGGTGGTCCAAAAGGATGACATACTGCAGTTCCTCCATGTGCAGATCACTACAGACAAATCCCATACCATATCCTATCCAGCTAAAGGCCACCCTCCATGTCCCAAGAAGCTCACAATGCATACCTGGACCAAATGGACACACTTGCCAACCAACCTAACACCCTATTCATTTAATTACTCCTCTATAGAATGGTAATCTTATACATCCTCAAATCTACAGCCACAGAGATTCCCGGACTTTGTAAATACAAACACTTAAGACCAAATAGTGACTACTCCCACCAGAGACTCCAAAGTACTGGACCTTGTGCTCACAAATATGGGACAATACTGCCCCCCCCCCCCTATGTCTCGACCTCCTGATAAGGTCCAACCATAAAGATGTTTCCATCAAAATCAATTTTTTTTAATGGGATTATGTAATAGGAACTATTGCAAGGCAAATTACCTTTAAGTGAAGGTTTGTCAAAATTCAATGCCCCTCCAAACCCCGAGAGTACAGCAGCCTATGCTGAATTGCTCAAAAACGCTGTACAAATAAGTCAATGGTTGCACAGAGCCTGCTACACCTACCAGAAGTAAGCTCAGGACTAGCCCCAGAAACAAACTACCCTGGTGGCATCCCAAATTAAATATGATATACAAAAAAATGGAAAAATAAATTATGGCAAAAATCAGGAAGGGTAATTCATATGAAAATAAAACTCTCTCATCCAACTAAATTGGCAACTAAGAAGGCTAACTGGGTCAAGCAAAGCTAACTCTGAGGTTAAGATAGCCTCCTTAGTGAAAGTTAACCATTAAGCATTCTACATCCAAGTCAAAAACCTCAAGGGCAACAGAGTAATATGCTGAACCGGTTGTTAATGGTGCCACATTCATTGAGCCTGGTGATATAGTGAACCTGTTAGCAGACAAATTCAGTTTCAACTTTACCACCCCACCCCCAACTATCCCCCGAAAAATACCCTCAAACATAAACCACCCAACAACTATGGAGCATGTACTGGCTGCACTCTCTAAAGCCCAGAACACACCTTTACTGGAACCTGATAACATTGCAGGCTGCCTCCTGAATAGTCTAAAATATGACTTATCAGGACCCCTGGAGTTTAAGTATAGTCTTAAAACAGGCTTTGGGCCACAGGAATGGAGGACAGCGACAGTCATCTCACTTCATAATGGAGGACCTTCAACAGATCCTGAAAACTACAGATCTATTAATCTGACTACACTTATTTGCAAAGCCATGGAAAGAATCATTGTGGAAATAAAACACTAACATCCCCAATTTTTGACTTATTGCCATTTAACCCCCATCTCTAAACTTCTTGAAAAATGTATCCACCTACAACCCTGTCCCATAGACAACCACCTGCTAACTCCCACAGAGCATGGATTTGGGCCTGGCCACAGCCCTACCACTGCTCTTCTCCTTCCTTGAGACTATTAAAGCCCGGGACTCCGGCTGCACTGTCTCTACCCTAATCTTTAGATCTCTCAAAGGCATTCAATATTCTCTCAACCTTCTCTTAACTAAACTCTGTAATCTAAATCTATCCATCTCCTCCATCAATTGGTTTATCAGCTACCTCTGTTAATAGGCAACAAGCAGTCAAATGGGAAAAAAGCTACCTCCCCATTCCTCAATACTCCCACAGGTGTACCCCAGGGATCTATTCTTGGGCCCCTACTGTTCAACATTTTCATAAATGACTTCCACCACTCCATCCCTAATGCAAAACGTATCCAGTATGCTGACGATTCAACAATTATCTGCTCTGCCATCTCCACCTCTACTCTCAAAACTAACCCAAGATGCCTTCTCTTCCACTGAACAGTGGATGTTTGATAACCACCTAGCACTCAATGCATCAAAAACTAAACGTATATTTACCCCTTCTAAAACCACCTCCATTGACAAAAACTCATTCTCAATCACCAATCAGAATAATATACCTCTCGAAATAGTATCCAATGCAAAACTTCTAGGTGTCCTCATTGATGATCAGCTTAAGTCTGATACCCACCTACAAACAAATATCACAAAAACACACCAGAAACTAGATATGCTCTACTGCCACAATCATTACCTCACTCTGTCTACCAAGTTTGTTCTCTCTATCACATAACTCATCCCCCCTCTCTCCTATATGGTGCCCCACTCCTTACTAACCTACAATCTTCTCTCAAGACAAAACTCTCTTCCTGCTACAACAAAATTTCCAAGTTTGGCACAGGCAATAGATCCTCCACCCATCACTATACTGCCCTCCATAAACTAAATTGGCTTGTGCTGCCCAATTATCTTACCTACATTCAACTAACCTATGCTCACAAACTCATTCTTCAGCCCCTCTCTTTGCCCCTCCCTTGCCTCCACCATTAAAATGCACCAACCTAACAGACTCCTAAGGACCAATACCCAAAATCTTATTGAATTGCACAAGCCTGCCCACCCACCAGGTAATCATCTACTGTCCTTCTCCTTGGCACGTCTCTGGGACTCCCCTGCCACCTCTTATCCGTACCACTGGCAGCCTCTCTACCTTTAAAACCTTGCTTCACTCACACTTAACATCCCTCTGGGAATGCGCCTGCTCCCATCCTACATGAACTCCCTCAGTAACTCACCTCATTTCTTGCCCTCCCTCCCATCTTTTCCACCCCACTTCATACTATCTACCTCGCCACCTCTTTCTTTACTCTCCTCCAAACATTTCCCACTCTGCTCATCTCTCCCTAAGCACCTATAACCTATGCATCCCTTGCCCTATTGTTATATTTCCTCAGAACGGACAAATATATTTGTAAATATCGACTTATGCTTTTTAACTTCTGTTTTATGCAATGGTAGGAAATAGCATTTTTATAAATATTCACTTATGGTCTTTATAATTTCTGTTTAAGCATTTTACTAAATTGTACCTTCAAATACCATGTTTTTTACCTGTACTTCTTTTTACTATATTACTATATTACTATAACTTGTTTTTATTGTGTTTTTACTATGTTATGTTGTCTTTATGGAGCTTTCCTCCCCAGGACTCCATTGAAAATGGGCTCTTCTCAGTCCAATAGACCATCCTGGCAAACGTCAAATAAAACCAAAAAAATACAAATTATCAACAAGGACATAGACCTCCAGACACTGGACCCATCCCATTTTGGCTTTATCAAAGGAAGGTCATGCTTACAGAATCTGGTGGACTTCTTTGAAAAGGTCACTTAGGCAATGCAGAAGGGGAAAACCGTGTACACTGCTAAGGCATTTGATACAATACCCCACTCAGGCACGGTCAACAAACTAATGGACTGCCTTTCGGCTTTGCCCGGTTAGGGGTCGCCACAGCGGAACTCCGGTCCGCTAATGATTGGCAGTAGATTTTTACGTGCTGGCTTGCCGGGCCTCACGCACAACCTTCAGCGAAGGAAGGCCCATTCACGCATGTCAACATGCAGAAGACGCTCTGAGAATCGAACGTGCAACGTCTTAACTGTGAGGCGGTCAACAAACTAATGGAATGAGGTATAAACTCCTTTATAACATAGTGGATAGCTAGCTGGCTCACTGATAGGACCCGGGAGGCTAGAATCAGTGAGGCCACCTCCACAGAGGCCAGTAAACAGCTGAGTCTCCCAGGTCTCTGTGCTAGGCCCACTCCTCTTTGGTATCTACGTCTCAGATCTCAAAGTCAGTGTCAAAGGCCTGTGGCTAACCAAGTTTGCAGATGATTACAAAAGTACAGTTTTGTACCTACCATAAATGTAGATGTTAGAGTGCTAATACAGCTGCAGTCATAACAGATGGGTTCTCCTGCCGTCAGGCGGGTCCTCGGTCGGCCAAATTCCAAAGTCTAGGTCCGGCGTCGGTTGTCGTCGCTTCTTCCCTGACGTCAGTGCGACAGGGATATAAAAGAACCAGCAGACGCCATTTTCTTCAGTTTTTCTTGCCCCAGATGTCAGGTGCCCCCAGAAGGAAGGCAATACATAAAATTATGTAGTAATGCAATGCAATATAATCAAAAAACAGTAGTTGCAAGCATATACACCATAAAAGAATACCCCTAGAGGGGAAGGAGGGAGGGAAACCTGGACTGCAGCTGTATTAGCACTCTAACATCTACATTTATGGTAGGTACAAAACTGTACTATGTTCATCGTGCATACAGCTGCAGTCATAACAGATGGGTAGAATCCCAAAGCTAAGAAAGGGGTGGTAGGCACTAGGTGGAACTAGGAGCGAAAATGCCCTGCAAGACTGCAGTGGCAAAGCCTGCTCTAGATTTGGAGTATAATGGTAGGTTGTAGTGTTTGGAGAAGGTATGCACAGAACTCCAAGTGGCTGCTTCCAAAATATCCTTGGTAGGAGCTCCTCTGAGGAAGGCTGCGGAGGTGGCTGTGGCCCTGGTGGAATGAGTTCCAATGCCTGTAGGAGCAGTTTTGCCATGAAAGGAATAGCAAAAGCGTATGCAGTGGGCTATCCATTTTGAGATTGTCTCTTTGGAAATTGGCTTTCCTTGAGCTCCTACCGCATAGGCCACAAAGAGCTGTTCTGATTTTCTGAAAGGTTTTGTTCTGTCCAAATAATAACGCAGTTGCCTGTGGATGTCCAAGGAATGTAGTAATCTCTCCCCTTTGTTTTGAGGATTGGGATAAAAAGTAGGTAAATGTATGGCCTGATTTAAAGCTACCCTGGATACCACTTTAGGCATAACGGATGGGTTGATTCGTAAGGAAACTCTGTCCTGATGGAAGATGATAAAAGGCTGGACAGCCATGAGAGCCTGTAGTTCTGAAACTCTACGAGCTGAAGTGATAGCCAGAAGGAAAGCTGATTTCCAGGACAAATATTGCAAATCTGACGAGGCAGCTGGCTCAAAAGGAGGCAAAGTCAGTTTTTCCAGAATGAAATTAAGATCCCAAGCAGGTATTGGTTGTTTCCTTGAAGATCTTAAATTCTTAGCCCCTCTGAGGAACTTTCTTAAAAGAGGGTGAGAGAATAAAGGAGGATCAGTGTTGTATTCTGCAGAAATGGCTGAGGCATGGATTTTGATGGAGGAGAACGAAAGTCCACTGCTTAGCAGTTCAGCCACATATTGTAGTATTAGAGGTAAATTCAGTTTTCCAGGGTTCTGGCCCTTTTTCTCATTCCAGACCCAAAAAGTTTCCATTTTGCGGAGTAAGCTTTTCTAGTTGATGGCCTTCTGGCCTCCAAAATGACATCCTGCACCTCCTTGGGGAGTAGGGCCTGCTGTGATGCTAAGGAATCTTCCATGTGGCTAGATTGAGTGTTTTTAGCTGACTGTGAAGAGTTTTGAAGCTGTGCTGAGTCAGAAGAGGCATTAGAGGCAGGGTCCATGGAGGGGAATGAGTCAGGCTCCTCAGGAGTGGGCACCAGTGTTGCCTTGGCCAGTCCGGAGCAATGAGGATCATCTTTGGTCTGTCTGCTCTGGTCTTCAATAGGACTTTGGGCAGCAGAGGAAGAGGCGGGAAGGCATAAACTGTCATTGATGTCCAACTGAAAGAGCGTCCACTCTCCAGGCCTTTGGATGGAAGGTCCTCGAGCAGAATTTTGTCAATTGATTTTTGTGGGAGGCAAAGAGATCTAGGTCTGGCCTTCCCCATTCTTGGATTATTTCTGTAAAAACTTTTGGATGCAACTTCCATTCGTGTGGATCTGTCATATTCCTGCTTAGGTTGTCTGCCAGCGTGTTTTCCTTGCCTGGCAAGTACTGTGCTTGTAGTTCCATTTGTAAGTCCATGGCCATGTTCCAAAGTGATATGGCCCGTCTGCATAGGGGATAGGAATGTGCTCCTCCCTGCTTGTTTATGTACCACATAACTGTGGCGTTGTCCGTTCTTATCAATAGTTGACCTGGTTGTAGAAGGTCCTTGAAAGCTATAATAGCATTTATTACTGCTAGCATTTCTTTTTGATTGATGTGAAGGTGCTTTTCTTTTTGGGACCATTTGCCCTGAATGCACCGGTCTGTCATGTGCGCCCCCCAGGCGTAGTCCGAGGCGTCTGTTGTGATGACGATTTGCTTGAGGCTTTCTGAATGGAAGACCTGTGTTTGTTTGACATGCTTGAGCCCACCACAGAAATTCATTTTGCAGACATGGAAGTAGTGGTATTATTGTTTCCAAACTGTGGCTGTGTTGAGACCATATGTTTTTTAGGTACCATTGTAGTTCTCATATGCAGCTTTGCACATGGGATTAGTAAGATGCAAGATGCCATGAATCCAAGAGCCTGCAGGATTTTCCTTGCAGTCAGCCTGGTGCAATTTGCCAGTGTTCTGAAATACTGAATTAGTTGCCCCTGCTTCTCTGGTGTGAGGTAGGCCATCTGGGTGTTTGTGTCCAAATTGGCACCCAGGAAAATTATATTCCGTGAGGGTATTAGCCTTGATTTCTCTTTGTTGACTGTGTATCCCAGAGAGTTTAATAACATTATTACATAAGCCAGATGTTTCAGAAGAATGTGCTTGCTGTCCGCTTGGATCAGGCAGTCGTCCAAATAAGGGTATATTTGTATCCCTTGAAGTCTGCAGTAGGCAATTACTGATGCCAGGCATTTCGTGAATACTCTGGGTGCAGTAGATAAGCCAAAGGGCAATGCAGAGAATTGATAATGGGTTGAACCTGCAAGAAATCTGAGGTATCTTCTGCAATTTTGTCTGATTGGGACATGCAGGTATGCCTCCTTGAGGTCCAATGCTACCAGCCAAGACTCCTTGCTCAGCATGGGAAGAAGTTGCTGTAGAGTGAGCATCTTGAATTTTGGTACGAGTAGGAATGTGTTTAGGATGGAAAGATCCAAAATAGGTCTCCAATCTTTTCCCTTCCTTGGCACCAGAAATAGCCTGGAATAAAAACCTTGACCTTGTTCGTGTGTAGGTACCTCTTGAATAGCTTTCATGTTTATAAGATCTGAAATTTGCTTTTGTGCCTCTGCCCTTTGATTGTGTGGCAGTTTTGGCATGCCTCTCATTTTTGGAAGGGTATGAAAATGGAATTTGTAGCCTCTGTTTATAATGTCCAGGATCCATTTGTCCTTTGTGACAACATGCCAATTTTTTGAGAATAGTGCCAGCTTTCCTCCTAAGGGGGCTGCCATTTGAGACCTGGTTGGCCTGCAAAGGGAAAGTCATTGGGTTTGCTTTCTGAAAGATTGTGAGTTGTCCTCACCACCTCTTTGTGTAGGAGCTTGCCATTGTCTGCCTCTGTACGATCCTTGTGATTGTCCTCTGCCACTCGGGCGCCTGTATCTGCCTCTTTGGGTTCTGTTTGTGGCAGGAAAGGACCAGTTTTTGGAAGGCCAATTTCTACTAAAATGTGGGGGTTGAACCTGCAGAAATTCTTTCACAGTTTGCATTGATTTAGCTTTTTCCTCCATTTTCCGTAATACTTCCTCAGCATTTGCCCCAAATAGTACAGCCTTTTGAAGAGGGGCGTCTAGTAATTTAGCTTTGACATGATCAGGCAAGGTTTGTTCCTTGAGCCAGGCATGCCTGCGTACGACTGAGCCTGTAACAGCAGCTCTAACATGAGGCCTCTAGAGCATCAAAACCACATTGTAAGGTATGTTTACCCACTTGTTCTGCACTATGCATCAAATCCTGCAACTCCTTCAAGTCTGGTTGTTCAGGTTGTGACATTTTACTTTTCAATTGAGATAACAGAAACTGTTGGTATTTTAGCATATGAAACTGACAGTTTAAGGCCCTCATAGTTAAGGTAGCCGAGGTATATACCTTTTTTCCCCACCTTTCTAAGGATCTGGAATCTCTCCCGGAAGGCAATGGATTTTTGGCAATGGAAGCCTTAACTCCCTTGGGCCCCTGTGAGATGGTTTCTAGGTCAGCAGCATGGCTTTTGTAAAGAAATTGGTGTGAGTCAGGAACCCTGTAGTACCTGTCAGGCTTAACTGGAGCTGGAGGTAGAGAGTCCGGGTTAAGGCAGGCCTCCGAGTAAACATCATCTAGGATGTCCAAGACAGGAGGTATAGCCAGAGGCCTGTGCTGGGGTAACAAAAGAAATTCCCTGAGCCTTTTCTTGGAATCTGAATAATCCTGGCCTTCCCAGTGGAAGTGTTCCCTTAAGGTATGCAAAGTTTCCCCAAATGAGTAATCCTCAGGGGGGGAATACAGAAGGAATAGACTCCTCTGCATTAGAGTCTTCAAAAGGGGAGTAAGACTGTTCCAGATCATCAGAGTGTTCTGAAATAATGGAGCCCTGATCAGAGGAGGGGGAATCTTCCTCCACTCTGGGCCTTTTGTCCGGAGGTGGCTGAGAACCTCTGATTAGAGTAATTAAATCCTCAGCCATTTTAAGCATCTGTTTCTTAGGCATGGGGCCTGGAGATGGGCCTTGTGTAACTGGTCTCTTAGGGTGCATGATTGCTTTAGACTTGGTGAAAGCCTTGATGGAGAAAGAAGAGGAAGGTCTGAAGACAACTTGAGTGGAGGTGGACCTGTCCACATTCTGTTTCAACGCCAAGAGTGGCTTCGGTATCTGTAGTCGGGGTGTGGGCCGAGGAGCCTGCGACCTCGGGTACAGGAGACACCGCCAAAGATGTGTCGTCAGTAATCAGGGGCTGCGTAGGCGCCTCACTGAGAACCGGACCACGTGTATTCGGCTTTGGCGTGGTGTCGGTAGAGGCCGCGGACCTCGAGTGTCGGTCCTTGTCTTTGCGTTTTTAGACAAAACCGGAGTCGGAGTATCCTACGACATGGTATAGTTAAATGCTTTCCCAAAAAAATGCTGGGCGAACTCCGCCCGACACTTAAGAGTGCGTTTGTTGAATGTAGCACAACAGTGACAGACCGAGACGTCGTGGTCTGGGCCTAAACAAGGTATACAGAGGGAATGGAAATCCTTATGCGGTATTTGCTTCCCACAAGAAATACAATTATTAACTGTCTGACATCGGTCTGAGGCAAGAAAAGTTTCCCCAATGGGGTACTTAGCTTTTAAGAAGACTTCGGTTTCCAAATTTTTCGTAATCTCAGGAGCTGGCCGACCGGCACTTGCGAACTGCTTCTGCTTCGGGCACCGCGCAGCAAGAAAGACTGAAGAAAATGGCGTCGGCTGGTTCTTTTATACCCCTGTCGCACTGACGTCAGGGAAGAAGCGACGACAACTGACGCCGGACCTAGACTTTGGAATTCGGCCGACAGAGGACCCGCCTGACGGCAGGAGAACCCATCTGTTATGACTGCAGCTGTATGCACGATGAACATCTGGGAGCAGTCACTGAATCCCCCAAAGACGAACACCCTTCAGGAAGGTCTAACACAGACAAGTGCTTGGTGCCAAAGCCATGGCTTAAAACTCAATTCCAACAAATGCATTATAATACCTTTTGGGAAGTCTGCCACTCTGCATAACTACATCATAAATAAAATACCCTTAAAGGCAGATTCACTATTCAGAAATCCAAGAACTCATGTAGACAGTAGCCTAGCCTTCAACGAACATGTGAGCTAGGTAGTAAGAAAATCCTTTATGTTGCTCAACTTATAAGCAAGGGAATGCCATCTAGGTCCCGACAGGTCATCTTACTCAGCACTTATCAGACCCATAAGGGTATACCACCATCTTTGGACCTGACCAGACGCATGCTGCAACTCAAAATATCCACAAAGATTCCTTACAAAAGTAATACGGGGGTAAACAATATCCTACACTGACCTCCTCACAGCTCTGTCTCTTTGCTCAGTATTGTGCAGACTTCTGAGAGGAGATCTTTGTCTGGCATACAAGGCATCCCTGGATTCTGTTTTGATGGACCATTTGTAAACCCACAAAACAAGCCCTCAATTTTGCTTGCAACATAAATGGAACATGTTGGACAGAAACATAACTTTCTCAGAGAATTCCCATTCTCTAGAGCAAGCTCCCCATCCATATGAAGCAGAGTTCCTCTGTATCCCTATTTAAACACAACCTGGACCATTGGATTGGTAACTGGAAATTCATCTCTGGTCTAGCTTCTAGGTGTCTAGTGGACAGAGGCAATCAATAAATCAAAACTGTGGGTCACATTTGGGTTACATGGCTAGGCTTAATAAGGGCCCTAGCGGTCATTAACCTAGTATACACCTATGAACACATCAGTGGGCCATCTTTCAAGAACTGCAGAATACTAAGTACATTCAGTAAAATAAGAAAATATTACTGCATACTTACCATGCAGCAAATTTGCTTTTGAATCCATACTGCGTACTCTATAAGCTTCCAGTAGGGCTACTGATGTGATGAATGGGTTAGACACAGTTACTTGACTCAGAGCAAGCATCTGGAGAACAAAAGTTTCAAGTTTTTGTTTAAACCCAACTGTCTTTTTAATGCCTTGTACTCTTGTCAGAGAATAAGAAAATGTACTACATAACTAAATAATGCAAAATAATGGCTGCAAAGCCACAGATGGGAGAGAAACTAATTTAAAAAAATCAACAGGAACAGAACACAATGGTCATATTTTTTGATAAAATGTCAAGCCTAGTGTCACAATTATATGATAGCTTTCCCAAAGTACAGTTTAAGTTCACCAATGAGCTGTACCAAAATGCGCTCATATGAAATGTCCAGGAACAAAGACATTTCACAGCTTAACTAAAAATCTCAAAATACATATATTTGGGTCTAAAAGCACATACTTGTATTACATGTATTTTTTAATTGCTTAGTCCCTACCTTCATCCATACTGACCTTTAATGTCTACCCTTGTAATTACTCAAGTGAGACATTTAAAATATTCTCAATACAAAGCAACAAAGAAAGACGAGTATGGTATTGTGCTGCTACTCACACCCTATGCAGACAACCAGTCACAACCTGTCATTTGAAAGTCAAAGCACGCAATGCCCACTACGTATAGAATGCCTAGCTGACTACTCATCCATTTACTCAAGGGTTGTGACCCAAAAATCTAGTGTTAACAGCAACCCAGTGGATGCTTGATTTCTACAAGATGGTCTATTTTCCTTCACTGATATAAACACTTTCACTGTACCAGCCATATTTTAGACAGGAACTGAGGTACTGAAGAATAACAGCTGGAACTGAGACAACAGCTACAGGAGTGAAGCAGCCCATCTCTTTGCAATGCTGACATGAAATGAAGGACATACAAGTCAGGGAGAGTGCTCACACAGCAGCCTTCACAATACAAGTGTGGAACCTGGAGAAAGATATAGCAGGCTCTTGTTTTGGTGGATGCTCATTTCAGCTGCCCATGGTAAGGTTTAAAATGCAAGTGAAAAATCACCTAAATGCTGACTGGATGATGGTCATGCTACAACTAATTCAATGTGTACGAGAATAAGTACAATACAAATGATGTAGCAAGCAAAGGGGGAGAAAACTGTCAATCTCGTGCATCAGACACAAGCCTACAATGTAAAAGTGGACTGAAACATGAAATATAAACTAGGTAAAGTTTACAACTACAGATATTTTCTTATTTTAATGCATCTCAGAAAAGCATAAAAAGTTGTTGCGTCTTACCATGTTCCATCTGTGTTGTAGATCTTTATTCTTTCATTATTGTCAGGACTTTGGTTCTGTCCTCGGAACTGACACGGCCATTACAAAGCTCGCGATAGCCAAAAACTCTCAGCAAAGACCTACCCAAAACTGACAAGGCCATTACCAAGCTCGCGACAGCCAAAAACTCTCAGCAAAGACCTACCCAAAATGCCCCTCTTATAGTCTCTTCAGATCGAGTTTGCCCACCATTATAGCATAGAAGTAATAATAGTGATAGTAGGAGGCTCTGTCTGAGAAGACACCTTAACTAATAAAGGAAATCCTCAAGTCCACCAGGAGTCCAGGCAGGGGGAAGGAGGGCAGGAAGTAATGAATGAATAAAGATCTACAAAACAGATGGAACGTTATGGTAAGACATAACTTCTTTATCTGATGTTGTAAATATTTATTCATTCCTTACAGTTAGGACCAAGTCCCCAGCTACTTGAAGCCAGGGTGGTCTTAAGGAAGGACATTCCTGAGCACCATAGAACCAAAAGATGCTCATTCCCTGGAGGCCAAATCCAACTTGTAATGAGTGATAAAGGTATGAGGTCTTGCCCAAGTGCTGGCTGCACAGACATCATCCATAGAGGCTCTGGAATGAAAAGCCACTGAAGTAGCCACCGATCTAGTAGAGTGAGCCTTTATTCTGGAAGGCAAGGACACTTTGCTCTGAAGGTAGATGAAAGTAATGGCATTTCTGAGCCATGAAGATAGTCATTTTGGAAACAGGCTTACCCAATCTGGGTCCTGCAAAGGTCACAAACAACTGATCCATTTTTCTGAAAGATGTAGTTTTGTCCAAGTAGAAACAAAGTTGCCTATGAACATAGAGGGTATGCAAAAGATATTCCCCTCTATCTGAATGGTGAGGAAAGAAAACTGGTAGATTAATAGATTGATTAATGGAAAACCCGGAAATGACCTTGGGCAAAAGGGAGGGGGGGGGTCAGTACGTAGGGACACTTTTTCCCTATGAAAAATCAAGTAAGGTCTCCTGACATTCAAGGCCTGCAACTCAGAAACTCTTCTCACTGAAGTAAGGGCTACTAGAAGCAGAGTTTTCCACAACAAAAATTTTATATCACAGGAGTTAGAAGGCTCGAAGGGGGGACTTGTTAACGACTGAAGCACCAAATTCAAGTCCCATGGCTCTATAGGAGGCTTGACCAGAGGTTTAATATGTAATACTCCTTTCATGAAGGTCTTGCACAGTCGGTGTGACAGATGAATCGTCAATTCCATTGTGGAAATTTGCAATAGCTGCTAAATGCACTGTAACTGTCGATGCTGAAGCTCCTGCATGCAATATGGTAGTCGGGAACTGTAGGATCTTCTGAACAGGGATGGAAAAAGGGATCTATGTTATGTTCTTTGGCCCATCTAGAGAACCTAGTCCACTTACTAGAATAAATTTTTCTGGTGGAAGGTTTGTGCGAAGCCAGAAGAATCTCACGAACAGGGGATGAAATATCAGGTAGCCTGGCAAACATTGAAGTGGAGAAACCAAGCTGTGAGCTTGAGGCTGTGGAGATTGGGGTGAATCAGTCTCTGAGGATGAGACAGCAGACCTGTGAATCAGGTGAGGCCACAGGAAAAGGAACCAGACTTGACGAGGCCAATAAAGGACAATGAGGATCACTCTGCTTCTCAACTTTTGAGCTTTCTGTAGGAATTTTGGGATGAGAGGAAATGGGGGAAAGGCATACAGCAGACCTTAGGGCCAATCATGCATCAGAGCATCCCTCGTGACTCCCTCTGAGGGGGGGGGGGATCAGGGCAAAACAGCTTCTGCATTTGTTGTTTAGGGGAGAAGCAAACAGGTCGCAGCAAGGCCTGCCCCAACTGCAGAAGATCTGATCCATTATTATAGGATTGAGGGACCACTCGTGAGGCATCAAAATGTCCCTGCTCAGATTGTCCGCAATACGATTGGAACTCCTGGGAATGTGTGTTGCTATGAGAAAGCTGTTGGAAGCCATCGCCCAATGCCAAATTCTCATGGCTTCCCAATACAGGGGGGTAAGACGTGGTTCCGCCTTGTTTGTTGATGTACCAGATAACTGACATGTTGTCTGACTGAACTGCAATTGTCCCGGAAGGAAGGGATGTGTGGAACACTTGCAACACTAACTGAACTGCCCTCAATTCCAAGACATTTATGTACAGTTGGCCTCCATGGGGGACCAGGTGCGTTGGACTGCCTTTCCCTGGAAATGCCCCCCCCCCCCAAAACAGGGAAGCATCCGTGGTAACTGTGGCCCTGAGCTGGGGAAAACAGAATGGTCGACACTAAAGATTTGACTCTGGCTTCATCTACCAAAGCATTTGCTTCTTGCAATGACTTGTAAGGCATATCATGTGGTCGAGTAGGCGAGTTAAAAATCGACCATTGTGATGAGAAGAGCCACTGCAATAGTCTCATGTGCAACCTCGCCAGTGGTACCAAGGTAATAGTTGCTGCCACAGAGCCCAACAGTTGTATTACAAGGCATGGTGGCACAAATGTCTGTGAGAGGAGGACTTGAATCTGGTTTCTTATTTTTGAAAGCCTGTGAGGAGGGAGAGAAGCTTGACAAGATGTTGTGTTGAAGATCGCTCCAATGAATTCCAATGATCTCGATGGAGACATGTGGGATTTGTCCGTGTTGATCGTGATACCTAGGCGAAGAGCAAGGCTTTAAGTGTAAGAGAGACTGAGAATGAGAAGATTCCTGGATGTGGCAATAAGGAGCCAATCGTCTAGATATGGAAACACCTGGAATCCTTGTACTCTGAGATGAGCTACTATGACTGCCATGCATTTGGTGAACACTCTGGGGGCTGTCGAGACACCAAAGGGCTATACCCTGAACTGATAATGATTGGCTATCAGCCTAAGCCGAGAAAAATCTTGGAGCGTTTGTCCATCTATGTGGTAATACGCATCCTGGAGGTCTACAGAACACATCCAGTTTTCCTTCCCCAGAAAGGGGAGAATGGATTGTACCGTGACCATCCAGAATTTTTGAGGTTTGATGAATTTAATAATTTGAGATACAGGACTGGTCTCCAGTCCCCTGTCTTTTTTTGGCACTAAAAAGAACAAGTAAAACCCGGACCTTCTTTGGTCTGGTGGGACTGGTTGGATGACTCTGTCTTAGCAGCTTTTAAATTTCTAAGACTGCGACCTCCCTCTGACCGGGTAGGACACTGGGGATATGTTTCACAGGTCTGGGGGTGAGGTCGAAAGGGATACGATAGCCTCTGGATATTACCTCTGACCCACGCATCCATTATGAGTTCCCAGGCCTGTAGGTGCAGGGAAAATCGACCCCCCGACTGCTTCCAGAGGAAAGCAATCGGCCCACTGTTCAGGGGCACTGGAAGGGTCTGCGAGAGAAGGAATCTCTAGCACCTTGGTTAGGCGGACCCCCCTCTGCCCCAAAAGGGGCATCTTCAAAATGAGTTGCCCCCTCTGTCGCGGGAGGATTGCTTGTCACGAGTGTCACAAAAGGGTCCTTGGGACTTCTTGAACCACAATTTTCCTCCCCTTTGATTCCTGGAGTAGGACCTCTGGTGATGGTGGTGGTGGTGGGGGGGGGGGGTGGAAAAATATATGCCCATAGAAGACAAGATCTTTCTGTCTTTTTACTATGTGAAAGTCTCTCTCTTACTTTGGGAACAAAGAGAGAAGATTCATCAACAGGCGCGTTGACAAAGGAAGATTTAAAGGGGTCCGCGAAGTCACACAAACTCATCCAAGCATGTCATCTCATAACGATGCAGCTGCTCAAGCTGCCTCCTCGGTAGTGTGAGAAATCAAGCGCATTGAGGAGTTTGAGATAGATTCCAAGGTAGCTAGCTGAGAGGCAATGGTATCATCCACCTCCTCAGGCAGTACCTCTGCCAAAGAGGCAGACGTTTCAGAAATGTCTCTTTAAAGGCAAGTAAAGTGTGCCAGGTAATTCAGCGACTGGATGTCAAAGGTCGCTGAAGTGTAGGTCCGCTTCCCCAGTCTGTCCATAGCCAGAGACTCCCTGCTCGGGGGATGAACAGTGGAACTATCTTCCATCAGTTCCTTCTTGGTGGCCGCCACCACGACCATGGAATAGACTACCAGTTGTTTGGACCAATTGGGCTGGTCTTCCGGGCTGGACAAAATTTTATCTAGACACCGGGGGACAGGTTCTATGTTGTCCGGGGCCTTCCAGGCATGCTGCACAATAAGTCGAATGAGCTCATCTGCAGGTGGGGTCACCCAGAAAGTAGATGGCCGAGCACAGAAAGCCTGCAAGAACACAGATTCCTCCAAAGGGTTGGTAGGTTTCCAGTCTCCCCTATGCTCGAGGATCACGAGAATGTCTCCAAATGAGATGTCTTTCAGAGAAGACCATGGGGACCCTTCGCCCTCACTGCAATCAGTGTCCTCAGTGATGGATTCCTCAGGGGAATCAAGATGCTTCCTCTTGCAAAGTTTCTTCTGGGGTGGCTCCCCAGTGGGATCTTCTGAGGAAGACTCCGGAGAGAGGGTTCCCTTGGAGGGCAAGCCTTGCTGCTCCCATGCTTGAGGTTCCACAGTAGGAGGGTGAGACAGCTGCAAGCTAGAGGGGGTTCTAGTTCCGATGCCAGTGGTGTCAACTGTGAGCCTGTTGAAAGGATCCATTAGCTGGAAAGCAGGCCCACCAGATGAGGTATGGGGGCCCGGAACAGAGAAGGATGACCTCAGAACCGGGGTCACACCCCGCCCTGAGGAGCCTACCTCCAGGTGAGGAGCTTTGAGAGGACTGGCAGCTGTCGGGAAAGTTGTGGCCACAGAAAAATAAAAATCGGCGCCGAACTAGGTACCACGGTGCAGACAGCCCAATCACTGCTCCCAGTGTGCCCCAGTTCCAAAGGAGCCATGGCACCAAGAGTAATCTGTGCTGACAGGGAAGACTCCGCTGTCAGCGTCAAGACAGTATGTACCGGGATGGCCATCGGTACCGAAGTCTCTGAAACCCAGGTGGCGGTCAGAGGAGGACAGACAGGAGAATACGCCGTGAAAGCTTCAATACCTGGTCTGGGTGGTTAATCCTCTAGCTACCAGAAGCTGGTCTACAACCTTCACTACATCCTGTTCTGAAAGGCTCCTGGTGGATCTGAAGGACGCTGCCGATGGGGAGTCTGCTCTCTCAAGAAAGGGACTAAACTGCTGTCCCAAACAGGGGTCATATGAAGGAGAATATCTAGTTCTTGGAAGGTGCTCTATCTTCGGAACTGAAGTAGTCATTACCAGAGGAGCCATGTAAGACATCGGCACCATGACCAGGGAAGGTGTGTATGCAGGTACAGTAGTCGGGAGCCTGTGTCACAAACAAGGTTGGCACAGTGTGAGACGGTGTCAAGGTCGGTACAGTGGAAGTAGTCTGAGTCAAAATCAAAGGCAGCACAGAGGGAGAAGACAAGGACCCTGGTGCCGATGTTGTCTGCGCCGATGGTGTGGGAGAAGCCCGGTGTAGACTCTATTTCCAAGGAAGACTGGGATATCAGAACCAAAAAACTCAGCTTCTCCTTATGTCTTTTAACATCTTTATGCTTAGGAGATGGTGAGATCTCCGTCCCAGAAAGAGTGAATGTTAAGTTGTCAATCTCGCCTTCATTCTTGCTGGATGGGTTCGGAGCCGATCCTCGGCTCCGACTCGGCACTTGCTTTAGCTTAGGAACTCCTTTTACCAGCTCGAGGCAACCCTATATCCCATGATGCAAGGCGGAACTACCTCAGATCTCGTTTGCCGCTTAGCGAAAGAGGTCTCCTTTGCCAGCTGAGGTAAGTGATTTTCTGGTAAAATCAGAAAAAGCTTAGTTAGGAATTTAATTTCCCCTTTTAGTCTTAGTATAGTCTGTAGTATATTACAGCCTACCCTATTCCCTCCTTTTCAAACTTTATAACCCTTTTTATAACCTTTAGTATAAAGTTTTTAGTTAGGCCTAAAACCCTATTGGTTATAATCCCTTCCTGTGTGTTGTGTGTAGGGGATTAATTTTGTGTGTTTGTTGGGGTTTTGTGTGTGTTACTTCCTCCTAGGATGTCTAGGGAAGGCAAGGTCTCAGGCTTTAAGAAGTGTGACCAGTGCTGTCAGAAAATGTCTCTGACAGACCGTCACACTTCTTGTGTGTACTGCCTGGGGCCTTTGCACCTGCAGGACTCCTGTGCTTTGTGTCACGCTTTTACCCAGAGAGTCCTGCAGGAAAGGAGGAATAAGCTTATCCTCCGAGGCTTACTTAAGCCAGAAGGTTCTCCCTCTAAAGCAGGGTCTGGGAAACCTTCTAAACAACCGAAGGCTCAGGCTTCAGTATCCAAGCCTCCTCCGGTGGCTTTGGCTCCGTCGGAGCCGAGATCGGCTCCGGCTGGAACCGATGCATCTACCGTTAAAGTAGTAGGGTCGGCGCCGGCTGGCTCCAATACCTTCTCTACTGTGGCCTTGTCGGCTCCGGCTGGAGCCGACACTTTATCCAGCATCGGAGCCGAGAAAACTTCGGCTCCATCTGGAGTTCAGGGGACTTCGGCTCCGATGGCTTCGACCCGAAAGAGATCTCGGTCCCCTTCGATACTCAGTATCCATTCGGCTCCGGGGTCTCCTCTTTTGTCGGAGCGGAGCCATCGGAGCCGATCTTCGAGATCTTCCAGGCTGTCTGACCACGACTTAGAGAGGGTGGTAAGCAGGCTATTGAAGTCTCAGGCACTTGCCCAAATGCTCCATAGCCCGTCTCAACAGACTTCGGCTATAGCCTTACCCCTTGAACTTCCTCCTCCGACTCCACACCAGAGTTCGGAGCCGGAGCTTCTCGGGACAGCGACTGTTTCGATGCCGGAGCCGATACATCCTTCGGCTCCGTCGTCCTCGGCTCCGATCTCCTCCTTGAGGCCTTCCTTGGAGGGATCCGGTCATCGGGTTTCCACTGTCGGCTCCGAGGGGGCTAGTGGCATCGGACCCTTGTCCGACCCCGCTCTCCCTCTCGGGGCTTCGGCTTTGGTAAGCTCGGCACCGACATCGGCCTCGGAGCCTTCCCTCTCATTGGAGCCGGGAATTCCTGTTTCTTCGGAGCGGGGATATTCCGGTCTCCCGGGGAGGGGAGCCTTTGAGGTGATGAGGAGTGTCCTGGCCTCTGAGCCTGGTCAACGGTCTATCCCTCTAGCTCCTCCCTCATCAGTGCCTGCAGATGCCTCTTGCCAGCCTCTTGCTCTCAGGCCCAGGGATCCATCGCCCCAGGTTTCCCCACTGGGAATTTCCTCCTCTTCTGAGGTTTCTCCTGATCCTGCAGGGGAACCCCCTCGGAAGAGGACGTGTAAGAGGAAACACACAGACTCCCCTGAGTCTACTACATCTGATACCGACTTAGATGAGTTGGAGGGTTCCCCACAGTCCCCCTCTGAGGATGTCTCCTTTTCAGACATCCTTGAGCTTCTCAAACAGAGGGGGAATTGGCCCTCCATTGACCCCTCCGAGGATGAGTAGGTATACCTGGAGGCTTTTGGATCCCGACCCTCCACCTCCTGGGTGTCTCCGCCTTTCGACCCACTTATGCAGGTAGTGGCTCGGAAGGCGTGGGCGGCTCCAGATTCTGTGGAACCTGTCCCCAGAAGACCATCCAAATTCATTACGGCCCCTTCGGACAAACAGTTCCTTTCCAAGGGTGTCTCGGTGGATGCTATGGTGGTGGCGGCTGCCACTAAGAAGGAACTGGCGGATCCTTCAGTACCTGTCCATCCTCCTAATAAGGACTCTAGGACCATGGACAGGTATGGAAAGCGGATGTTTTCTTCAGTGACCTTTGCTATGCGTTCGCTGAATTATCTTTGTCACTTCACCAGGCTTCAACGAGATATTCTCAAGGAACTGGGAGTAGTAGTCCAGGATCCTTCTGCTGCTGGGGCTCAGGAAAAGATTGCCTCGCAGCTTGCAATCCTGAATTCCATATCTAACTCCTCCATGCGGCTCGTATCCTATGCGGCCGATGGAGCGAGCAGGGCCGCAGGCACAGGAGTTGCTCTTAGACGCCAAGCCTGGATGCGGCTTTGTAATTTTGCGGACCCCTTTAAGGCGTCCCTCACTAACACCCCCTTTGATGGTTCGGCTTTGTTCGGACCTCAGGTGAAGGATACCTTGACCAGGTGTGAGCAGGACGGTAAAACTCTTTCTGCCGTTGGAGTCCAGTTTTCCACTCCTTCTAGACCATACCCCAAGGGTCAGAAGGGGGGGGGGAAGATGTGGTTCCGTAAAGCCCAAGGAGCTACACCGGATGCATGTGGTCAGTTTACCCCCAGAGGCAGAGGGGGTAACAATAATAGACGCCGCCCTAGAGGCAGGGGGGGTCCTCAGAACCAGGGCAACAGGGAGTCTCTTCCTAAGAAGCCCTTTCAGCATCCCTGAGGTGTTGCCCGACTGTCCACCCTTGGAGGCAGTCGGGGGAAGGATTTCGCTGTACCCAGTAGCCTGGCAATCCCTATCTCAAGAGATGTGGGTACAGTCGATCATATCTGAGGGTTACAAAATCCCTTGAAGGTTTCCGTACCTCTACAATCCCTTCCAGACATCTCACCCGGTCAAAGGGATTTGGCAGAACAGGAGGTTTCAAAGCTCCTAGAAAAAAGAGCCGTCCAGACTATGCCGGCAGACGAGGTAGGATCCGGAGTCTACTCGAGATTCTTTTTGGTCCCCAAAAGGACGGGAGATTGGAGACCAATATTAGACCTGAGCAATCTAAACAGATTTGTCAAGAAGGCAAGATTCCGGATGGTCACGCTTCAGTCCATTCTGCCCTTTCTGGGCAAGGACAACTGGATGTGCTCTATAGACCTTCAGGATGCGTACTATCACAAAGATTCACAGACGCTCCAGAAGGTTTCTCCACTTTCGGCTAGGGACCAGTCATTACCAATTCAGGGCACTGCCCTTTGGCCTCACTTCAGCCCCCAGAGTGTTTACCAAATGCATGGCAGTGGTCACAGCTCAGAGACGTCAAGGATTCCAGGTGTTTCCCTATTTCGACGACTGGCTCCTCTCCGCCACCACCAAGTGTCAGCTTCTTCAGTCCAGAGACTACACTCTACAGCTTTGCAGGAGTTTGGGAATTTCAGTAAATTTCGAAAAATCTTCTCTGCTGCCTTGCCAATCTATCACCTTTATAGGCGCAGAATTAAACACTGTCAAAATGTTAGCCAGACTAACAGATCAAAGAATTCTGGACATCCAAAAATTCGTTCGGCTTCTTTTGCAAAGCAACAAGATCAAAGCCAGATTTATACTGAAGGTTCTAGGTCTGATGGCTGCGGCCATTGTTCTTCTACCACTGGCTCGCTTCCACATGCGTCTTCTGCAGTGGATGCTATTCACGCAGTGGTCGTACCACAGTCTCCCGATGAGGCACGAAGTATTGGTAACACAGTCGTGCCGAGCTCATCTGAACTGGTGGATATCTTCCCCTCTTCTTCATCAGGGCCGACCCTTTATTCCCCCTCCTCCAGTTGCCACAGTCACTACGGACGCCTCTCTGATCGGGTGGGGGGGGCATTATCAGGGCAGGATGGTCCACGGGACGTGGCAACCCATAGAATACCATCTGCACATAAATGTCCTGGAGATGAGAGCAGTGCTTTTAACGTTGCAAGCCCTCAACGACTTTCTTCCCACGGGGACTATTGCAGTTCAGACGGACAACATGTCCGTAGTCTGGTACATCAACAAACAGGGCGGGACCAGGTCCTATCCGTTATGTCGAGAAGCTCTCAGACTTTGGCAATGGGCGATCGCTTCTCAGCGGTTTCTGATAGCAACGCACATCCCCGGCAAGTCCAACCTATTAGCGGACAGGCTGAGCAGATCCATTCTGATGCCTCACGAGTGGTCTCTCAATCAATCTGTAGTGGATCAGATTTTTCTGAAGTGGGGCACTCCTTGTTGCAATCTTTTTGCTACTCCTCAAAACAACAAGTGCCCCGATTTCTTCACTCTCTTTCCCCTTCCAGGCCAACCTCTGAGAGACTCTCTAACCCAGGATTGGCCCCGGGGACTTCTGTACGCTTTTCCTCCTTTTCCCTCGATTCCACAAGTCATTCAGAAAGCCACCGTTTTGAGAGCCAAGTTGATCCTCATTGCCCCATATTGGCCTCGACAAATTTTGTTTCCGTCTCTGCATCGTCACCTTCTGGTGCAGCCCTGGCATCTGGACCCAGTTCCGGATCTTTTGATCCACCAATCGGGTCAGCAGCACCGGGCCATTCATTCTCTCAACCTCACTGCTTGGTTGCTCCACTTCCTACCCTAGCCAGGCTACCGATGATTTCGGACTCACAGAGACATTTTAGTCTCTTCCTTGAAGTCGTCCACTAGGACTGTTTATGCTAGCAAGTGGCGACATTTTTCTATTTGGGCAAATTCCAGAAATATTGGCCCCTTTACTGCTCCTGTACATTCGGTTTTAGATTTCCTGGTGGAGGTTTTTCATTCAGGATCCTCGTCATCTACAGTCAAAGTACAACTGGCTGCTATTTCTAAGTATCATGTTGGCCTGCATGACAATAACATTATGTCTCATAGGTTATGCAAGGCCTTTCTGAGAGGAGTTTTCCTCCTAAAACCACCTATAAAGCATCCTCCTCCGCAATGGGATCTAAACTTAATGTTGGCATCCTTGATACTACCTCCCTTCGAACCGTCTGCTTCATGTTCTTTGAAGTTATTGACCTGGAAAACTATATTTTTACTGGCTGTCACTTCTGCAAGAAGGGTTTCCGAGATTCAAGCTCTCTGCATTCGTTCCCCTTATCTGATTTTTCATAAGGACAGGGTATCATTAAGAACTAACCCTTCCTTTCTCCCCAAAGTCGCATCTCAAACCAACATTAACCAATCTATAGACCTACCAGTCTTTTTCCCAAACTATTCCGACAGAGCTGAACAGAAACTGCATTTTTTGGATGTCCATCGTCAGCTCAGGTACTATTTGCATAGAACTAAACAATTCAGAAAATCGGACCAATTATTTGTCTCCTATGCAGAAAACAGGATAGGTCTTCCAGTATCTAAAGTGACCTTATCCAGATGGTTGACTTCCACTATTTCCTATGTGTACTCTCTCAGAGGAAAACAGCTATCTTCTAAGCCAAAAGCACACTCAACCAGGAGTCTATCCACTTCTGCAGCCTTTCAGGATAGACTACCCATTGATACCATTTGTGCAGCAGCTACTTGGGCTACGCCCCATACCTTTGTCTCTCATTACAAGTTGGACTTGGCCTCCAGAGATAGGGCCAGTTTTGGTTCCACAGTTCTCAAGAGTCTGTTCCATTGAGCCACCCGGGATACAGGTGCTAGGGACGCGGTCTCATCCAGCAAGAATGAAGGCGAGATTGACAACTTAACATTTAGAAGTTATGTACCTACCATAACGTTCCATGTTAGTTGTCTTCTCTCGCCTTCTTTCTTGCGTCCCTCCCTCCTTCCCCCTGGCCAGATCTTGAAGAGTTCCTATTAGGTTGTTTCCTCCGGAGCCTTCATATGAGGACTTCTATTAGGAACTTGTGTTCCTAATTATGTTAGGATAGTCTTTAGCAGGGTAGGTTAGCTACCAAACGAGATCTGAGGTAGTTCCGCCTTGCATCATGGGATATAGGGTTGCCTCGAGCTGGTAAAAGGAGTTCCTAAGCTAAAGCAAGTGCCGAGTCGGAGCAGAGGATCGGCTCCAAACCCATCCAGCAAGAAAGAAGGCGAGAGAAGACAACTAACATGGAACGTTATGGTAGGTACATAACTTCTAATTTTAACATACCCTTAAGGATAAGTTTGTTCTTGCGTTCAACCAATGTACGGTTGCTGAAGCTAGAACAAATGTCGCAAGACACATTAAGGTGGTCAACGCCCAAACAGCAAACACACCAGCCGTGACCGTCAGAACTGGCCAACATACGCCCACACTTATCACATTGTTTGAAACCAAGTTTGGCCTTAACTGCCATAATACAGAGTATAACCACACAACAAACTAAATAACTAACAGCAAGACAAGAGGAGGTTTTTATTTTTTTTTTTTTTTTTTAAATTTATTTATTTATTCATTTTTTTACAGATAAGGAAAGAGTACCAACAATAGTACTAAGAAATACCAAAGGTAAGAAAAGGGCCTACTAAGGCAGGGAGAGAGGAAGTAGTACCAACGATGGTACGAAGAACTACCAAAGGTAGTGGTTAGGGCATAGTCATGAAAGAATAAAGTAAAGATAGGAAAAGACTAGAGACAAGAAAAAAACTTGTCTTACAACACACTAGAATCAAGAAAAAAACACAAAAAGCTAACACTTACCTGAGAGAAGGCTTGGCACGTCTGATGAGGAACATGGCAAATGAGATCTGAAGAGACAGAGGGGCATTGTGGGTATGCCTTAGCTGAGAGCTTTTGGCTGGCGTGAGTTTGGTAACGGCAGTGTCGGTTCCGAGGACGGACCCGAAGTCCTAACAGTAAGGAATGAATAAAGATTTACAACATCAGATATGACTTGACAAATATGTTAGCATGGATTAAGTGAAATAACTGATAACTTTGTATGTATACAAGGGCTGCTATAGCAGTTACAGTTTCAGCATTCATGCTCCAAGTACCCTTTTGCAGTGTAAAACTAAACTGACTGTGTGATGCAACCACTTTTTACTTTTAAATTTTTTCATTTGTTAACCAGGTAAGTGAATTTATCCATAGATCCAGACTCTAGTCACAACCTAGGCAGCTCACAAAGGTTAAGGTAAATGGCAATAGTATATACATGGTTTAGTGCACTGAATTAAATCAGCGTGTTTTAGGAAAGTGGGAAGAAACCAGATTACATGGAGAAGACACGGGAGAAACTAAGCAACCTCAACATACTGACCAGAGTTTAGTAGTGAACTCAACCACAGAGTTATGAGGCACAGATCTTAACTAATGAGATGCTGTACTCATTACTGCAATTGTAGTGTATACCAGTAGTAAAACATACATATATTGGTGACTTGTACACTCAAGTTTTACTCTGTGAAAACTCATGATAAAATGTATACAAGATATGGGGACTCAATGGAGTGCGCATGAACAACTGAGTAATATGGCAGAAAAACACCCAGACTGTAAATAGTTAACTGTGCATCACTAACAGCTGTAGTTCATCTATAAAGACTGTTTGGTAACATTTGCCACTGGTGTGGTGAAGAACTTGGGGGGGGGGGGGGATAACTCCTGAACCTCAACATAAAAAATCAGGACAGTTTAAAATAATTGTGAGACAAAAAGTCCCAGATCAGGAACAGATTTTAAATACTGCTTTTATAAACTTAGTAAGTTGACAGAACAGGTTTTGCTTTAGCATGCATTTTCTGAATGATTTGAAGTGTGAAGCTCAAATGTCTGTCATTATTTGGTGACTTCAGTCCTCAATGATTTGCCCAAAAAACACAAAATTTTATGAGAAATGAACCAAAATGTACATAAATATGGACAGCTGAAAGGTATGCCCATGGGAACTAGTAAATGACAATTCCTCTGCCACTGTCATGAGTGTCTCTTACATATACTGCTAAAAGTGATTCAGTGATACTAAACAAGGAAGCAAGTTATAAGCAACCAAGCAAAGGTTGTTGAAACAATGGAAGGAGAGGCAGGGTAACTCAAAAATTGTACTAGCACAAGGAGGTCTTCACAGAGTCACAGCTATGGGTACAGAAATTAGATGTAAACAAATATGAAAAGTCAGTGTAATAATCTATGTATAAAATTAATACTTTGAGGGCAAGGAGGGCTAACAATTATGCTCATTTGGAAAGAAATGCTGCATTTTTTTTTTTACAAACTAAATGATCTGATGAAGATGATTTAACACACCAAATAACACCATTAACTTGGAACAGCATTCCGCAACTTCACTTTACTGGAGGATTTCTACACCTTGGGGTGAAAGAACACATCTTTCAGACAGCTTACAAAATTGGTGTGAGAGAGGTAGGGAAACTGGGCTAGGAGCTGTGGATAGTGACTTGAATTCACAGCACAGTAATTCATTAGCTGGAACCTGACTTGTTTTTGGAAAGTTACTTTTATTTGGTTTGGAAGAGTTATCCTCTTGCCATTTTCTTTTGGGGGCCTGCTTGTTGTTAGGCTGGGATTTCTGTTTAGTCCGTCTTTTAAAGGAATGATGAGCGGTCTTGTTATGGTAGAACCTGGGTACCTGAAAAATCCTACAAACTCCATGCATCAATTTATTTCTGTCATCTTACTGTTTAAGGATCTGTGCAGCCACAGGCCCAAATACCAGATCCAGGCTAAGTAGAGAATTAAGAATTTCAAACTTCGAATTATCAGAAAAATTCTTATAAATAACCAAACAAATCTCACCACAGAAAAAGCAGAACCTGTAGACACTGTCAAGCACAATCATTCACACTTTTCACAGCATGTTTAGAAACCAAAGTCAAGTTAGAAACTAATTTGAATATGGCATGCCTTCTGCAGGCAAACTCTAAACACATTTTTGCATAAAGTTTCACATACTTCCCTGATAAGTCAAGATCCTAAAAGCTGGCATAATAGAATCAAACAGTCTCTTTCTTGTTTGTCTAATCACTTGCCCTCCTTCTCAGAGGGTACTGGGTGAGTTGTAGGAAACAAAAAAATTGTTAGCTGCTGCTGCTTGAATTATTGCAGCAGGGTCAGTTGAGAGATGGGAACAAAAATATTGATAAACTGGACAGACCCTATATCAACAGCTTTCTTTAGATCGGCAGCCAGTGAGTCAGGAGCATTGCAGACCGCTTTAAATGAGTCTTCTAGAGCTCACAAAATGGGAGGAATATGTGCAGAATTAGGAACCTCATTCTGTTTAAAAAAAATAAAAATGTATATATATATATATATATATATATATATATATATATTTTTTTTTTTTTTTTTTTTTTTTAAACAGAATGAGGTTCCTAATTCTGCACATATTCCTCCCATTTTTTGTGATGATTAGTGATCAGCAGTATGGTTTCATGCCAGGCAAGAGCACTACAGATGCAATGTTTGCTCAGAGTGTTAGTGGAGAAATACAGAGAAGGTCAGGAGGAGTTGCATTGTGTCTTTGTAGACTTGGAGAAAGCATATGACAAGGTGCCTACAGAAGAGTTGTGGTATTGTATGAGGAAGTCGGGAGTGGCAGAGAAGTATGTAAGAGTGGTACAGGATATGTACGAGGGTAGTGTGACAGTGGTGAGGACTGCAGTGGGAGTGACCGATCTGTTTAAGGTGGAGGTGGAATTACATCAAGGATCAGCTCTGAGTCCTTTCTTATTTGCAGTGGTGATGGACAGGTTGACAGATGAGATCAGACAGGAGGCCCCGTGGACTATGATGTTTGCAGATGACATTGTATCTGTAGTGAGAGTAGGAATCAGGTTAAGGAGACTCTGGAGAGGTGGAGATATGCTCTAGAGAGCAGAGGAATGAAGGTCAGCAGGCCTAAGACAGAATATATGTGGGGAGGGTAGAGGAATGGTGAGGATGCTTGGAGTAGAGTTGGTAAAGGTGGACGAGTTTAAGTACTTGGGATCAACAGTTCAGAGTAATAGTGAATGTGGAAGAGAGGTGAAGAAGAGAGTACAGGCAGGGTGGAATGGGTGGAGAAGAGTGTCAGGAGTGATTTGTGACAGACGGGTACCAGTAAGAGTGAAAGGGAAGGTCTACAAGAGGGTAGTGAGACCAGCTATGTTATATGGGTTGGAGACAATGGCATTGACAAAAAGGCAGGAGTCAGAGCTGGATGTGGCAGAGTTAAAGATGTTAAGATTTGCACTCGGTGTGACTAGGATAGATAGGATTAGGAATCAGTATATTAGAGAGTCAGCTCATGTTGGACAGTTTGGAGACAAAGCAAGAGAGACGAGATTGCGTTGGTTTGGACATGTGCTGAGGAGGGATGATGGGTATATTGGGAAAAAGATGCTAAGGATGGAGCTGCGGCGACCCCTAACACACACACATATATATATATATAGTACACATCATCAATGACATTCAAAACAGGAGGAATATCCAAAGGTCTATGCTGAGGTAAATGCAAAAAAGTCCTTAATCTCTTCCTGGAATCAGAGAATTCCTGGCCCTGCCTTTTGAAATGCTCTCTCATGGAGTGAAGGGTCTCCCCAAAGGACAGCTCTTCAGGAGGGGAGGCTGATGGAATAGATTCCTCTGCATCAGAATCCTCGTAGGCCGTAAAGGCCTCCTCCTGGTAGTCTGATAGAGCAGAGCCATCTGAGGCCTCATTAGAGGACTGGGGATCAGTGGGTTCAACCCTGGGCCTTTTGTCTAGAGGAGGTTGAGAGCCCCTGTCCGGGTGTGGCTGAGAGCCCCTAATTAAGGAAATAAGGTCCTCAGCTAAACTTAAAATCTGTGAACCTGTAGTGGATCCCTGAGGAATAACCCTGGGAGGCAAAGATTTTGGCTGTTTAGCAGCTTTAGCCCTAGTGAATGTCTTAATGGACATGGATGCAGGAGGCCTGGCTGCTCCAGTGCTGGCGTAGGTTTGTCTAGGGAAATGGTGTCGGAAGTTTCCAGAACATCGGTTTGAGGGAAATTCTATTACCGACTCAGAAGAGGCCTCTGGGGCAGAGGTTGTCGGTTGTGCGGTTTCGCCGGATGGAAGTACCAAGGACTCTGTTTCAGCCGAGACCGAGACACTCGCAGTAGGCCTAGGGGCGGTTTCAGCCGAAACCATGGTCCGCGTGCGTCGGTCCTTGTCCTTCCGTTTTTTGGGTAAATGAGAAGTTGGAGTCTCCAACAGCATATTATAACAGTAACTAGCCCAAAAAAATTCCTCTGCAAACTCCGCCCGACGCCTAAGAGTGCGTCGGTTGAAGGAGGCACAGGCAGCACAGGCCGAGACGTCGTGGTCTGGGCCTAGGCAGGGGAGGCAGTAAGAATGGAAATCCTTATGAGGTGTTTCCCACAAGTTAAGCAATTATTAACTTTAAGCGTTTGATCTGACATCAGCTGAGGCAAGAAAGAGTCCCCAACGGGGTACTTCGCTTTTGAAGTCTTCGGTAGCTGAAGTTACAGGAGCTGGCCGACCGGCACTTGTGAACTGCTTCTGCTTCGGGCACCAGGCGGCAAGAAAGACTGAGGAAGATGGCGTCGGCTGACGCTTTTATACCCCAGGCGCTCTGACGTCAGGGAAAGGGCGACATCAGCCGACGCCAGACCCAGACTTTGGAATCCGGCCGACCGAAGGGCTGCCTGAGGCAGGACAACCCATATGTAAGGACTGCAGATGCATCCTTGAAGGACATCTTCAGGTTCACTATCTAAAGTGTCAGAACTCTGGGCAATGGATTCCAGATGATAATCTCTCCCGTCTTTGTCAGAATCCTCATAATCTAAAAACACATACTGATGTCTTGACTGAAATCACTATTATAGTATTCATAATGAATGGGTAATCACCGCAGACGTATGGCCAGGGTACTATAGCTTTAACTTCCCAGGATTGTATGTCTGACGTGTGACCTCAACTCATACACTGGGGTATACAAGTTGGCAAACGAGTGCAATTTCTTATACTATCTCACCATCAGCCTTAACACAGGTTGCATACCCAGACTGTCATTTGGTCATTGGTACTTTTGCTTCAAGGAAACAGACAAGCACCCCATTGGGGAACCTTCCTTTGCTTTTCTAAAGTGTTTTTGCTTACCAGCATTAGATGTCAGCTAGGAGTAGTACGTGCGAGTGCAGAAGGCAAATTCTGTACAAAAACTTGCCTACCCAGTGTCTTTCTACTTAAGAGTTGAACATGACTACAAGGCCTGTTTGCCAACAATTTGTACCAAAGATGCTGTGATCACATCTGTCCTCACTCAATACCTTTGTAGAGACCCAACACGATAAACACTTGGCCCACTCCAGAATGGCAAATTCCACTTCCCAGATGTACCACAACTGCTTAAGAACTTTGCCAGAAACTCAGTTAACACATTCTGACTCAGACGTACATACGGAGGTTTCAGAACCAGCAGTACGTCTGGTTCCTTCTTAGAGGCTCTTGTGACTAAGGAGCCCACAGATAAAGCTAAGCCATGTTATCATGATCTTTGAGGATCCAGAGGGCATTTCCAAGATACTAGTTAGGAAGGAGATCCTATGTGAACTTACTGAAGTTCCTCAGGGATCTGGACCACCATGTTTGGTTCAGGTGGATGTCACATCTATGAAGAATCACCAAAAAACTAAACATGTAAATTCTCTTCTTTCTAGGGAGTAGGAATGGACCGACTTTTCTTAAGGTCCATACAAGGTCATTATTGCCCTGAAGCCGACACAGACAGACAGAGACACACAGACAGAGACACAGACAGAGAGACACAGACAGAGAGACACAGACAGAGAGACAGAGAGACACACACAGACAGAGAGACAGAGACAGAGAGACAGAGAGACACACACAGACAGAGAGACAGAGACAGAGAGACAGAGAGACACACACAGACAGAGAGACAGAGACAGAGAGACAGAGAGACACACACAGACAGAGACAGAGAGACAGAGAGACACACACAGACAGAGAGACACACACAGACAGACAGAGACAGAGACAGAGAGACAGAGACAGAGAGACAGAGAGACAGAGACAGACAGAGACAGAGAGACAGAGAGACAGAGAGACAGAGAGACAGAGAGAGACAGAGAGACAGAGAGACACACACAGACAGAGAGACAGAGACAGAGAGACAGAGAGACACACAGACAGACAGACAGAGACAGAGAGACACACACAGACAGACAGACAGAGAGACAGAGAGACACACACAGACAGACAGAGACAGAGAGACAGAGAGACACACACAGACAGACAGAGACAGAGAGACAGAGAGACACACACAGACAGACAGAGACAGAGAGACACACACAGACAGACAGAGACAGAGAGACACACACAGACAGACAGAGACAGAGAGACACACACAGACAGAGACAGAGACACAGAGAGACACACACAGACAGACAGAGACAGAGAGACAGAGAGACACACACAGACAGACAGAGACAGAGAGACAGAGAGACACACACAGACAGACAGAGACAGAGAGACAGAGAGACACACACAGACAGACAGAGACAGAGAGACAGAGAGACACACACAGACAGACAGAGACAGAGAGACAGAGAGACACACACAGACAGACAGAGACAGAGAGACAGAGAGACACACACAGACAGAGACAGAGAGACAGAGAGACACACACACAGACAGAGACAGAGAGACAGAGAGACACACACAGACAGACAGAGACAGAGAGACAGAGAGACACACACAGACAGACAGAGACAGAGAGACAGAGAGACACACAGACAGAGACAGAGACAGACACACACACTCACAGACACACACACTCACAGACACACACACTCACAGACACACACACTCACAGACACACACACTCACAGACACACACACTCACAGACACACACACTCACAGACACACACACTCACAGACACACACTCACAGACACACTCACAGACACACACACTCCAACCCAAAAGGCTGCTGTGAATTCATTTCCACAAGATGAGGCTTCTGATTCAGATCATTCCCTGACATTCATCTTAAATCCACTCCCATGACCAACTCCATTTGGGGGATGAAGACCCTTTCTTCTGACTCTCATGTGAAAGAAGCTTCTTTTGGGGAGACAATATTAGATCTCAAAAAACATTTTGAGTGGATTCTAGGCAGACATAGGTTCAGAAAACATACTACAATGTTTTGTCAATGGACACTCCTTCCCCAGTTGCCCCTGTTTGAGGCCTTCCTGGATGCCTTTCATGCCACCTCTGCTGCCCGTGATTCATAGCCTCCTGCTCCCAAAGGCCAAGCAGGAAAAGTCAATGATTATCTTAAGTTCTTGTTTAAAAATCTACACCAGACCTCTCTCTGCAGCATCTCTCTTCTGATAACATTTCTAAGCTACTAATGCCAACACTCTCTCTTCTGACACGGTTAATTCAGCTATGGATAGGCGGAGTAAAAAGATTTATACCTCCTCCAATTTGACATTCAAGGCTATAAATGACAATACCCAAATGACCAAGTATTTGATATCCATCTTCAGTTCCTTAAACAAGGTAGTGATGCACCCACAATGGGCCGATTGTAAACAAATGTCTTTACTTAATCACTCTGCAGGCAGCTTCTATTAACCGCTGTACTGAGGTACTAGAAGGGTTACCCAACATAATCATTTTTGTTAGAAGAGGATAAAGGAACAGCCAGAACTACAAGATAAGATTCTCATAGATACCACAGACAGATTCCTCTTTTGGGAGGCCTCCCTTTGGAGACAACTTTCTGTGACTATCTACAATGTCTCAAGTCCACTCTTCCCACCACCCAGGCCCTTCCACTCTCAAAAAGGCTCACCCAGTCACTTTTCACTTGGGAAAGATTACCACAGACCAATGGGCGCTTTCAATTGAAAAAAAAAAAGGGGTAAGTCATGAATGGATGGGAATCCCTCCTTTAAACGGCATGCCACTCCCCCTCTACAACCCAGATATACTGCTTCTACTCATCCTACGGGAATTGCAGGCATAAGGCACAACAGAACCAATACCCCAGGAATTTGTGGGAGAGGCTTTTATTCTACTTTCAATACCAAGGAAAGAAGGGCAATTAAGACCCATACTAATTCTCTCTCTCTCTGCTAAACACTTTTCTGAAAGTGCCAGCTTTCAAAATGCTTTCCCTACTCGCAATGTTCTAGTCATTCTGCCTTCAGCTTTTCTATTATCTCTATATCTAAACGATACCCATCTCCATATTCCAATTCACCCTCCTTTGAGGGAGATTCCACAGGCTTTATCATGGGTCATCTCAATTTCAGTTTACTGCTTTGCTTTTTGGGCTTTCCACAGCTCCAAGAGTTTTTAAAAAGTGTCTGGCACCAGTAATTGCCTTCTGTTTAACAGAGAATCCAGACTTTCCCCTTCTTAGAAGACTTGTTAAACCAGGCTTCTCCACATTCTCCACAGATATTCCTAAAACACCTCCAACTAACCCTCAATCTCATCTCACAGTTGGGTTTACCATCACCAAGTACTCCCTGCAGTCAACTCAGGATTTATTTTTTCTGGCCGCAGACCGGACACCATAAAGATGCAGGCCTACCTGCCTCAGGAAAAAAATGCGGAGCCTTGCAGATTATTTTCATAACCGGACCTCCTGCAGCCAATAATCTGCAACAGAAATACTAGAGGCCTTATGATTCATGGCAGTAACTTTTGAAATGCTCCCTCTAGCCAGTCTGCATATGACAAAAATCCAATGGTACTGGTAAACAGTTTGGTCCCAGCATTCTTACTCTCTACAGACAGTAATCCCCCTATTACCTTGTCTCAGGAGACAGTTTTCATGGGGGAGGAACCAGGTGATGCTCAACCCAAGACTTCCCCCTTCAGCTCACCACTTTCAATTAAAGACATGCACACAGATGCCTCGTTCAAGGCATGGGGAGCCTGCACAGGGAGACACCAAGTTCAGGGCAGATGACAACCAAAACTACTAAAGGAGCACATCAACTTGAAGTAGATGAGAGCCATCCAAACTCCCAAGTCTTTTCCATGTCTGGAGGCCAGGTACTCAGAGTGTTTACAGACAACAGCATAGTCATGTGGTACATGAACAAAGAAGGAACCAAGTCTTAACAACTAACACCTGGGAAACTGCCACTAGTACAGAAAAGAGTAAAATCCCAAGAAGGGAAGACATCCCTGATCAGTATCAGCAAGAAACTACGTTTCCTCATAAAATCATCCAAGGCTAGCTTCGAAAGAAAAATTGCCATGGTCTCCAAAGATAACCACAAGGCACTCTTTAGCTATGTCAAGAATCTAAGTGGCAATTCTCAGATCTGCTCTGAGTTAGTTCAGAATGTCACAAAATGCACTGAACTGACCAATATAGCCAACATCCTGGCAGACAGGTTCAGTGCAAACTTCACCCCCCTCTCACCCCCAAAAGGGCCCATAACTATACCAGAAGAATGTAGTGCCCCTGAAATCACAGGCACTCAGGTTAAAACAGCCCTTTCCAAAGGCATAAACACAGCATCAATGGGACCGGGCGATGTCCCAGGCAGCGTCCTACACGAGCTCAAAGATGAACTAACCCCTCACCTAAACACACTGTTTAAACTCAGCCTCTCCACAGGCTACGTGCCCACAGAGTGGTGTACAGCAACAGTTATTCCGCTCCACAAAGGTGAAGCCACAACGGACCCCGGGAACTATCACCTTATAAGCCTGACTAACTTGGTCTGCAAAGCTATGGAGAGCATCATCATGGATCTCATTAACAGAGACAGTGGAAACCTCCAAACACTGGACCCAACCCAGTTCGGCTTTGTTAAAGGCAGATCATGCCTCCTAAACCTGGTGGACATCTTTGAGACAGTTACCAAGGCTATAGATGAGGGAAAGGTGGTCAACACAGCCTATCTAGACCTCCCAAAGGCCTTTGACACTATTCCCCACTCAGGTATTACAGACAAGCTCACCAGCCTGAACATAAACCCCTACGTCTCGAGATGGGTTGCCAGCTGGCTCACGGACAGAACCCACATGGTAAGAGTTGCAGGAGCTAGGTCTGACTCTAAACCTGTTACAAGTGGCGTTCCCCAGGGCTCAGTCCTAGGACCCCTCCTGTTCGGCATACACTTTTCAGAGGTACAGGCAAGCACAGGAGGACTATGGCTTACCAAGTTCGCAGATGACTGCAAACTAGGGGCTATAATTGACTCTCTGGCAGACTCACTGAGACAGATACCTGGTGTCAAAACCATGGTCTCAAGCTAAATGCCAAAAAGTGCATAGTCATCCCCTTTGGAAAAAACAAAGTACCCACAAATTACCACATAGGTTGGCAGCCCCCTAAATACGGAAGACGTAATACGGGATCTGGGGACCCAAGTAGATAGTAACCCCTCCTTTGATAATCACATTGCCAAAGTGGGTATAAAATCCTTCTATGTGGCCCACCTAATCACAAAAGGGTTTGCATCCAGATCAAGAGAGGTCATTGAGCCCCTCTACGCATTACTCATCAGACCCATCATAGAAGTGCAATGCCCCATTTGGGATGCACCTTACAAAACACCTGCAACAACTGGAAAGACCACAGAAGTTCCTCACCAAGAGGATCACTGGCCTCAATCAGATGCCCTATGCAGCTCGACTGACGAAACTCCAGCTGTACTTGGTTGCATACCGCCTACTCAGAGGTGATCTCTGCCTGACATACAAGGCCATGTCCAAAACAGAATTGATGGACATGCTCCACCTAAAGAAAACCATATCCCCTCGAGCCACACGCTCCAGGGATCTAAACCTCACAACAATAAATAGGACGTGCTGGAGGGATAGATTCCTGTCCCAGAGACTTCCCATGCTCTGGAACAAGATTCCAATCTACATTAGGCAGAGCTCCTCGCTAACCCTCTTCAAGAGAAACCTTGATGAGTGGATGGGAAACAGACAGTTTACCCCAGGGATCACTTGAATGGCTCTGCTGGACAGAGGCACGGGGAACTAATCTAAGGGGGCGGCGAAAGCCAACACATTCCGGCTAGGCTTATAAATGCCGTCGGGCAGATAGCCTAGTACCTACCTATGAAACTATAAAAAAATGTCTGTAGTAGCCACATACATTCCATCAGATGACAATGAGCTGGAAGACGCACTAATCAGGATCCAGGAGGATCCGCATGATTGGACCCTCAACAGGTCTTCCTGGAAATCCTCCACCATTGGGGAACACCTCAGATAGACCTTTCTGCTTCAGAAACAAAGAAATCGCTCTCATTTTGCACCAGGGGATCTTGCCCCTCAGCCTGGAGGACAGATGCTTTCAGTGGACAGGGAGATTCCTCTACACCTTTTCTCCTGTTCTCTCTCATCCAAGGGGTCTTTTCCAGGGGCTCAAAAAAAAGCTAAAACTCTTGCTAATGATCCTCTTCTGGCTAAGATGACCTATTCTCTTTCACCTCACCAGGTGCAGCTACCACAAACTGCCACTACAAGCAGATCTTATCACACAACAGAAGGGGTAACTACTACACCCCAATCTGCCATAAGGTTTTGATTCCTTACATACACCAGCTTTCAGAAGACATAATTAAAGCTCTCCAAGAAGCTAAGAGACCCACCACTCGAAAATCCTCCACAGCCAAATGGAAGAGATTTTCCTTTTGGTGCCACAGGAATAGACAGAATCCCAACAAATCATGCATACAGGTCTAGCCTAATCTTTCATCAAAGCTCACCTGTCAGTCATCTCTGCATGTGTACACCACAATCAGCTTCTTATGTCCAGAGCGGAGGTCAAATTATTCCTTAAAGGGGGTGCTGCATCTCAAGACTGCCAAGGAAGCCCATAATCCCTCTTTGGGATATCAACTTTGTGCTAGAAAAACTTACTTTGCTTCCTTTTGAACTAGAAATCTCAGCAAACCTCACATTCTGCACCTGGAAAACTATACTACTTCTGGCCCTCACTTCAGCTAAGTGAGTTTCAGAGCTTCAGGCACTTATTGCCATTCTTCCCTTTCCTATTTTTCACAAAGAGAGTGACCCTCAGGGCTAATCCTTCATTCACGCCTAAACGTAATGAACAGGTTGTCTCAGGCCATAAGCCTACCTACCTTTTATCAACCAATAGAATCAGAGAGAAAGGATACTTCATTCTCTAGACATTCACAGAGAGCCAATATTTTATTTGGACAAAACAAAATTCATTTGAAAACCCATCAAACTATTTCTTTCATGGATTCTAAACTGGGCCAAAAGGCATCTAAGCAAACCATTGCTAGCTGGGCCTCTAAGCCATCCCCTTTTGGGTTACTCTCTACGTGGCAAGCCCTTGCCCTCATTCCCTTGTGCTCACTCTACCAGAGCAGTAAAAGCCTCTGGAGCTTTCTACAAAGGAGTGGATGCCAGGTCCATACTGAAGACTGCCACTTGGTCATCTGTATACACTTTCACTAAACACTACAGGATTGATACCTTCTCAAGGTCCACAGCTGTCTTCACTAGGTCAGTCCCATCTGGCATATTGGACAGTTCTACTGCCTCTAAACTAACCACCCTTACTTTCCCGTCTAGCTCTGAGTATCATCACTGTTGCAGTATTCCTAACACATGGACTTCAGTCAGGACATAGTACAGATGTGCAAGAGCTTACCATAACAGTAGATGTCCTAGTATTCCTTCCCACCCACCAGCCCCTATACATTCTCTTTCCATAATCTCATGGCTACTCTCTATTTTTCATCCTTCTGTCCCTATACTGTGGACAGCATCTTAAACAAAAGGAGCCTCCATATCACTTCATGCTTCGCCCATCCTAGTTGACAAGTTTTTCATTCTCGGGGGTCTTCATGTCATGCTGCTGGCTTGGAGATGGTCTTAGGAATTATGCTAGTATGTTGATGTATATCCTCCTATGCTTACAAGTTAATGTCACACATTGGACATACAATCCTGGCAAACTGCAGCTTTGGTACCCAGGCCAGACATCAAGGGCGATAACCCATTTATTATGGATACGTAAATAGTGGTCAGTAGGGCATCTAGTGTTATGGTAAATTCTTATACAACTGAACTTTCTCTGGTGATACCCACACTAGAACTACAACAGCCTCTACAAATGACTGACTACAAAATACTCTTCGCCAAAGATGTAACATCTGACTTGTATACAGAGACAACCTGATCATCTGCCCTATAACGAAGTTTTTTTTTTTTTTCTAAGAATATTCCAACTGGGAGAGTGGTCAGGGGACAGCCTATTATTCCTGGCAAGAGGTCTCTTTCTCCCAGACAATTCCTGTATCTAAAGTGTTTCGTTCTCCCATACCTTAACAGGTACTGGAACAGCCCCTCAGGACATGTCTAATGCCCAGTCCACAGTGACCATTACAGCTACACCAGAAGCATAGCTCTCGGCTGTCTAGATTTTCACAGAAATAGAGATTTTTTACTCATACTTTTGGTCTGTTTTTCATAAAATTGTAGTTTTCTGGCAAATCATTGACTACTTAAGTCAAAAAATAATGGCAGACATCTGATGTTCAGACTTCATATCATTCAGAAATTTCATGCTAATGCAAAACCTGTTATTCTATCAACTTTCTAAGTTTGTAAGAGCAATATTTTAAAAAAAAAAGTGTCCCTATTTGTGGGCCTTTTCTTGCTCCAAGAGGTTGACAGGTGTAACCAGGAGTTTAAGCAATAGGTAAGTGGTCTGTGGAACTGTCTTTGGCTATGCCAGAGTTACTAACTGCAGACTGTGGCAATAATCTTTTTTATTCTTTAGGTACAAGTGTATTGGAAGAAGCAGAACCAGGAATGTTATATATGTTGTAGCCAGAGAAGAAACCTGATTATCAGTACAATAAGATCAGTAACACTAGGAGAAGATACATATTCACTAGAAAAGTACAATAGCACACTCCCCTTCCCCAAAAGGAAACAAGCAGTGCAATGAAAACTGTGCCACCAGACATTACACATTTAGTCAGAAATATCACAGGACATTATCTCAGAAATGAGAAAACATTCTCATTCTGTTAAAAACCGTAACAAGAGCAACACACATTCTGACTGTACAAGTACAGCCCAGCTACTTAATATTTTCATAAAATCAGTTTTCCACACAAAACTTTAAAATAAACAAAGCAAACAGCACAGAAGCAAAAACATACCCAACAAAAACAGGTATTATTAAAAAAATATATATTTGCAGTATTCCACTTTAAGTGTTAAGATTGCGAAGATGTGAGGTGTATTGCCATCTGTGCCAAGGAGAATAGGGCAGAGAATGTGTAAAATATGCCAGCATAGTTAGCTGGAGTTTTGTAAATTTTGTGTCATTTGAATATCACACTGACTTGTACAGATGTGTGTTAGAAATGCATCAACAGTGATATTATAATTGATTAAATTTTTATGTTTAAACAAAGAATTCTGGAAGTGAAGAGTAGAGTTTTTTGGAATTGTTCTGTAATTTTCAAATACTGCAACAGATCTTGGCAAAGCTCTGTGTATTGTACCAGAGTCAGGTAATCAAACATGATGTCATTCTTAACCAGAACAGATGGGATGGAATTCAAAGCAGCTTGTTCTGCTTTTTGTTTTCTTTGGAAACTGATATAAAAATCTGAGACAGTTATAACAGTTCAGTTAGTTGGAAGCTCATCACCTTGCCTTATGAAGTAAGCATCTCAGCATCCTGTCTTGACTTGCTCTATTAAGTTAACTAGGAACAGCTATTCTTTATACAGGTCAGGAAATACAGTGAGATTAGTTAAATAGCATTTTTCTGCATCTGTAATGGTGTTATTTTTATCCCCCCTGTGATTGAAACGCTGTTTACTGTACATGGATATTTAGTATTCTCATGTTTTCTATTTTATTGTTTATTACATATTTTTATACCTTTCATTGCGGCTGATCTTTTACAGAATACTTTCAAAATCTTGAGAGTACTTGTGCTTACTTTAGTGATGACTTGGCCACTCCGAAAAGCTTGGCTGCTCTGGTTACACTCCACCATTTATATTATTGATTTTACTCAGTATAATTGGATACCCTTGTAAGAGCCTGACAGTGGTTGACTGGTGGCAGCGAGGTTACCTTATAGTCTGGCCAGAAGGGGTACAGCTAGTAAATCTGTGCCAGCCTTTCCCAGGAATGTGTGCGAAAATCAAATCCCCAGGTGTGGATATGTCAGTTACTTGGAACTGGGATACAGTGCTCCAAAGTGAGTCTTGCTTGCGATCTGGAGAGACAGAGTCCAGTCCCAAGTCTATAGCAGGTTCCCTGTGTGTTCTTGGGGGAAACTGTGCTTGACGTAGAGAGCTGTATTTAAAATACTTTTAAAATCCATTCCTGTTTTTAGTGACAGTCTCTCACCAGTGTCAGTGCTAAGGACTGAGGCTACTTGATTACTGGCCCAGGGTAAAGAGAGGCTGTCACAAAGATGGTTCATAAAAATACCACAAATATGGAATAAAAATATTTACGATGGAAAGGGGTCCCCAAATGGGGTTGCATCTGTTAGGAAAAAAACTTTTGACAGACTGCTGTTCCTCTGGAGACAGAAAGATGCTTCTCCTCAAGGAGTTAGTAAAATTCTGAAGACTTGCCTCATTCTGGTTACTGATATATTTCCCTCCAAAAAAAAAAGTGAAACTACCAGCAGCCACAGTGAGTGAGAAAGGAAGGAGTCAGAGCTTTGGCAAGGTGGCCAGGTGCTGTGCCCTTGACAGGACACTACCCACAGGCTACAGAAGCAATGAGAATAAAGACATCAATGGCAGTCTTCAAACCCTATACCCTAACCAATTTGGGCTTGTTGCAGATCTTGCCTCTTAAACCTGGTGGACATCTGAGCAAATCACCTAGGCATTAGACATGGGTAATTCTGTTCACATGATGTATCTGGACCTGACTAAAGCCTCTGATAACTTCCACATTCAGGTATCACTGATAAGCTAATTCAATGAAATATAATCCCCACGGCCCTATAGTTACCTACTGGACAGCAAACTGGTTCAAGGACAAACCCAGTCTGTTAGTGTTACAGGTACTCTCTCAAGTAAGATTAGTTACCAGTAGTGTCTTCTCAGGCATTGTTCCTGGAACCACTCCTCTGCCATCCACTTCTGATGTAAAAGCAGGCCTGCGGCTGACAAAGTTTGTTAATGACTGTAAACTTAGAGCTGTCAAATACCACACAACCTACATACTCTCCTGGTGGGTCTAACTCATGCTAACAAATGCTGACTGGACCATGGCCTCACACTAAACACCAGAAATGTAGCACTATATCCTGTGAAAAGCCTGAGAACAGCTGATCCTATCACGTGTACCACTCCTTTAATAGACTGTCATTATGGACTCTTATTACCTTCCTTGACAATGAACAATCCCTTTAACCACCATGGGACCACTGTTGTATGAATTTCTTTTATACAGCCAAACTAATCACCTGGGCAACTCTTCTAGATCCAAGGAAGTCAATATCCTCCATCTACTCCTCCCTTATCAGATGAAAAATAGAACACAACGTCCCCTTTGGCATGTACTTGACTAGGCATATAACACAAAAACCTGCAGTGTTTCCTTAATAAAAAAGGAAGAACACAACCTCCCCAAGTTACCCTAACCACTTTAAAGCACTCCCCACGCTTCCATTTCCAACTTACTACTGAGAAATCATCTCTGTCTTTCCTACACAGCCTCAAAATATCTGGTCCTATGTAACTTTCTACACATCCACAAAACTAATGGGACCAGATACTTAAGATGTAAACTACCACCTAAACACAAACAGGACCTGTTGGTGGAATAGACATATTTCAAAAATAATACCTCTTATGGAGTGGATCCCCTAAGAGATACAGCTGAGAAGCTCCATGACCATTTGTAACATACCTGGGATGACTGGATTGGCAACTGTAAGCACACCTCCACTCTGGCCCTTCTAGTCCTTATGGAAATGGACAAAAATTAAGCCGGGTTTTGACATTAATTCATGTCTTGGTAAATTTATTTATGGGGAGATCATATGAAACTTCAAAAAAATTAATTGGCCCAGATTTAAAAAATTCCCTACAGTGTGTTTTGTCAGACAAGATGGGGGAACAAATCAATGCATTAAGCAAATAATTATTTTGAGCTGGAAGACCTTACTAAGTTTAATGTTATTGCTTGCAAAAGCAGAAATTACTAAAAAATAGAAAGAGTTTTCTCCTGACACATTATCCACTCTCTCAAACTTTTCACCAAAGCCCTCACATATAATCTCAGGAGTATCTCAAGCTCAACCCACCCTGCGTCTAAAAACTAAACTTTATTGCACTGCCCATGCATTCTTCATTGCAGCATCTAATCTACAGGACTCCATTCATCTACCAGTATGAGACATCCAAAAGTATTCCAACTTCAGACAATAGCTCGGGAACACTTCACCCAACGTGCAGTTTTACTCACTCGGGTCATGTCACATGAACGCTGTAGCTCTCAGACCCCTTTATTCCTATTTCACCCTTCCTTATCTCATCTTACCATCTCCTTACTTACTGCTTCTCATTCATCCTACTTCTGTCTTCTCTTTGCATCACTCTCTCTCAGATTTCTACTTTATACTTTCCTTACCTCTGCATGTCTCTCTCACCTTTTCTGTTGTCTCCCTATGGTATCCTTTCCTGGAGCTATTCTCACTTGCCTCTTCTAAAGTGTTCATACAAGCCATCTTAGTCATTATGGCTACATCTTATCCATAAAGCTCCGCTAAGCATAATTCTATTTTACATTCATGTTTTGACATTATAAACTGCTTCTTGAGCTAAATGCATCACTTTCTTGCATATATAACTATGCATACATTTGTTTTTAGCTTATCCTTGTATCTGTAAATATTTCATATGTGATCCTACTCACCTGGGGTATGCCTGCAAATGGTCCAGTGAGATCAGTGTACTACCCCCAGTAAACAAAATATAAATGCATATAATAAATAAACTCTAAACTAACTGCATCTGAAATACTGAATCATGTAAAAGATAACTAAAGGTAAGATCCTATGAAAAGCAAAGAGCAAATTACATAGAAGTAAATGGAATCCATGGAAACAATACATGCAGAATAACATTCATGAGGAGTGATGTTTAAGGAAAGGAAGGAACTGAATAACTTATGTAATGTCAGAATGAATGCCAATTGTGAAAAGAAAGGGTGTACACTGCATGAAAAATAAATGTCATTATGGTTTGTTTCCTTTTATATTAAATGTATGTGTAACTGTTTTTGTTGTGATTTAATAGACATTTATAAAAACAGTTCTGTCATGCTTAAGTGTTTAAACACCAGAAGTCAGACATGAAATTCAAGTACAAAGAAAAGTTGTGTAAGAACTTGCCATAATCTTAGATGTCCTCTTTCATGTTGCAATATTCATAACTGTAGGGAGGCTGCTGCCTGCAGCAATGGACATCCGGCCAGTATACCAAAGTCTTAGGAGCAGGGGTACGCGTGACATTTGATGTCAGAACCATAAACCAACATTGGCTATAAAAGTGATGTCTGCACATACCCACTTCAGAATGGACTGCCGCATACAGTAGTTCCCCTGGTAAGCAAGGAAGTGGAAAAGGGGGAAGCTTTTCAGACCCACATGTGAAACCAGGCTAGAGGGTGCCTCATGGAGGTATGTGCTTGCTGCTGAGGTTTTATTGAGACAGACAGAGACAGAGAGAGAGAGAGAAAGATGTCCCATCAGGTAGGCCAACAGGTAAAGAGGGGTAAGAGTGTGGGACTGAATACTAACATGGAAGAGAAGGACATCTAAGGTTATGGTAAGTTCTTGCACAAGTATTCTATGTCCTTCTATTCTCATGTTGCAGTAGTCATAACTGTAGGGAGAGTACCAAAGCTTTTAGGTATGAGCCTGGGAGGAAGGATGAGGTCCCTGGTCTTAAGAGACCATGTAGGATAGATCTAGCAAATTAGTTCTGTCTTGAGAAACCAAATCTAGTTTATAATGCCTGGTAAATGTATGGACTGATGACCAGGTAGCCACTTCTAGGATAGAAGCGTAGTCTACCCCCCTGAAGAAAACCACTGAAGCAGCTGTCCTAGTGGAATGAGCTCTCACATTTTCAGTTAGAACTTTCCCATGAAGGAAGTAACATGCACAGATAGCCTTTAAAATTCATGAAGATACAGTCTGTTTTGAAAATGCCTTCCCCAAGTCTTTGGGTGAAAGGAGACAAACAGCTGGTTATACATTCTAATGGGCTTGGATTTGTCCAGGTAATACCCAAGTTGTCTGTGGACATTTAAGGAATGTAGAATACTTTCAGAGGAATTTTGAGGTTGAGGGAAGAAGACAGGAAGGTTAATGGTCTGATTCAAGGATAGCTCATTAACCACCTTAGGCATGAATGAAGGGTTAGTCCTGAGGGAGACCCTGTCTTTATGGAAGATTAGGTAAGGAGGGATGGCCATCAGGGCTTGAATTTCTGACACCCTCCTGGTGGATGTGAGTGCTACCACCAGTACTGTTTTCCAGGTACATAGTTTAGTGATGCTGAGTGAGATGGTCCAAATGGAGGTAAGGTGAGTTTTTCAAGGATAAAATTTAAGTCCCATGTAGGAGGAATTGGCTTACAAGGGGGTTTGATGTGAAGGACCCCTTTCAAAAAGAGCTTAATCTCTAACCTGGATGCCAAAGGAGGTACCAAAGGAAGACAAGCAGAAATGGCAGACAAGTTGACTTGAACAGAAGAGTACGTCAGTCCTGAATATGGAAGCTCACACAAGTAAGAAAAGACCCTGGGTACAGGAATGAGTAAAGGGTCCTGTTTTTTCTTTGGACACCACCTGGAGAATCTTTTCCATTTCGCCACATAATTTCTCCTGGTACTAGGTTTCCTGGCCTCCTGCAGGACATTGAGTACGGGGTATTAGGGGCCCTCTGTCTTGTGCGAGTAGCTCGAAACGGTGGGGGTAGCATGTGGTGACTGCCCAAGGCTAAAAGGTGAAGAGGAAACCAATGCAGTCTTGGCCAAAAGGAAGTCACCAGCAAGATTTTTGGTTTGTCCCTCTGGATCTTCAGAAGGACCTTCTGAATCAGTGTGAAGGGGGAAAGCATAAAGATACATCCCTGCGCAAGAAAAGGAGAAGGCATCCAATTTCCAAGTCTGGAGATGCAAGAGAGAGGCATCTGCCTGTTCTGGGAGGAGGCAACAGATCTGCTAGAGAAATACCCCACTTGTGTACAAGATCCAGGAACACCTCTCTGTGAAGTATCCATTCGTGAGAGGGTGCAGACGTTCTGCTGACAGTATCTGCCATTGCATTCACACACTGCTTGCAGGTGGATATGGAGTGCTATGCTAGGGACCAAATCTATATGCCCTGGCTGCAAAGAGGGTAAGACCTTGCCCCCCACCCCGCTTATGTACCACAAGACAGTCATATTGTCGGACTACTTTCAAGGTGCCTGGTAGAAGGACTTGTTGGAAGACCTGTAATGCTAAGTAAAGGGCCCTCATCTCTTTGATACTGATGTGGTCCCTTTGCCCGAGGGGAAACCACTCTCCCTGCACTTTGCTTAGTTTGTGGTGGTGTTGTAGAACTGCCTCCCAACCCAGGTCTGACGCATCTGTGAAGATTTGCTGTAACGGTGGAGGTATCTGCAAGGATATGCCCTGGTTGAGATTGATGGCTGCAATCACCATTCCAGTTCTTTTTTCAGGCATGGTAGGAAAGAGACAGATATCCAGAGGGTGACAATGTTGGTTCCAATGAGTCTTCAGTACCCACTAGAACTTTCTCATATGTCACCTTGCCAGAGGGAGCATGGTTATCAAGGATGCCATGTGGCCCAGGGCTCCCAGGAATTCTCTGATAATGTTTGAGGAGTGAAGATTTCTGGGGTAATGGGTAAGGTCTTATCCTCTGGCAGGGAATGAAGGCTGCCATCATGTCGGCTCTTATCCTGCATCCCAAGACAACTAGGTCTTGTGTAGGAGTCAGGCAAGAATTCTCCAGGTTCACAGTAAACCCAAAGTCTGCCAGGGTTTTGGTCACCAGGTGTAGATGATGGTCCTGGTGAAGTATTAGCAGGTCGTCTAGGTATGGGTAAATTTGAATACCCTGTGTTCTGAAGTGGGCAATCACCTGAGCTAGACACTTTGTGAACACCCTGGGAGCTGTGGAAAGCCCAAAAAGTAATGCAAAAAATTGAAAATGCAAGAAACCTACTGAAAAACATAGGAGTGTCCTGTAGCACGGGTGAATGGAAATGTGCAGGTAGGTGTCCTTCAAAGCCAGGCTTGGTGGGGAATAAGGGGCAAGAGCAGATACAAGGCGAGTATTCTGAAAGTGTAAACCTTGAGAAAAAGGTTGAGTACGGACAAGTCCAGAATTGGTCTCAAAGGACCATCTTTTCTTGGGACCAAAAACATCCTTGAGTAAAACCCTTGTTTATTTGCTGTGGTGGTACCCTTTTTATGGTGCCCTGAGCCTGTAGTTGATCCAGCATAGAAGGAAAAAGATCAAGCTTGCTTGGAGGAGGTTAGGGTATCCCCTGGAAGTGGGGTAGTGTCTATCAAGTCAGAAAGTAACTTTTTTGAATGGAGTGGACTCAGGCCTCTGAGGTGATCTTCCGCCAGGAGGATAGGGAAAGGGTGAGGATTAGGGGACAGGGGGGTGGAGGGAGGTAGTGGGTTTGAGACGCAGTGAAGGAGTTCTGTCATGGTCAGGCTGCCGCCAAAAGGAAGTGGTGTTAGTGGAGGAAGGAAGTCTAGGAGTGGAATGTTCCTAGGCTGCTTCCATCCCTTAGCCTGTGATGAAGCAGAATGAGATGGTTTCCTAACAAATGCTGTCCTTTGAGGGTAGTTCCTATTGTACCTAGGGATAGGTGATACCAGTAAATGTTGTATTTTGCAACTCCATTCCCTTTTCTTGTAGGGATTTGAGGAGCTCTGCAGAAACTTCACTGGAAAGGGCCTTATCTATTGGTGCATCCAACAACTTGGTTTGTACATCCATAGGAAGGGGTTGGAGCCTCACCCAGGAGTACCTCTTCAGGACTGAGCGTGAAGCTGCAGATTTTGAAGAGGCTTCCACTGCATCATAACTGCACTTAATGGAGTGGCAAGTCACCTGTGAGGCAGTGGAGAGCAGGGAGTTAAGTTGGGTCTTAGCAGGCAAGTCTGGTACATCAGGTATGAGAGCTGAAGGCTTATTGAGGGTGTCCAAAACAAATCTGGCCATATGGGTTTGATAATTTAGGGCTCTGATGGCAAGTGTGGAGGATTTTTTCCTAACCTATCTATAAACTTGCTGTCCTTGTCAGTGGGGAACAGAGAGGTTGAAGGCAGCTATCTAGAGGATTTGTCAGCTGAGACTGCTATGACTGCAGGGGGGGTACTGTGTATCCTGAGGGACTTTACAGAACCTGTCTGGACGTTTGGAAGCTGGTGGCTGAGTCAGGGGCCTGTGAAGCAGCCAAAAATGCATCTTGAAAGGCCGAAAGCAATGGCAAGACTGCAGATGGGGAAGGCTGATCCATTTGCAATAATTCAAAATACCTCTTGTTTCTGAAACATATGAGGCCTGCCATTTGAAGTGTTCTCTCATGAGATAATTATCTCCAAAGGAAAATTCTTCCTCTGGAGATTCAGGACAGAGTCCTCTTCCTCTGGGGTAATGAAGTCCTTGGAGCATTCAATTTGACAGCAGTAAGTAAGGGAATCTTCAGAAGAGTATTCTTCCACTAATTCTTCAAAGGCCTGCACTGGAGAAGGAGCAGATTGAGGTACCTGTGACTGGAAGGCCTGGAAAGCCTTGAAAAGAGTTTGGGGGAAAAAACTTCATCCAGGTGCAGGTTGCTGTTCTGTATGTTTTGATTTCTGTTCCCTCTTCAGAGGACTTGGAGGATGGGCTGATTTAGAAGCAGACGTCTGGGAGGATGGCAGAGCATGAGCAGGCCCTTCTGACACCACAAGCCATAGTTCCCCCTCGCCATCAGGAGCTGATGGCAGATCTACCTCAGTGGACGTACTCAGCATTTCCGGCAAACCTGCTTCGACCATGGTTTCCAGTTCTAGCTAAAAAACAGATGTCTAATGGGACCCTGGGCTAACATCTGCCTCGAGAGTCTCTCAGGACTCCTGAGGTGCAGCATGGAGGTCGGCCCTAACTTTTTTGGTCTTCTGCCGAGGCGGCTCATCAGAGGTACCTACCACACCCGCCATACTTAACACTAGATGTCAGAGTCTCTGGTTCTCTAGATAAACTTTTAATGCAGCCAGATGGCTGTGAAGTGTTTAAGGCAGAAATGATTTACAAATTTCACAAGACGTATGGTGGTAGGCCTCCCCTAAACAGAATAAGCACTTAATCATGCGTGTCCTCGTGTGGAATTTATCTTCCACAAGCACACTTCCCCTTTCTAGTTGACATTTACGTCTGAAAAGTTAAGGAATACATAACAAAAAACCCAAAGGGTACTTACCTGCAGTGGACAGCTGAGTCAAACGAGCAATCTGCTTCCCGAAGCTGGTGATGCGAGGTCTGAAGATCACTGTGGCAGAAAAATTCTGAAATGGGTATGTGCAGACGTCACTTTTATAACTGTCTGTTTATGGCTCTGACATCAAATGGTCGCACGTATTCCTGCTCTTAAGACTTTGGTATACTGGCCAGATGTCCGGTGCTGCAAGCAGCAACCTCACTACAGTTATGAATACTGCAACATGAGAATAGAAGGACATCTGAACTTGTCTTCATACTTCATTCATGAAAAATAATCTTGCTTTGGATGACCGTTCCTCTTCTGTATTAATGACTGGGTCATCTCCGCCACTAGCAATGCAGTGAATGCAGAACTCTTTCTTGGTCTTGCCCAATTTCTGTTACATCCTCTTGTTCAAGACTCCAAGATCACTTATTTAATTAGGTTTACTGTAGTACTCTAACATAAAAAAATGTTTTTCTCATTCAGCTATAAAAGCAGATAACGTACATGTGATTGCTGTGGAATGCATCATCAGTATACAGTCAAAGGAGCAGCAGGTGACTACAGTATGTATGCTTGAATTATAGGATTGACTGCTAAAGCTTAGTTAAAAGGGTTGCCCTTTCCACCACCACCACTTGGGCACATTTCACCTTACCATACTTGCTAAATGGAATTAAAAAACACAGCGATGAACTAAACTCCGTTCTATTTTCCCCATTATTAAAATACATCCGTGTAAAGGAAAGTTACATAAGATCTATGGTAACTCCAGAGCTTCACAAAGTGGAATAGCAAGACAATGTTGTCATAGAATCATCCTCTAAGCCACCAAATGTAGCAGTTTTGTAAATTCTGCTAGTTGCCTACTGAATCTGCCTCACTCTAACTGGGGATCTACCCTTGTTAGGAAAGTAGGAGGAGCACCAATAAATGGAGGGGACAAGGCCCTCTCTATTTCAGTTTTACACCTAAAACAATAGGAAGGATATTTTCCATTAGACCAGCAAAAGCTCAAGAAAGCTACAACTACAAGACAGCTGGGCAGGGTTGTTGCTTGGTGATTTATTACACTCAAGGATATGGAATTACAGTGTACACTATGCACACTTCCTATACTTATGGGCTCTGGATCATCAAGGCCACATTTTCAACAAACAAGTGCCAAGTTTATTCTAAAATGACCAAGTTTATTATCAAATGGGAGAAGGCAGACATCAGGACTAGCAGATGGCAATTTAGGATTCATCTTTCAAACCTCATTTTGCACACAGACTGAATGACCAAGCTGAGATAATTGGTAAAGGCATCTGCTGTCTATCTAGATTGCATCATAACACACATGCCATATAAAGGTTCTTCTAAAGCTAAAGGCTACAATTGAAAATGTCCTTCTGAAACAGTCTCAAGGCCCAACAAAGATTTTCGTACTGAGTAATGCTAGAAATACACAATTTTTCTTTTCTGAATTTGTTTCTTCCCATGAGTGCTGCTCATCAGACCTGCTGTCACCAAATAGCCCACTAATTCCCTGAGGAGAAAATTTAATTACAGGAGGACATCAATCCAACAGCTGTCCGGATTATGTGATACCCTTTTACCCTTGTTATCCCTTGAGGAAGTAATGAACATGTGTTCATTATACTGGGCCTCATAAATGTGCACTTCAGTGCATGCACAATACCAAGTACAGTACACACTAACTGGTTAGCATGCGTACTGCTGCCCTGCTGTAACAACCAGCCACAACTGGGTGCCAGTACTGCAATGGACTAAACTGCATCCCTCCAAAATGACTAGCAAGTTTCAGCTGCTCAGTATTTCCTATCTCAGCTGGCTCCTCTAGCAATTACACCATTAATGTATCATGAAATGTATGAGTCTCACTCAAGCTTGCATTGCTCTGCTTCAAAAAGATGAACATAAATGCAGTGAATTAACCAGGAAAACTGCATCTCATAAGAGGATTTGCATTACCTGGCTTTTGCAAAAAAAAAAAAATATTTTTTTCTAAAAACTTTGGTACAGAGAAGGTTAATACTTACTAGCCACAGAGACATTCAATCTACTTAGCAAAGCCTCTAATGAGATAAATCTAACTTGAAATAAAATCAGACTGACCGATCAGGATGAGGATAATTCCCAAAAAGCAAAAGTATTTTGCAATGGTTCTCCAGTGCACTGCATTAAGGGTGATTGAAAAGGCTTCTTCAGTAAATAGCAAGCCTAAAGCTCTAAAATTACTTTGAATAAAGAAATAGACACTAAAAAACTTTCGGAGGACAAAAACACTTAAAACTTTCAGTACTCAGGCTCAAAATTATACCAATGCTAAATTCTCCCGGACAAAATTCAACACTCACAGAAGTGACGGGCTTTCTATAGTAAGTTTCAGCTGTATCAAGCATCTTGAAATGCTTTGAAAAATTAAAGTTATTTACTTACCATAATGAGTGTTGTCCTCTTCCATCCTTCCCTCACCGAATGAATCTTCGGATCCAACCCTGAATGCAACTTCAGCCACTCTAGACTTCAGGCTACATAGCTCTGGCTTCTCCTATTACCCATTGCCCCTGCCCATCCCCAACATTACCTCAGGTCAAGTTTGCCCACAACCCCATGACAGAGCAAAGCACAATGATAGATATCAAACCCCAAAACAAAAAAGATCTCTGAAATACAGCTAGATAACTAAAAAAGCTTAATACATTACTCATGGGGCTTACCATACTGTCAAATCAAAAGGAATTATTTTTCATAAAATGGAAGGGAGAAGAGGGAAGGATGAAAGCAGATAACACAACTCAGATCTATAGTTAGATTAAGTGCATAACTTTCATATCCGATTTTGTCTCATGTCCACTCCTCAACGGATGCATCAGAGTCCCCCAGCTACTTAGCCTTTGGGGTAGTCTCATGGAAGCATATTCCAGAGGATGGCTGAACCACAAGCCACTCTATTCCTGGAGAGGAAATCCAGCTTATAATGAGAAATAAATGTGTGAACATTGGACCAAGTGGCAGCTACACAAATATCATTAATTGAGGCCCTGGAAAAAAAAGCTGAGGAAGTCCACATAGACCTAGCTGAATGAGCATTAACTGGTTAAGACAGGGTCAAGCCTTTCTCTTTGTAAAAATGAGAGATACAGCTGTATAACCATCTAGCCAAGAATACTTTTAAAACTCCTTGGCCAATCTTAGCCTTAGAAAAGGCAACAAATAGCTGACATGTCTTCCTAAATGATTTGATACAATGGAGGTAGAGACAAAGTTGGCAATGTACATCCAAGCAAATGTAGCATACATTCCCATTTACTGGAAATTTTGGAAAGAAAAGCGATAGACTGATGCATTGATTCAGTGATGTCTCAAACTTCCTTAGGAACAAAGGGTGGATTTGCCCGCAGGAATAGCCAATCTTTGTGGAAAATGATACAAGAAGATTTGCAGGAAAGGGCCTGTAGTTCCGATACTCCACGTGTTGAAGTTACAACTAGAAAATTTTGTTTTCCAAATCAAACATTTCAAGTCCACCCTGGGACAAGTTCAAAGGGTGGCTTGGTTAAGGGTTGAAGCAATAGGGTAATATCCCAAGGAGAAGTAGGGTCCCTAACAGGAAGTCCAAGGAACAATGCGACCCTCAAGAAAACTTTGGCTAATTTAAGAGAAGTTAAGGTAGCCAGATTTTCTCTATCAAGAAAAATTGAAAATAGCCACTAAGTGCTCCTTAAATGAAGAGCAACTAGCCCCAGGATGGAAAATATATACTAGAAAGTCTAAGACTGTAGAGAGAGGGTCCAAAAAAAATCAAATTCCTTTGGGTGGCCCAAATAGAATAGAAAATCTTTTCCACTTACTTTTGTAAATATTTTTCTAGCAGATGGTCTCTGGGAAGATGCAAGAATGTAGACTATTAGGGGAAGAGATCCTGGACACGATAGCCATCACTGGAATTGAAGAAAGCAAACGGTTAACTTGACAGCCTGAATGTCCAGGTGAGGCATTCTGGATGGGTAAGAGAAGAGGTGAGGATTGTGATCCCAGTACAGAGGGAGGGTGAACCAAATGAGGACAGAGAAAGGGAAACCACACCTGTCAAGGCCAAAAGGAGCAAGGAGGATGACCAAGATCTTCCTCCTTGATGCTTTCTACAGGAACTTTGGAATCAAAGGAGTAGGGGGAAGGCACAGAAAACACCGGGGGGGGGGGACGTGTCAGAGCACCCCTTTATGACTCCCTCTCTTGGGATGATCAAGGCAAAGAAACAGTGTTGTAAGGACAGACAAAAAGATCACAGCATGGCCAGTCCCACTATCGGGTAGAGTGACCACTTATGAGGAAGATGGATCGATCTGTGTAACCTAACAGAACACAGGATTTCCTTGATGTATACGTTGCTACCGGAATGTGACTGGAAGATATAGTTCATTGCCACACTCTCATCGCTTCTCAACATAACGGTCAGGAATGCGATTCCCCCCGTTTGATTATATGCCAGACTACTGACATGCCGTCCATCTGCATAGAAACCATCCCTACAGGAAGCACGTCCTGGAAGGCCTGAAATACTAGAGCTTCCCTCATCTCTAGAGCCCTGATGTGAACTGGCTCTGCAAGGAAACCACATGCCTTTGACCATTTCTCCAATATAATACTCCCTTCCAAGCTGTGAAGTGTCCATAGTCACTGTGGCTTTGGAGGGGGATACAAACAGACAGCCTTGAGATACCTTGGGAGATTGAATCTACCACTGTGTGTCCAGCAAATGCTGGTCAAACAAATCTGAAAACTCATGGGTTGGTGCGTAATGGACCACTGCACTGCAAGTCTCCACTGAAGAAATCTCATGCAAAATCTGGCTATAGGAACACGAACGATGGAGACTGCCAATGATCCCAAAAGCTGGAGAATCAGTCTAGAGGGTGGTTTTGACCAGATAGAACCTGGTTTTGCATGGTGAACAATCTGTTCTCTGGCAGCCTTACTATTTGGATTGTGGTATGTAGACGGACACTTTTGAATTCCAATGTCTGTACCAGGAGAAACTGAGATTTGTCCAGAGTTACAGTGATACCAAACTGTAATCAAAGATGGAGCAGATGATCCCAGGTCGGAATGAGAAGAGGACTGGTAGGAGCAGTAATCAGCCAGTAGTCTAGATAAGGGAGCACTTTGAATCCTTGCATTCAGATGTGAGCTGCAACCAAGGCCACACCTGTTGAACACCCAGAGGACTGCAGTGAGACAGAGCATGACTCAGAACTGAAAGTGACTAGCTCCAGTCTGGAAATGGAGAAACCTTCTGGATCACCTGTCCATCATAATGTGATAGTATGCATCCTGAAGGTCTACTGAGCACATCAAGTCATTCTTCCAGACCACACCAATAAGGCAACCATTCAAGTGTGCTGATAAGGCCTCTTGAAGAAATGACCCCTGAAGCCTTGATTCTGCAGCCTCCTCTGCTGCATGGGTGACAACCGCTGTTAGAATTTTCCCCTCTCCAGGACTGTCCAGGGAGAATCCTTGAAACTTCTGGAACCAAAAGTTTCTTACCTCCCTTCTGGCTGTCAGACAAGAACCTCGGAAGAGTAGAAAATTATCTACTACAGAAATGGTTTTCTCATCTTGCTTACTTCTAGAGAAAGTGTTCTTCACTCATGGTCTGAAAGAGTCGGACCATCAAAAGTGGCACTTGCAAATGATGTTCTGAATGGCTCAAAGTCACACAAGTGCATCCAAGCATGTCTCCTTATGTAATGCCTGTACCTTCTGCTCTCGAGATGCCTTCAGTCTTGTTGGAACCAGATGCACAGAGGAGTTCAACAGGGACTAAAGGGTGGTCAGCTGCAAGTCCACAGTTTTCTTGCCCACTGCAGATATGAACCTTCAGACAGATATCCTTGAGACAGACTTGGAGAACTCCTTAGTCAAATCTCTCTGAAATCGTGTGTGCCAGATAATTCAGTACCCTCAAAATGAAGGCAGCTGAAGTGTAAACTCTATTCCCAAACTTGCCCAATGCCCTAAAGTTCCTTTTAGGGGGATGGAGAGATGAGTGTTCCTTTCAGGTTGGCTGGTGCAACCTACTATGGCATCTAATGCAGGGACCTTGCTCCAATGTTGGCTATTCTTCGGTGCACAAGAAACTTATCAGGTTAGCACAAAATGGGTACTGCCACATTCATCTCCTTCCTTGCCCAATGAGAAATTAAATCCACCATTGCATCAGTAAGAGGGACCACCCAAGAAGCAGCTGAGCCAAACCTAAAGGCCTCGAGAAACACAGATTCCTCTTGGAAGTGGGTTTCGGATGACCAACTTACTTCCTGTCTCAAAACTTCTAGGATCACCCCAAATGAGATGTCCTCGAACAGTGATTGGGGGACACTACCCTTTAATGGAAATTTGTCTTTGGGAAATGACTCCTGTGGGGAGTCAAAATCCCTCCTCTTGCACATATGTTTCAGAGGGACTTTTGTGGTGGGATGCTCCTGAGAGGTCTCAGGAGAATGGGGGGGGGGGTGGATCCAGAATGTATGGGATAACAGCAGCAGGAGCTGGACCCAAGGCCTTTCGCAGGGGAATAGGCAGAGCTGAGAAACTAAGGGAAGAAATGGAGAGAGCTCTGTTGACCACCTTGAAGGCAGAAGCCAATGGGAAGCCCAACACACCAGAAGCAGCCGAAGCAAACTAGGCTGATCCCAGGAAATGATTCAACTCTGCTCAAAGATGGACATTGGTGCCAAGCTATCACCAAAACTCTAACAGGCTCTAATAGCGTTCAGAGTTTATCTTTGATCCCCAGTAATGGTGCCGATGCTTTGGCTGTGAGATCCTTACAGATCTGAGGTGCTATTAGGACTGGTTCAATCAGAAATGTCGCCAGAGTGGAAGATAACCAAACTTTGGATCAGATGAGGACAATACCTGTTAAAAGCTCGAATTCAAAAACATCCAAACCAAAAGAAAGGTCAGGGTAGTAATGACCACAGGCAGGGGTGAAGGGCTGAAGTTCACAGTTCGATGGGGGTCGGAGCCAGGCAACCCCCCCCCCCCCAACTGAATTTTGGTCCTGAGGGACTTTCCTATCATCCTATCCAAATCTGTTTCTGTCAGGCTACTGGGAGACCGTACTGATCTGACGGAGGATAAAGTAATGGATGTCTTGATCTATGCGCTGGTCTCTCTTGCAAGAAAGGGGCACAGTCTCTGGGAGACTGGCTCCTGTGAAAATTTTAGCTTCTGGAGCAAAGCCAAAGACGACACTGACAGGAGGAGTGGTCGGGGAATGTTTCCTTGGCTCTGCCCTTTTCCCTGGGCTTGTCATCACTCTTCTCCCCTTTGGGTCTGTCTGATTAAGTTTTAGCACGCAAGGAGTCTCCAGAATCAAGACATAGCTTTGGATGGTTTTCTTGCAAGGGCTGGTTCTACACAAGTTTATTGCGACATCCAATGATGGCCTGCTGGCCAAAGATAGTACAGATATGGCCTTTATACAGTTGGGCAGCGCCCAAACCGTATACACATTTCAGATGGGCATCTTAATTGAAAATCTTGTGGTTGCAGGCCATACATTTCTTAAACCCAGATGTCTTGGTGACCATGGTAAATGGGCACTCTGCTAAGCTAAAGCAACAAAAGAAAGTCAATAACAATAATAAAGTTACAATACCAATAACATGGAATTACCCCCAAGGTAACCCCACACTACCAAGGAAGGACACCAAATGTGCAAGTAGTAGTTTTTTTTTTTTTTGTTAAAGAAAAATAGTCCAACAATAGAAAGACTACTTATGTAAGAATATATCAATATCTATCTATATATCTATAATGACATCTGAGATAATCTTGTGGATATGAGGGGATTACAGGTAAGGGTAGGGTCACAGCTATGGATCCTAAAGTCTAGACTTGTCAAAGTTGGATCAGACGTCCGATCTGAAGCCCCATATGTCAAGGAACTGAAGGAAGAAACAGCATCAGATCATTCAGTTACACCAAAAATTACCATGAACAGGACATAAAAGACGAGGAAAGCTGAGGATAAACATATATTGTACAGTAGTCCTTAAGTTCTGTATTGGACAGATATTAGTATTCCAGCACCAGATTATCTATCTGAACAACACAACTGTTCCCATTTGAAAGCATAACTTAACCTGAAAAACAGGTTTCTTGTTACAAGGAGGACTCAAATTGTTTGCAAAAGCTACATGAATGAGACTGAAACATGAAATGCAAAGACTTGAAGATTTGGAGGACTACATAATAATGCAAAGCAATGAAACACTAAAGGAAGTGGCTGAAGGACTAGAGAAGGAAAATAATGTTTCACACTACTTAAAAAGGGGCAATACAATCACCCATGTACAAAATATCCCTTGATCCTTGTAACTCTACAGCAAAGATTCAATGAAAAACGTACATGAACCTAAAGTTCCAAGACAAGAACAATATGCTTAATCAAAAAGGCAGCACGACTGATTAGACAAGCAAAATGCCATCTGATTGTACTTATTGATGCAAAGGGGTCCAGCTGAGGAGTGCCTCACAGAAAAATCAGGCCTCAAGATAACCTGTTCAGCCAGCTACCATTCACGTACACACAAAATCCAACATCAACAATTAAATTATAAAATCTCCTACTGTACCTGAAGCACTTGAAATATACAGCCTTTCTAAGGGGCAATGCTATATAGCAAGAGTGTTGTCTTCTAAAGAGTTGATATTATTACTCCCTGGTGCTGTTTCATCCAAATCTGGACTACACTAGAGAGCTGAAGGTCTGAAGGACTTTTCAGTGTCATCAAGACAGGAACAATTATATGCAACTTAACACTTCCTAAGTTAAGCTTCCCCTGGGTGTGGAGAGGTGCCAGTCATCAAAATCAAGAGTCAGGAGGAGGAAAGAAAAGCCTCTCCATCAATTCCACTCTTCTTTCACAGAACAGAAACCTAAAAACTTACCTGACTAAATGATGGTGACAATGATGACTGAGAGGCCAGTGACTGTTAGGAGTCCATGTACAATCTGGTGAAGTCCATGTTTTTCTCTTCACCTTTTCTTAAACTTCAAGTGTATTAATTTACACATTATTTACAAGACCATTGCGAAACTGACTGTTCAGTACTTTCTTCCTGTTATGAACCAAGGGGACAGGTTATTCACCACTGACACGAGTGATGCTTCATTTTCATATTCCCATTCATTTGGCCAACAGGAAGTTTCTCATGTTTCAGACTTGGGGCCAGAAAATTTAGTTAGACACATGCCTTGTATCTTTACAAAGTGCCTTGTCCTACAGCAGTATGTTTTTGATGTATGGGTAACTTGCATCTTCCATTACCTAGATGAATGACTGCTAACAGCTGCTTAAAAATATCAGTTGATTTGGGCCCAGGATGCACTCCAACCAGAGTTTCACAACCTGAATGTGGCAGTCACTTTGGATCTTTCTGGAATGGGAAAAACTGAAATGTCTACAGTGACTTTTGCCACTCTAGCAGTTCCTTTCAATTAACTTCTCATTCTGCTCTATGGAACCCAGTTTTATCCCCTGCATTTATGAGAGATGTTAATCTTTCTGCCACATTTATTAGTGGGAGTTAAAGGAGTGCTACTATGGACAATCTTGAAATACTGAAGAGTGTTTGGTCCTGCTCCAGATGCTGAACATTCATCTTGTCTATGATCACATAGTTCCATGCCAGAACATAGAGATGAAGCATCCTCCATGCTTTACCTCCTCCTGGGTGATTAACAGTAGGCTAAAAAAGAAAACAGGCATTCTGGTTTGAAATGCTGTATAGATTTAGAGGGGAATAGTCTTTGACTGATGGAGCTTCTTTTGTTCTGCTTGCTGTGGCTGAAAAGCTGCTTCTTTGGGTAGGGTAAGTGTTTTGAGGTGCTGCCTATTCCTTTTATAAGTACTTTCAGCATCACCGATTTCTTCATCTTAAACAAGTGATGAAGACAGGAAAGCTCCTGTCCCTCCTCTTCCCTTGAGACTGTTAGGGGGGTCTTTGACACACATGCTTAAATTTCTGTGAGCAAAAGCAGCACTCTGCAGCTGCTGTTACATCTACCATCTATTTTTACATCCGTGTCTGCTTTTGCTGGCCAATTTTTGTGTTTGCTGATATGGTTTTGGCCGTGCACTCCCCCGTGCATAGGACTTTGTTTGGAAAGATCTACTGGGAGCCCAGACATGCACACTTATGATAGTCTCCTCAACACATCTCAAATTCTACTACCCACTGTGTGGTATTCCGCATCTGCATGTAAACCTCTCAGGTACTCTTCAGCTTCTCCAGCATCTTTGTTTTTGTTTCTGAATGAAGAAAGCTATGCTACCGTTTTCTGATGTTCCAGAGATAAAAATATAATTAACTATAATTTATTTTACCTCCAGCATTTTAGTTCATACGTTGGTTAAGATTAAATTCTTAAGTGTGTTTGAGGAACTGTTTGCCTTGCAGAAGTGCAAGAGATCAATGAGGGTAGAATATATTATGACATAAAATGCAAGACATACGTCTCCACCCCAAAGCAGCCTCTGGTAACCAAGTATCTTTAAACCAGTAATCTTTTAATTAGGAACCTCTAGTGCCTTCCTCAATGCGAGATACATTTGGACAGGAGTTGTCAAAAGGGGCACTGTAATCTAATCTAAAAGAGTTTTGGAGGTCACTGGTTTGTGGTTTTTTACTTTATTTGTTGTTTTATTTTATTGTGGTATCTTGGATTGTGGTTCTTATGGCCAATGACCCCAATTTGGATTTACAGAGACTATTTCGTGATGATCTGCCTGATTCGCAGCAGAGAATGGGTAATAATTTTCCTTTACATCCAACCTCTGGAGAGGCTGGTTCTTCACATTTGGAGGCTGTTATTGGATCAGGCAGTAATCTAACTGAACCTTCCACCATTTGACAGAGATGGGAAGTGAAACGGAATGACCGTTTATTTGACCCTTTTTCTACAGTCAGGAGAAGATATGTTGCTTCTATGAGTTTGGAAATCAAGGTACTTTGCGATTCCCTGGAAAAATTGTTTAAAGAAACATCTGCATTTTTGAATATTCAGAGTCTTTTAAAATATCAGGAACTTGACATTACACCACGGGATTGAGAGCGTTTAAAGACCATTCCACTCCTTTCAATCTCCAGGATAAATTAGACATTAACTTTCACAAAAGGTGGGTGCTTGCAACTCACAAATGTACTTTAGAATGGATCTCCACATTAGTGGAACGTTATAGGGTAAAACAGGGTGAGCTACGTAAAGAAATAAATTCTGCTTGTAATAAACTAATCACTCAAACTGATCCAGAATTTTTGGACAAAGTATTACGTGATATTAATGTCAAATTAAGAAACCATGAAGAAGAAATCACAGCTGGAAAAAAGAAAACACTGGTGTGGAACACCTGTGATAATGACAACGGTAATTCCTTCTTATCCAAAACCAATCGCAAGAGAGCATCTTGTCATGCGTCTTCTGAACGAGGAAGTGGACAGTCAGATCAATGTTCTTTTTCATCAGCGGTGTCAACGAATGAGTCCGCACTATCTGGGGAAGAAGAAAGTGTACCGGTGAGCAACAAAACAGACTTTCCTTCATTACCAAGACCTCAGAATTCTGAGGGTATGCAACAGACTTTTTGGAACTCGACGAATTATGGCCCAGGGGGGTTTAATTCGAAAAAGCTCCAACGTGAAGGACAGTCGACTACTACTTGGCAACAATCTAATTATTAACAACCAACGACCACAGCAACACCAGTATTCTAAGAAAGAACAGTTCTTCTTACATTGTTAATTTGTCTGGATATTCGTTAATTAATGCTGAAACAGCAGTCAGAGTGTGGACTGAAGTTTATTCCTTCTGTCATTCCACGTTTACATGAGATCAAATGTAATGTATATAAATTTATAAGAAAGCTGCAACTAAAATGTTTTTTCATAATAAAAATGAATTGTTAGTAGATGAAGAATTTAATGAGGAAATTTGATTGAGTCAGGGAATGAAAGTTTTTATTCATGCGTTTCAGATGAACTGGTGAATGCTTATTATATGTTTGACACTAGTAAGATAAACAAATTATTATGTCATTTCATCAAATGTTGAATTTTTCTGTTGCATTGGAAATTGAAAATGTTTTAAAGATTTGAATAACACTGAGTATAATTTTACTAAGGCAGAATGGTCTGTATTAAAAAATCCAAGGGGGAACCATAACTTGATCTTTAAACCTGCTGACAAACGCAACAAGTTGGTTATTATGGATGTACAGAGTTATTTAGAGATGTGTTATACACATTTAAATGATGTTGATGTATATAAAAAAGTGCATATTTCCATGTATTTTATTTCTCAACAACAGTATTTGGAATTAGTTGATAAGGGTGTTAGGTTAGGGTATATTTCCAGGGAGGATGCCAAAAAGAAATTTAATGTAGATCAGGCATGTATGGCCTGTTTCTACTGTCTACCTAAAATACATAAAAATTTAGAACATCCCCCTGGATGCCCGATAGTTTCAGGGAAACAGTATTTTTTATATAATATGGGCTGTATGTTGCATCATTTATTGTTGCCGAATGTTTTGTCACTACCTGCTTATGTAAAGGATGTGTTTGATTTTCTGGATAGGGTTGCAAATGTGTCATTGAATGAAAACATGTATTGGATTACAATGGATGCCAGCAGCCTCTACACCAATATTTCACATTCATTTGGTATGGAGGCTGTTGGATTTTTTCTAGAAGAATGTCCTGCCACTGAATTAATTTTGGAATTGTTACATTGTTTGTCCAATAATTTTTTTGAATTTAATGGCGAGATATTTTAACAACTTCGAGGTACAGCTAGGGGGGCAGCTTTTGCCCCCTCTTATGTGAATATTAGCATAGGTCTGTTTGAGTATGAATATATATACAAAGCTTTGTTTTATAGTAAATTTGTCAAACATTATGCTCGATTCATTGATGACCTAATTTTTTTTATGTGAGGGGGAGAAGATGAAGTAGATAATTTTATTGATAGTCTGCAGATAAATAGATTTGACTTGATAAAACAAAGTACTCCCAACAGAGTTAACGCCTCACCATGTAAAATGAAGAAAATAGTAAGTCCAACAACAGCACCACATATGAGGCGACCAGGCTCACTTGATTTATCCAGATTACTCAGTGTGTGTAAAAACAAAGATCTTTTATTCACATAAATCCAACAGGTTAGCGCTTTCATGTATTGCTTCCTCAAACCTTAAAAATTTGAATGCAACAGTTGCGATTTTTAAATACTGCAACAATCAAGGGCCAAGCCCTTCACTTGAATATTAAAAGGGAAACTACTTCATTATACACATACTGCTAGATGACACAATATAAAACATACAAATATACATATTCTATCCCTAAACATTAAAACTAAAAAGCTGTCATATTAAAAAATATGACAAACAATCAAAGCCTTCAAATAAAATGCTTCAAATTGGGCATATGTTCAAGAATTAAGCTGGTCTACCTAAAACATTCCCAGTGACTACACTTACATATTGACCATTATACATATATGTATATAGAAAAAATAAATATAAAACTTCAGTGCAGTTCAAAAAATACATACAACCTACAAAACAAATTCAACAAGGGACATGAATATACACATATCACTATCCATACAAAACATTTGATTCAAAGGAAAACATGGACACAAACTCATCATATCTTATCTAGAAAACCAATAGTACGTCCAATTCCAAACTGACACCTACATTAAAGCATTATCATATTGCCTTAATCGCACATAACATCACAGAACTATGCATATAACAGAGGTGAAAAAGTCAAAACATCCTCTCAATGCACTCAAGAGGCTAGTGAGAAACAGCCAGACTCCTAGATCTCAGAATAGGTTTAATAGAAGCTCTCTCATTAAGGCCATAGCCTTTATCAGCTCTTAGCCTTACTATCCAGTTGGTTTCTTTCCTCCGTATTATTTCTAATATTACACTCCCTAATTATAGGCTGCACATAATCTATAACCATAAATTTAAAATGTTCTTGCCCAAATGCTAAAACATGTCTCGTTAAAGCATTTTGCATGTACTTCACTCTAATGGCATACAGATGCTCCGTCATCCTATGCCGGAACAATCTGTGTCTTACAGACATAGAATGAGGGGCAACCCTGACACACTGCCAGATATACTACATGTGAACTACTACAATCAGCTGACACCCTAAACCTATAAATCTGTCCAGTATCTGGAGGTATAAACCTGTTAGTAGTCAAAACATGTTGACAAAAATTACAGTGGCCACAAGATGTAGTCCCTGTACAATCACCTATACCTGGTCTATGATGCTGTTGACATATGACATATTTATTCTTAAATCTAAACATCGGAGTGTCCCATACAATATCTTTGATGACTGAGTCTATAGTACAGACACGCCAATGACGGTTGATAACTATAATAGCACCATTGTATAATACATCGGTATCCTAATACCAGACTATATTTCTCTATTGATTTTGGCATTGCTATTATTTTCAGAAAAGTATGGGGCAGCTCTCTGTCTATAGATATCCATGTCATTGAGGCCTGCCTCTATCTCATCCTCCTTATACCCACGTGTACTCGCAATCTCTCCCTAAACATATCCAACTCAGATCTAAAGCCATAATCTGTGGCATTAAGGTGGGAAATCCTCATCCCCTGACCTTTTATGATGTTTTTAAAAATGCACTGTGGGTGCATACTGTGTCTACAGAGGAGTGTATTCTTGTAACATTCCTTCCTAAAGACACCAGTAATAAGGTGTGTATCCATAACCCTTTCTACAAACACACCAGTTTCTACTGTCTACCTAAACTACACAAAAATTTAGAATATCCCCCTGGATGCCCGATAGTTTCAGGGAAACAGTATTTTTTATATAATATGGGCTGTATGTTGCATCATTTATTGTTGCTGAATGTTTTGTCACTACCTGCTTATGTAAAGGATGCGTTTGATTTTCTGGATAGGGTTAAGAATGTGTCATTGAATGAAAACATGTATTGGATTACAATGGAGGTCAGCAGCCTCTATACCAATATTTCACACTCATTTGGTATGGAGGCTGTTAGATTTTTTCTAGGAGAATGTCCTGCCACTGAATTAATTTTGGAATTGTTACATTGTTTGCCCAATAATTTTTTTGAATTTAATGGCGAGATATTTCAACAATGAGGTACAGCTAGGGGGGCAGCTTTTGCCCCCTCTTATGCGAATATTAGCATAGGTCTGAGTATGAACATATATATATATATATATATATATATATATATATATACAAAGCTTTGTTTTATAGTAAATTGTCAAACATTATGCTGGATTCATTGATGACCTAATTTATGTGAGGGGGGAGAGGATGAAGTAGATAATTTTGATAGTCTGCAGATAAATAGATTTGAGTTGAAATTTGATGGTATACAGAAGGGTAAAATGGTTTATTTTTTAGATGTGGATTTGGATATTTCTAGTCCTACAGGATTACATACTAGAGTACATAGAAAATTTGAGGGTAATATCTAAAAGCCACGAGTTGTCATCCACCACATACAATAGAAGCTTTACCTTTTGGTGAGATAATACGGATCCCTAGATTCTGTAATATTGAATCGGAACTTAAGGAAGAACTTAAGAAAACTAGTAGTATATTTCAGTGTAGGGGATATAGTAAAGCAGGCCATTTCAAAGGCAGTATTTAAAGCCAGTAGTAAGTGGAGTGGGAATTCAGTTAGATCATATACATATGAACACAACTTAGTCAATTCTGTAACAGATATATATTTTACAACTGTATATAGTTGTTTTAGTGATATTTTGATTAATTTAGTAAAAAATTATTGGAATTTTCTGCAGTCTAAAAAAGAAATACATCCATGGCTCCCTAGACAACTTAAAGTGTCTTATAAGGTGGGGAGGAGTTTGAAAAATATGTTAGTCGTGTCAAATTTATTATGCCTCCAGTTAATTTAGATCCTATTCTTCCCTATGTGTGTACTCAGGTGTGTGGAAAGTGCAAAGCTTGTAAATATGTTACAAATAGTTTTGAATATATTAATGGAACGATATTTAATGTTAAAGGCAGTTTTAAATGTAATACAGAAGACATTATTTATGCCTTGAAGTGCCCTTGTGGCAAGTTTTATATTGGACAAGCAAAGAAAGCTTTTAAAGTAAGATTGTTGGAACATCAGGGACGTATACATGGGAGGTTTCTCATGTTTTTATCTTCCTTGAAAGCTTGCAGCCGAGACGTCAGGAGCAATAAAAGATTTCTGGAGGTCACTTGTGTTTTTTTTTTTTACTTTGTTGTTTTTTTTTTTATTTTATTGTGGCATCTTGCATTGTAATCTATAACTGGTTTAATTAAAGCTGACTGCTTAAGAATGATTACTTCTTTTAACCTAGATAAGAGGTCCTAAGATATATATATATATATATATATATATATATATATATATATATATATATATATATACATATACATATACTTAGTAATGATGCACCGCAGTGAGGACTTCCAAGACTGCTGCACACGGATAACCAGCTTAATTTTAGCTCTCCCAGTATGAAAATAAAAACAAGAAAAAGGAGTGCCACTGAAACTGTTACTGGATAAAATTTAGTTACTGGCTGGTTAAGTACACCGTCTGGATGCCAGCAAAGAAGAAATGTGGAAATGAAAGGAAATCAAACAGAAAAGGTGAAGATAAAACACTGGCTGGCAGGACTCCTGCAGCTGTTCAGCGAAAAACAGTTAAAGCTTCAGCTTTGGGTCAATATGACTTCCAGTAATTTACAGGATAAAAATAAATTAAATGTACTCAAAAGTGATTAAAATAAAGAAAACACCAAATGAATATGTCACCTCAAAAAACAAAAGGATGCAAAAAAACTGAAGATTAAACTAGCTCTTCAGATGAGCTGATAAAACTGCAAAAATCAGAGACTGAAATAAAGAAAAGGCTGGCCGAGTATTAGGCTTCTCAAAAACAGCGGTTTCAAAAATAGTACAGTTAGAAGATTGAGCACAGAGAAAACTTGAGATTTTCTGCTTTATTAGAAAAACTGGAAAAGAACAGACTAATTTTATGAAAGCACAAATAAACAACCAGATTGTGTTCCACAGCAGGGTTTAACTGAACGGGCACATCATGTGGATGCTTGAAACCTAGCCATGAGAAAACAGCTAATACCTATATTAATAGAGATGCAATTATACCAGCAGAAAGAGTTGTTCCTGACAAAACTGTGGCAGAAGGGAAAAGTATTACATATTGGAAACAGCAAAGTGTTTGTGAAAAATCATTATTCACTGTACACCAGGCAGAAGGAGAGGCAATGTTATCCCAGCAATCAGGGAATGTAGAGAGGCAGGTGTGAGATTCAGCTAGTTACATCCAGCTATCTTCAGAGGATTTTTCCTGAAGGATCAAATACATTTTCTGATGCAAAACAGGCTGAGGAGGACAAAAGTTTATCCAACAAAATATGAACCAGCAAGAAGGGGACTCTGCTTCTCATTCTTCTGACAAATCTCAGAGAGACATTGCCAGTGAAATATTTTCAAATGCTCTAAAGGAAAATGCTAGAGAAAAAGGCACAGCAATTCACTAGAAGAATCAGGAGTACACTGAATTTGAACCAATGTCTAGTGTTGTGAGATGGAGATGCTCAGAAAGAACAGTGAATACATGTGAGATTATAAATCAACAAATCACATTTCTGAAATATTGCTTTGCAGATAAGAGTTGCTAAAAAAAGCCTGGACTTCTGCTGACTTTGTTAAATTTGTGGGTGGACTGTAAAACATGCACCCCACATTGTCTTTAAAGTTTACAAGCACATTAACGGAAAAAAGTAACCATAAGTAAAACATTTTTTGCTCTTATTAGTATAAAATTTCATAATAAACTACATGCTATATTGTAAAGCAATTTTGTACAATGTGCAGTCAGTAGTATTTTAAACATGGGGATGGATCTTTTTAGTGACTGCTACAAGAGCTAAAGAAATTAAACTACTTTTTTAGTTTTAAGAAATATAGGTTTTACAGTATAGCAAGAGAAGAAAGGTTAGACAGAAGCAATGTTAAGTTAATATAATGCTGTAATCTTGGGTTACTGGTGTGGGGGTGGGCTGTAAAAGCATAATAATTATATTATATGTAACACTAAAATAACTTCCTTTGTTTTTACAAAGGTGAATGTGTAGATTAATGTCCCTGGCTTAAGCTACAAAGTTTTTTTTTTTGCAAGCAAATAGACTTGAAAAATGAGACAAAATGATGAGTCATAAAAAATGATATGCTTCTTGCATCTGCTGGAATATTGGATTTTTTTTTCTTTTTTCCCCATTAGCAAGTTTTCTCAGTGAGGGACAAGACATCTGCAGCTTAAGACAGTTAGCCAGGGGAATTCTGTACAGTCAGTTCTGTGTGAAATTTACAAAGACTCTTTCAAACATCTGCAAGTAGTATGCATTTTTTCTCTCTCACTGCTGTCTACTTTTACATGGAGTTAAGCTGTTTACAGGTGCAAACAATATTGTGAGTTCTTCGCATTCTTTACTGAAGGAAATGCAAAATGTAAAGGTACAATGACACAACAGTTCAGTAAAGTTTGAAATTATGTGAAGTGAATAAGAGGCATCAGCCTCCCTAGCATCCTTAATATTTTAATGCATTTAACAGAACATTGCATAATTTAATTTTATTTAAATGTACCCAGTACACTTTTACCTCGGGCTAAAAGTTAATACAAAGCATACAATCTTTTTTCACATCTAGAAGGAGAACAGACATGAGAAAAAAAAAAAAAAACAGGCGACAATCTAAGTGGGGACACAGGCTGTAACATGAACTTTAGAATGGGTAACACTAAACTTTAAATTAGGTTATATCTGTGGGTGCAGCTGCTGATTTGGGGCAAATGTTCCTATCTGGAGGGGTAAATTTCATTTGGTGAAAATGTACACAGTTTTGTGCATCTGTTCCAAATTAATAGGGGATGGGGGTGTTCAGAATATGTATTTAGGTTTTTGTTTAAGGGTTTTTATTAAAGCAAAGTCTTGAGAAATGAGAAATGTTCAAATGGATATGAGAAAACACAACTGTATAAAAGATCAGCCTGCCAAATATTAGTATGTGCATGCAATACAACAGATGGAAATACAGACTAAAAAATATCATGCAGAATTAAATGGGAACAATACCATAATGGCCACTCTATCCATAGTATCTTGTAATATAAAGAACCTTACAGGTATGGACAGAAAGGAAAATCATATTTCCTTTGAGTATGGAGTTAAATTAAGAAATGCGGAGAGCAAATAGCAATGTTGCAGGAGACGCATTTTGAATGAACTGAGCATGCAAGTTTGGCAAATAAAAATTCTAGAAAGGCTATCCAGCAGAATATCAAAGACAAAGGAAATGGGGAAGAACAGTAACACTGATTGACAAATGGGGCACCAACAGTGATAGAATAAGAAAATACAATAATGGTAGATTTGTGGTAGTAAGGGGCTAATGGCAAGGGAGGAAGATAAACACTTGCATGCATTTATATTCCACCACAAACTGCTATTATGGAGGTTAAGAAAGTTTGGGGAAAAATAAATTAGCTTTTAGCAAGGAATATTCCTTACAGATGGGGAATGGAACTTGATTTGCAATAGTGAGAATGTATCAGGGGACCCAAAAGGGATGGATATAACAAAATATGGTAGATTTCTGAAGAAATTTATGAAAATATTTAGTATGGGAGATGTGAATTCAGTAGTAGTAGTAATATATAGAGATTTATAAACTTGTCACAGACAGCACCACTGTTTCACCTCTTAAAAGTAAAGTATCTTCCAATCAAATATTTTATTTATTTATTTGCAGTTTGATTACCAGGGAAGTCCACTGGGCCGAACTGACCCATTTTCAGTGGAGGCCCAGTGAGAAAAGTTCCAAGATGCATTACACAATTTAGATACAACTGTTAATATTAGAGAGAACATTATGTAGAACAGTTACACAAACGCATTCAATATAATGCATAGTTAAATTCATTAAGCTTGAAGTTAGGGATCATGCAGTTTAATTTGAGGAAAACAGATGTGTGTTAGGTGTGGAAACAATTTACATACAAACCTTTTAAGAAAATGTAAATACGCTTTACATTAGAATGCTATTTACAATATTTACAAGGTTGGGCTGTGTGAGAGTAGCTGTAGGAGTGGAGAGCTTAGAGAGAAGCTATAGAAATTGTTAAGATCTTAGATAGGCTCATAGGAAGACAACTATGAGAGCTGTAGAGCTTGGGAACCAGAGAGAGAACCTCCTTGGACTAGGTCGGGTGAAGGCAGGTACATTTCCATTTAGTGGACATGTGTTTGAATAGTTGGGTTTTGAAGTTTTCTGAGTTTGGTATGATTCTTAGCATGGATGGAAGGGAATTCCATTTTGCCTAGTGAGAAAGAGAGAAGTTAGCCAGCAGGACATTTAGGTTTATGGATAGTAATGAAGTTCTGATTTTCATATCAGAGAGCTCTGTTGGGTGCGGGATATTTTGTTGGGTGAAATATGAGTCTATGTGCAGATCAATCTTCCTGATAGGCTCTCTAGTCTAGAAACTACACAATTAAGACTCCTCCACCTTTATGGTTAAGGTCTTCACCTCATAGACAAAGTACAATATTTGATTCTGACCTCTGGATATTGGCTAGGCTCAAAATGGCCCTTCAGGACAGCTAGCCTAATATTCATCAAACCACCAATACAAAAGTCTACTTCCAGTCTAAGCTCACTTCCACCGTCAACCTATCACCCCCCTCCCCCTTAATAAACTATGCTGTAAATTAATCTTACCTTTTCAGTCTCAGCACCTAAAATTTAGAAATCTCTATCCAAAGTTTAAGTCCTGTGAACCTGCCCAGAAATTCAGACAGCATCTAAAGCAATGATGAAAGATTTAAAATGTAAGTGCTCACTGAACGGTAGTGTCATCTGACCCTACAACCTAAAAATTCTTCCCTAAATAACTATTACATGACTCACCAACAGACTGCCAAAGCTATAAACATCATGATTACTCAAATCATTCCTTCTCTTTTCTTCCCTTCTATATACACACACACACACACACACACACACACACACACACACACACACACACACACACACACAGAGCGAAAAGTACAGCTGTGTGAAGAACGTAGCAGAAATGTAGATGCCTGGGTAGATTCACTGTTGCAGTCCTCACATTTTGGATTCATGCCTACATGTGGCCTGACTGGCAGGACCAAGTTCTAGAACTTTGCCATTGCCAAAAGCTTCAGTCAAGTTTCCTTCCACTAGAACACAAGGATGTTGGTGGTATAAGAAGTGCACTAATCCCATCTTCTGATCTTTTTTGCCCCTGCAGAAACCAGATAGAACACCTCACAGCTAAAGTCCCAGTAAATGAGATGGAACAGCCCTGTGTGCCGTATGTCCACTCCAGAAGTCTCCAACATCCCTCTCCAGGAAGTACATACAAAGAAGGGGGAGTAGGCCTGGTAATAAAGTGAGAGTGAAGGTACAGAAAAAGGATTAGGGTCTGAACCCATATGGCAAAGAACAAAAGGTCAAAAAAGGATTAGAAGTGCTAGTATCTGGAATGCAAGACTGATTTTAACTAAATATCTACATTTACTTTAAGTTCCTAACACCACTGTACTATAGAAATCATAGAATTTGCTACTGCAGTCCTCACATTTGGGACAATCCCCAACACATAGTGAGTTAAGGAGGTGGATGTTAGGAATTTTGAAATAAAAAGATATAGGATAGCAGATGCAACTCCTGGCCTGGTCCTGGAGGCTACTCCTAAAATGCAGCATTTACATAAGGTGTGAACAAATGTCCATGTTACTGTTTCAGGTATAGCCTGTGCGGTGACGCATCTGAGAAAGGCTGCAAGTAGCTGCAGTGGCCCTTGTGGAAGGGGTCTTGATAAGTCCTGGAATAACTTTACCACGAGACGAACAAAAAGCACTGAGCAAGCCATTTGGCAAGGTTCTGGATAAGTTCTATTTTGTTTATTGATTTTGCCTCTTTCCCTTTTGCATAGCAAACACCTGATCAGTTTTTTCTTAACTCTTTGGTCCCATGTTAACTCATTCACTCTAATGCAGCTCAGGAAGTTTGCACTGTAACTTCCAAAAGGCAGAGCCCAAGCCCCCCCCCCCCAAGCTCCCCCCACTTACTGAATTAAATTATGTCCTCACGTTTTAAACAAATGTTATGTTCACATCTCTAGAACAATAGGGGTTATGACAGACAGAAGTATAAACGGCAAACCCTTCAGTACAAACTATTTTTATAGTGATAGTATTCTTTAGGTTCTAGGTCCAAAACTGAATTTTACAAGTCACAGTAAACACAGTAACTATTATGTTTGTAATACTTCATAAGCGACTTACAATTATCTCAACAACCACTCAAGTTACACATACTATCAAGAAGCATTTTAATATCATAAAAACAACAGTTAACATCTCTTTATCTGTACTAGACAGAGGTTAAACATTAATGCAGTTGAGTTTGGCATTGTGCAAGTTTTAAGAAATATTTTAAAACCTTGTACACAGCATGGTTTTGGAATTATTGGTGCAAATATGAACAAGCAATATTTGATGCCTAAAGGCATGCATCTGGGGGAATCACTCTGATGTAATGAGGTAAGTAAAATCTCAGTTGTCTGTACACAAAGGGAATGAAGGGTCTTTTCTCCTCTGTTCTGTAGATTACGGAAGAAAAATAGTAAATGAATGGCTTCATTAAGGGCAGTTCAGAAACTACATTAGGCATAAAGGAAGAGTTGAGGTGAAGGGATACTCGGGTCCTGGTGAAAGACTAAGAAGGGTCTTTTGCATAACAAGGCCTGGAGTTCAGAAATTCTCCTAGCAGATATAGCCGTGAAAAACAGTCTCTTCTAAAACAGAAATGGGACAGAAGTTGAAGCTGATGGTTCAAATAGGGTTAGGTTCAAATTTTCTACCTACACAGTAAAAACACCATAGTGGAGCAACCTCTCTTCTTGGCAGTCTAAGATGAACTCCCTTTAGAAATGAGTGCAAATGTAGACCCATTCACAGACAGACTGAAATGACAGAAGTATGCACTTTTACAGAGGTACAAGTTAATCCACTTTGTAATGGTCTGACAGGTGTTCCAGAATCATAGCCAATTAGGTCAAGGTTCATGAACTGGTGAAACAGGGACAATCTATTTTGCTAGGCAAGACTTCTTTATTTTGGTTTCTTAAGCCTACCTCAATTTTAGTTATGTCATCAGAATGCATGTGTTGACCAGGAATCGATGTAAAATCATCTAGACTCTCAGCTTTAGAGTGGCCAAGTTGGAGTGTAAGACAAAACAAGTCATGGGCATTCAGAATCGTCAATTAGCTGAAAGATTTATTATATAAAGAAAGGTCTCAAGCAAACAATATAATGTCCATTACAACAGTAGGTACAGTTCCATGTGGGAGATGTAAGGCCTGTGGTTACATCAATAAGTTGACCACTTTTGAACATCCGGTCACACACAGGCAATTTTTGCTGAAGGGGAGGGCCACATGTCGCACCACAGATATAGTTTATTTAGCTGAGTGTAGTCATTGCCCCAGTTTTTATGTGGGGAAGACTAACAAAATGTTAAAAATAAGAGTATTGCAACATATATCCAGTATTAGGAATGGAGACATACATAATGCCTTGAGTAGGCATGTGATGGATAACCCCACACATAGGTTTACCTTTAGGGCAATAGTGAATGTTAAGTTAAATAACAGAGGGGGCGATGTAAAGCATTTGACTGAGCTGGCAGAGTCAGGTGGATTATTGAGTTGATGGCCAATCGGATGCCTGGACTGAATGATGTAATACCAGTTAAACCCACCCTCCAGAACAGGCGGGTTTTTTACCGACTGCTATTGGATATGGTTTATTTAAAAATGTACTGTTTCAATGAGAGCTTTATCTGATGAAGGGAAGTGTCCCGAAAGCGCTCATAGTGTGATTTTATGTAATAAAGTTTTAAAAGTTTTAAGGAATAGCAGTGTCCAGCCACATTTTTTCTGGTAATACTAATTGGACTTTGGTACAGCACAGGATTATTTATTTGTCTAATATAGGAGTGAAAGCCTTCTGTTTTTCCTCATCCTAGCCTCCCAAGTTCCCCGAATTTAATCAGTAAAAACAAAATGAAAACTCCAGCAAAGCTAGAACATCCACTGAGTGACCTCCCAACCCTCTTGTATCAGAGGCACATGGAATATATGCAAATGATTCTTATGAACATCAGGTGTTTCAGCTAATTGACTATTCTGAATGCCCATGACTTGTTTTGTCATTTCAATGGACAATTTCAGGCGAATAAAGCCAAACTCCACTAGCTGTGGATACTGGATATGCATATTTTGGCCTTGTTAAGGCCTCATCAGCAGAGCACAAGTAGTGTGTTTGACTAAGAATTAGAAACACAGGGCTGTTATACCCAGCTGATGCCCATTATCATTAGGGCCACTGCAAAAATAACCCAAACAACAAACTAAAACAATGAGTGAGATGGTCACTGAAAAAAACAAATCAGTAAAAACAAAATGAAAACTCCAGCAAAGCTAGAACTTCCACTGAGTGACCTCCCAATCTTCTTGTATCAGAGGCACATGGGATACATGCAAATGATCCTTATGAACATCAGGTGTTTCAGCTAACTGGCGATTCTGAATGCTCATGGATTGTTTTGTCGTTTTAATGGACAATTTCAGGCCAATAAAGCCAAACCCCACTAGCTGTGGATATGCATATTTTGGCCTTATGACCTCATCAGCACAGCACAAGCAGATTGTTTGACTTAGCATTAGAAACACAGGGCTGTTATACCTAGCTGATGTCCATTATCATTAGTCCAATATATTACTGATTGTTTTAGTTTGAAGTTCTCTGAATTTGAATAACTCCCATATACAAGTCCCCCAAAGCTAGGTCAAAGGAATCCATGTGTAGGGTCTTTGTGGGCTTGGGTACTTTGAAGGTCTGCCATGGTTCAGACTGCTATCCTATCTACCATGAGATCTCCTTTCTGATTGATGGTTGGAATGGGATGGGGGTGTCTAATGAAGGAGTATACTGGCAACATTTGTGTCTTAAGTACTACTGAAGCTTCCTCATCTAGATGCAGGCAAGTGGTATCACTAGGATGCAATATGCCATGCAACTCAACAGTCTGAAGAACTTGCTAGCTGTAATTTCCTTTTGCTGCAATTTTATTTTTCCAGTTATACTGCCAGATGGGACTCCTCTGGCCTCAAGAAGGAAAGGCACTATGTAGGGTGGTGGTGTCTAGACAAGCCCCTGAGACCAGGTTCTTTGAGTGAGTCAGTGTTTATTTGGCTCTGTTGATTCTGAGACCTAGATTCCCGAAGCAGTTTAGGTTGAACTTCCAAGCCTTGAGAATATTCTGCAGCGACTCCATTAGGATGAGACAATCATCTACATAAAGTAAATCTGGATGCCCTCTGTCCTGTAATAGGCAATTACTGGAGCTAGGCACACTGTAAATTATAGGTGCAGTAAATAAGCCAAAGGGCAAAGATATGATGGGGAAATGTTTTCTCCCTGTTGCAAATATGAGGAAGTTTCTGTGACTTCTGACAATAGAGATATGAAGGCAGATGTCCACTAGGGTTCAGTGATCACAAAGGCCTGAGGTGGAAGGAATGGTAAAACGCTTTGGGGAGCTAACATTCTGAATTCTGGTACTATAAGAAAACTGTTTGCATATGACAGGTCAAGGAATGGGCCTTCACCCACCTTTTTTTCTTAGAACAGGAAGAACATGAGTAGAACCCTTGCCATTCCCCTTCAGCTGTGACCCTTTGTATTGTCTAAAGAATGCAGGAATGAAGCATAAATGATCCCTAGGAACTGATAGAATAACTTGATATTTTGGAATTGTAATTTGTAGCCTTTGTGAAGAAATGTTTAACATTTACTAGTTTTGGGTAATGTTTTCCCCACTTTCTGTAAAGGCAACAAAGTGCTCACAAACGTTTCTGAACAGAAAAAAAGATAAATGGGGGAAGGGTAGTGTGATCTTTTGAGGCTGACCTGGAGGATGGGAAATAGCAGACAGCCTAGCTCAGTAATGACAGATCCCAGCTCAGAGGGCTCTCAAGCTTCTCTTTAGGTCCTGCTTGCCATTCTCTTGGGCTTGCCTTTTTTTTCCTTTAGCAGGATTGGCACTGTCTTACTTGGGTAGAGGGGCCATGTTTTGGCTGGGTGATTCCAGTTGAATTTATGAGCTGCAGCCTGAGGAAAGTTGCTTTAGAGACTGCACAGACTTGCCCTTTTCCTCCAGTTCCTTGAAAACTCCTTGAGAATGTCTGGAGGGTCAGAATATGAGATCCTTGTCCAAACATACACAAAGGAGCTCCATCTTTTTATGGTCTGGTGGGGGCAATTTCCTCAACCAGGTACATCTCCAAGTAATAGATCATGCAGGTGCTGCCTTGCATGGTGCATCATAACCACATTTCTTCGAGTTCCTGGCCTCCTGTGAACAATACAGTTTTTAACTTTAACCAAACCGTCTGTAGCAGAATTACTGTCATGATCAGACATTAGCTATTTTAAAATCTGCAGAAAGAAAACTCATCTAAGGGCTACTTCTCTGGCTCCCGGAAGCAGGCTAGACAGACTGACAATGCTCTTGGAAAAGACTAGGAGCAATACAGCATAGGAAGGAAGATCTGAAGATGGCATCAGCCAATGCAGTTCTTAAATCATTGATGTCCTAGAGTCCTGTGAGCCCCTGACTTTGATATCAACCAGTCCCAAAATTGTTGACCATCTACCAATTCTGTTATATAAAACATTTAAGTGGTGCTTTAACCTCTGTGAAAATTTCAATCTGTATATTGTCTTGTAAATTAGCAGCCCTATTTCTATGCTGTTTACACTTTTTACCCAGGTTCTGCATAACAAATCAGTAGGCTACATGGTATCGGTATGCATATATAAAAACTTTTTCATTGACTAAACTATTTTATACCTTTTCACTTAAAATATGAAATATATACTTATTTTTAACAAATGATTCAGACTGTCATTCTTCAACCAAATTGTCCATCAAAAAGGCATCAAATCTTTACCAACAGAATGTGCAGTGATCGAAGATCTTTACTGGAGTTAAACTGTTTCTGAAGAACATCTTTCACTGTCTGATCCTTAGAAAGAGACTGAAAAAAAAAAAAAACAGAATTGATTTTACTTACAAGTGTCACCTCCTCTCAAACACAAAACTACCGATTTCTGATGTTTATCAGAAAGTTACCACAGTTAATAACTTCACTCTGCCACACAGGTTTAAACACCTACCTTCTCGATACTGGATTACCAGACTGCAGGTAGTGACGGTTACATGCAATTCTTACTACCATGTTGTAATTTTCACCATATTATCACATAGTGATTCTTGCATGTGCACATGCTGCTGGTCTTTCTTGATACCTTGGTTAAAACTGCATTTCCTGTAACAAATCCCAGCTACTTAAGATTTAGCCATCTTTGACAAGTACATGCATTCAAAATGCTTACATTTCATACTAGGTATTTAAATTGGACGTCAACAGCATGAATGGCCATTTTAAGATTAAAAACAAATTCTGTGATGTAAATCAAATTACAGTAGTAAATAAAAGCACTTCCAATTATGATGGACTGATAACAGTACTGTACGGTATATGCTCCCCTTCCCTGACAGGAATTTGGCAAGGTGTTGTGCACCCCTAACTTTGTAATGAATCGGTCTCTGTAGTGAAAAAGGTTAGCACTCTTATAGAACAATTTCAATGAATAAAACAGTGACGACTAAATGTAAAAAACTAAAATGTGAAGTTGAAAGCTGCGATGTCTCAGGCAGACTCAAGCATTCAAACAGTAACAATCAGATGAGAAGAGGTAGAAAACAAGTGAGCTGAAATGGATCAACATACAATCTAACAAGTCATGAAAAAACTTTAGCAAAATAGTTGAAAAGACAGACAATTATGTTAAAATATCTTAACAGTGTTAACAGATGGAAAAGGCTCTGACTGTGCATTCTAACTCTATTAATGACCAAAGCGAGATACAAATGGAATGAAAACTCATGTATGTCTCAGATACTAGCCAAGACTGAACTCCTGGAGTAGAGTATGTGAAATGGAAGTTGGTGCCTTTAGGAAGAAAGTAAAGGTATGTTAGATACTTATTGTCAGAGATTCACTGTTACAGTAATAACTCTTGGGATTTACTGACTTGCAAAAGCCCAAGGCTTGGCCTGAATACTACAGATTTTCACCTTCCACCACAGTTCAGTGAATGCCCTCCCATCCAATGTCAAGACGTTGGTGCTATAAAGGGTCATGAGCCTCTGCCATCTTCAGGTCTTTCCTGCTGTTATCCACAGCCACTTCTACAGTCTCCCTTCTGGGTACTCAAGAACATGACCTGCCAGGATACGACCCCAGACTACAACAGGGGAAAAGTAGTTTTGTACCTACCATAAATGTAGATGTCCGATAGGTATGCATCTGCAGTCCTTACATATGGGTTGTCCTGCCTCAGGCAGCCCTTCGGTCGGCCGGATTCCAAAGTCTGAGTCCGGCGTCGGCTGATGTTGCCCTTTCCCCCCCGACATCAGAGCGCCTGGGGTATAAAAGCGTCAGCCGACGCCATCTTCCTCAGTTTTTCCTGCCCCAGATGCCAGGTGCCCTCTAAGGAAGACTAAATTTGGAGAGATGAAAAAATTCCTAACATGCACAGCAATAAAAAAACAAATACACCATAAAAGATAACCCCAGCTAGCTAAAATGAGGGATAGGTACCCAAAGAATACCACAGAGGGGTAGTAGGGAGGGAAAACCTGACTGCAGATGCATACCTATCGGACATCTACATTTATGGTAGGTACAAAACTGCACTATGTCCTTCAAGGATGCATCTGCAGTCCTTACATATGGGTAGAATACCATAGCCAAGCTGGGGGTGGTAGGACCTAAGAAAAGGATGGTGTAGCTAACATGCCCTGCAGGACTGCAGTAGCAAAGCCTGCTCTGGATCTGGAATATAAAGGCAAGTTGTAATGCTTGGAAAATGTATGCACAGAGCTCCATGTAGCAGCTTCTAAAATGTCCTTTGTAGCCACCCCTCTTAAGAAGGCTGTGGAGGTGGCTGTGGCTCTGGTGGAATGAGGCCTGATGTTAGCTGGCACAGCTTTTCCATGAAAAGAGTAGCAGAATCTAATGTAATTTCCTATCCATTTTGAAATTGTCCGTTTGGAAATTGCTTTTCCTTGTACACCAGCAGCATATGCTACAAAGAGTTGGTCAGTTTTTCTGTAAGTCTTAGTTCTGTCCAAGTAGTAGCGCAACTGTCTGTGAATGTCCAGGGTATGCAGAAGTTTCTCTCCTTTACTTTGTGGATTTGGAAAGAAGGTAGGCAAGTGAATAGCTTGGTTCAGTGAGACCCTGGATACCACCTTTGGCATGAATGAAGGATTGGTTCTCAAAGAGACTCTGTCCTGATGAAAAATGAGAAATGGTTGTACTGCCATGAGGGCCTGTAACTCAGATACTCTTCTTGCTGAGGTTATGGCCAGAAGGAAGGCAGTCTTCCAAGACAGGAATTGTAGTTCTGAAGATGCTGCTGGTTCAAAGGGAGGTAGAGTTAATTTTTCCAACATGAAATTAAGGTCCCATGTAGGCACTGGTGGTTTCCTTGGAGGGTTGTTTTTTTTATCCCTCTTAGAAACTGCCTTAGCAGAGGATGAGAAAATACAGGTGGATCAGTGTTGTACTCTGCTGAAATTGCTGAAGCATGAATTTTTATGGAAGAATAAGAAAGGCCATTATGGAGCATTTCAGCTAAGTATTCAAGGATATGTGGAATGCTCATCACTGTCGGATCTTGACCCTTTGCAGTGTTCCAGGTACGAAATCTTTTCCATTTTGCTGAATATGCCTTTCTTGTGGAAGGCCGCCGAGCTTCCATGATGATATCCTTTACTCTCTTGGATAGTTTATCCTGGCGAGGAGTCGAGGTATTTTCCAGGCTGTCAGCTGCAAGGTTTTTAGGCTGGAGTGCAGAGTTTTGTAATTGTGCTGTGTCAGAAGAAGTGGCCATTGTGGTAGAGGCCACGGTTTCGTGCGCGACATGCTCTTTAACAGTGGGTACCAGTGTTGTCTTGGCCAGTCCGGAGCCATCAGAATCACTTTTGGTTGCTCTGCCCTGATCTTCAGTAAGACCTTGGTCATTAACGGTAGAGGTGGGAATGCATATAATGTTAGAGCATTCCAGCTGAAAGAGAGGGCGTCCACTTTCCATGCTTGAGGATGGAATGTCCTTGTGCAGAATTTCTTCAGTTGTTGGTTGTGGTGGGAGGCAAAAAGATCTATGTCCGGCCTTCCCCATGATTGTGCTATCTGAAGAAAGATGTCTGGGTGCAACATCCATTCGTGTGGATCCATGATGTTTCTGCTTAGGCTGTCCGCCAGTACATTGTCCTTTCCTGGTACGAACTGGGATTGCAGCTAAAAGTTCCCAAAGATTCATTGCCAGCCTGCAAAGAGGGTAGGAATGGGTATCTCCTTGCTTGTTTATGTACCACATAACTGTGGTATTGTCTGTCTATTAGCAGGTGACCTTGATGCAGGAAGTGTTCGAAGGCCTCGATTGAATGTATCACTGCCAGCATTTCCTTTTGGTTGATGTGCAGGAGCAATTCTTTTTGTGTCCATTGTCCTTGAATGCATCTGCCCTCCATGTGCGCTCCCCATCCATGATCTGAGGCGTCCGTTGTAATGGTTTGGCTGATATGTGGCTTGCTGAAAGGCAGACCCATGTTTGACTGGCTTGCTTGTGCCCACCACAGAAATTCCTTTTGAAGGCATGGAATGAGTGGGATCAAAGCTTCTAGGCTGTGACTGTGTTGAGACCATAGACTCCTTGGGTACCATTGTAGCTTCCTCATATGCAGCCTTGCTTGTGGAATCAGAAGAATGCAAGATGCCACGAAACCCAGGGCCTGCAGGATTATTCTTGCAGTCAGCTGGGTTTGTGTCAGATTTCTGAAATAATCTGGTAATTGTTCTTGTTTTTCTTCTGTGAGAAAAGCCATTTGGGTGTTTGTATCCAGTTTTGCACCCAGGAAAATTATTCATTGGGATGGAACAAGTCTTGATTTCTGAATGTTGACTGTGTATCCCAAGGCCTGTAGTAGGCGGATGGCATAATTCAAGTGTTTTACCAATGTTTGTTGGCTGTCCGCTTGTATAAGGCAGTCGTCCAGGTATGGATATATTTGAATCCCCTGAAGTCTGCAATGTGCAATTACTGATGCCAGGCATTTCGTGAATACTCTGGGCGCAGTAGATAAGCCAAAGGGCAATGCTGAGAATTGATAATGCTCTGAACCTGCAAGAAATCTGAGGTGTCTTCTGCAACTTTGTCTGATAGGGACATGCAGGTATGCCTCCTTGAGGTCTAGAGTTACCAGCCAGGACCCCTTGCCCAGCATGGGAAGGAGTTGCTGTAAGGTCAGCATTTTGAATTTTGACACGATGAGATAAGTATTCAGTGCGGACAAGTCCAGAATAGGCCTCCATTGCTTTTCTTTTCTTGGAACAAGGAATAGTCTGGAATAAAATCCCTGGCCTTGTTCTGTGAAAGGAACCTTTTCTATTGCTTTCATTTGTAGTAGGTTGGAAATTTGCTTGAAAGCCTCTGCCCTTTGATTTGGTGGCAGGTGGTTTGGCATGCCTTGTCTTTTTGGAAATGTATGAAAATGGAATCTGTATCCTTTGTCTATTATTTGCAGTATCCATTTGTCCTTTGTAATACTGTGCCAATTTTCTGAGAATAAAGATAGCTTTCCGCCCAAAAGTGCTTCCAATTGAACCTTGGTTGGCGGGGTCAAAGTCAAGTCATTGAGATTGTCCTTGTGCAGTACTTGTAGGTCCTGCACTACCTCTCTGGTTAGGAGGCTGCCATTGACGTCCTCTGTAGGAGCCTCGAGCTTGCCCTCTACCTCTGGCACGCCTGTTTTTGCCTCTTTGAAATCTGTCTGTGTCTGGAAAGGACCAATTCTTAGAAGGCCAATTTCTGCTGAATCTTGGTGGTTGGACCTGGAGAAAATCTTTGACTGTTTGTAATGATTTAGCCTTTTCCTCAAATTTCTTTAAGACCTCTTGAGCCGTGGAACCAAACAACTTTTGTTTTTCCAGTGGTGCATCCAGAAGCCTTGCTTTAACATGATCTGGCAGTGTTTGTTCCTTCAGCCAAGCATGTCTACGTATGACTGCACCTGTCATTGCTGACCTACATGAAGCTTCCAATGCATCATAACCACACTATAAGAAATGGTTGCTAACCTGCTGGGAGTTATGCACCAGATCCTGAAGCGCCTTGCGATCTAGGGGTTCAGGCGAGGTTAGTTTTTTATGCAATTCATCTAACAGATATTCTTGATACTGTATCATATGGAATTGACAATTTAATGCTCTCATAGAAAGTGTGGAAGTATACACTTTTTTACCCCATCTCTCTAAAGCTCTGGATTCCCTTTCAGAAGGAAGTGGATTCTTAGTAGTGGTGGTTGTAACCCCTTTAGGGCCCTGGGAAATAGTTTCAGGGTCAGCAGAGTGGCCCTTGTAAAGGAATAGATGCGAGTCCAGGACCCTGTAGTACCGGTCGGGTTTGACAGGAGCCGGAGGAAGGGAGTCAGAGGAAATACTAGACTCAGAGTACACATCTTCTATAACATTTAAAACAGGAGAAATAGCCAAAGGTCTATGCTGAGGTAAATGCAAGAAAGTCCTTAACCTCTTCCTGGAATCAGAGAATTCCTGGCCTTGCCATTTGAAATGCTCTCTCATGGAGTGAAGGGTCTCCCCAAAGGACAACTCTTCAGAGGGGGAGTCCGAGGGAATAGATTCCTCTGCATCAGAATCCTCGTAGGCCGGAAAGGCCTCCTCCTGGTAGTCTGAATGGGCAGAGTCATCTGAGGCCTCATCAGAAGACTGGGGATCTGTCTGCTCAACCCTGGGCCTTTTGCCTGGAGGTGGTTGAGAGCCCCTGTCTGGATGTGGCTGAGAGCCCCTGATTAAGGAAATAAGGTCCTCAGCTAATCTCAAAATTTGTGAACTGGTAGTGGATCCCTGAGGAATAGCCTTGGGAGGGAGAGATTTTGGCTGTTTAGCAGCTTTAGCACGTGTAAAGGCCTTAATGGACATGGATACAGGAGGTCTGGCTGCCCCACGTGCTGGAGTAGTTTTATCAACAGAAATGGTGTCGGATATCTCCGGAGCACCGGTTTCAGACGGAAATTCTAAGACCGACCCCGTGGTGGCCTCCGGAACAGAAGTTACCGGCTGTGTGGTGTCGTCAGTCGGAAGCAGTAGAGATTCGGCTTCAACTGAGACCGGGACACTCGCGGTAGGCCTAGGCGTGGAGTCGGCCGAAACCGCGGACCGCGTGTCTGTCCTTATCCTTCCGTGTTTTGGGTAAATGAGTTGTCGGAAGCGCCAACGGCATTTTATAACAGTAAATTTCCCCAAAATATTCCTCTGCAAACTCTGCCCGACGCCTAAGAGTGCGTTTATTGAAGGAAGCACAGGCTGTACAGGCCGAGACGTCGTGGTCTGGGCCTAGGCAGGGTAAGCAGTAAGAGTGGAAATCCTTATGAGGTATTTGTTTCCCACAAGTTAAACAATTAACTTTAACCGTTTGATCTGACATCGGCTGAGGCAAGAAAGCGTCCCCAATGGGGTACTTAGCTTTTTTGAAGATTTCGGTAGCTGAAATCACAGGAGCTGGCCGACCGGCACTTGCGAACTGCTTCTGCTTCGGGCACCGCGCGGCAAGAAAGACTGAGGAAGATGGCGTCGGCTGACGCTTTTATACCCAAGGCGCTCTGACGTCGGGGAAAAGGGCGACATCAGCCGACGCCGGACCCAGACTTTGGAATCCGGCCGACCGAAGGGCTGCCCGAGGCAGGACAACCCATATGTAAGGACTGCTGATGCATCCTTGAAGGACATCAGGGAGGGAGATGCAAATGGAGGTAGGAGAAGAAAACAGTGAAAAGGGAACCCACCCCAACCCTAAGGGAAGAAAAGGGGCAGGAGGGTAGGAAATGATACTGCAACAATGAAGTTACTCAAACATCTATATTTACAGTTAAGTACTTAAGGCAACTGTAATATGTTCTTCACAGATCAAAGCTGCAGTAATAAATCTTGGGAAGATTCTCACAGCTAAAAAAAAAAAAAAAGTTGGAAATTTGGCCAGAAGCTGGACAAGGTGAAATTAGTCCCTGAAGAATGGACAAGGCAAGAAGATGTGAACAGAAATCCAAGTAGCTGTTTACAGCCATCAGTAATATTCTATTCATAAAGAAGCAGAAAGTAAGCTGACATCTAAGCCAACACAGGAATGGAGAAAGAAGATTTTACCGGTAAGAATGACCGCAAGTAGGGGTACAGAAAATAGATGAGGGAACTGGAATTTACAGGTAAATATTTGCAAAGGAACCATATGCACTGGAAGCAAATTACTAAAGAGGGGAAGGTAACAGATTGGGATGAGGCCAAGTGGAAGTTTGGACTGCAGTTTAGAGACTGCCTTTCCTACCAGGGATTGATGAGAGTATAATCAGAGAGAAAAAGCATAGGGGAGTGTTAAGTGAAACAGCAGTTCTGGTTGAGTTTCTACTGCAGTCTGTAACAGATGCTGCTCTTTAAAAAGAGATAATTAGTAGGGCACATAAAACGCTGAATAATTACTATAAGAATCAACCAAAAGTGGTTAAAATGATTAGGAAGACAGAATGGAACATCAATAAAACAGTACGAAGATATCTGTATAGCTCACAAGTAATTCAACAAAGCCCATAGGGTTTAAAAGTTTTGCATGGAAGTGTATGCATAGATATCCTTATAACCCAGAAGACTCCAGATATTTTTTTTTCTTCAAGACAGCAATTGCTGAAGGTGTGATGGAAAACAGAGGTAATTGGAAACAGTTTTTTTGGGGGGGAATTTAGCCAAGTTGGCAGACTTAAAAATTACCCACAGGCTACTTTGTCAGAAACACTGGTGGGGGGGGGGGGGGGGTGAACAAATTATTTTAACTAAGCTGACATACAAAATTCAAATTATCAACACACAGTAAGAACTTGCTAAGTTTAATGGTACTGGCTGCCAAAAAAAAACTGCTGCTAGAAAATGGAAACCAAAATCGAAACCAACCACAAGTGAAGTATTGAATACTGAAAAGGAGAAACATATCAGAAGTGGGAAATTACATAGAAATAAACTGAATTTGTGGGAACAATACATGCAGAATAATGCTCAGGAAGAAGAGTGAAATTTAAGAGAAGGCAGGAGTGGAGCACTAATATTGGAGTTAATGATGTTTAAAGAATGTATTCTGCATCAAGCTAACAAAAACATTTACATGCTTCCTTTTCTATAACTGCATGAATACCCACGTCAGCTGAAATGTGTAAAGTTGATAAAGCTTATTAAAAAAAGCCAGACCCTTAGATGCTGCATCCAACTGAAATAAAGCATCAGGTGTAGTCTACAACAGAAGGTCAAAGAAGCTGAAAACAAAGGTGTACAAAATACTGGTATGACAAGTACTAATCTATGTTACACGCATCTGGACAGTGATCTCAGAGCATTTCAGGAAGATAAAGTTAATGGGAATTAAGTGCTTGAGATGGGTGGTACATTGTAAACTGGTGGACAGACGAATAAAAGACAATATTCTTCAGTATTAATCACTGCTGCACAGGCTTTAGCCATATGGGTTGCCAAACAGGTCCAATTGCAGGGGATCAAAGAGCAGACTATGGTGGTTCAGGCACATGTGCAGGAAAAGCAGATGATCTGGGACAGCCAAGAAGAAAGCAATAGGAAACATTCAAGCATGTTAAACACATAAGAGCATCACCGAATGGAAAGAGGTGGCAACAGTTGACAACACCCTGACTCCAGGTAGGAAAAAAGGGGTTGATGATGGTAATTTAAATTGTGCGACATCTCCCTAAACCATGCAATTCTAAGAAGCTAGGTTTTAAAATTTTTATACAAATAAGGAAATGATGCATCAGTAGCAATTTTCCTTGCAGCGATATAACCTTTTACATCATGTCATGAAATTTTTGAAGGCTGTAGTTTCTAAAATACTGAAGTATGAAAATCTTGCATGTAGCCATACATGCATAAAAGCAGCCAATACCTTCAAAGACAGAAAATGCTACACTCAGTGTGGATTTTATTTGGCAAGTGTCACATGATACTATGAACCCATCTGCCTGAAGACATTTATAAGCCTAGCTGGAATGTATTGACTTTCGTCTCCCCCTTAAATTAGCTCCAAGTGCCTCTGTCCAGCAGAGCCATTGAAGTGATCTCTGGGTAAACTTTCTGATATAATTAAAATGTTTACATTTCTGGATATATGCTGCACAGTAGCAAGCAGTGTATCTGACTGAAAATCGTAAGTAAATGTTTTACAAATAATAAAAGTTATGTACTTACCATAATGCTAGATCCTTGCTGCCTTGTTTTTGCCTGGTTCAACCTTTGGATTACTGGATCCAATTGGATCACACCTTGGCACTTGGAAACTGTGGACCCAGGGCTCTGACTCCTTCCCTAGCCATAATTCTCTCTATTCACACAAAGTACCTCAGATCAATTTTACCTGCTCATTACAAGAAGAAAATTTCACAATCAACAGAAACAAGCTAGCCTATCAGATGGACTAAGTAGCAGCCATAGGTGGAGAAACGTCAATCAATGGCTGTTAAAGGACAATGACCCTGGTGACGTCCATCTATTCGAGGCAGCACTAGATGACAATTTTGGAAAGGATATGGAGGGAGGGATGTTGAAATGGATCTAAACAAGACAACAAGGATCTAGCATTATGGTAAGTACATAACATTTGTATCCAATGTCTGTTTTCATCCAAATCAACCTTTGGGACAGATTCCCAAGCTACCAAAACACCTGGATGGTATCAAGGAAGGATACTCCTGAGAATGGTTGGACCAAAGGATGTACAGGCTCTGGACTGTACACCCAGCTTGCAGTGAGACACAGACGTATGAAAAGTAGTCCAAGTTGCTGCAGCAAAAATCTCAATAGGAACCTGTACAGAAAAATAGTAGAGGTAGCTACTGCCCTTGTACAATTATGTAAAACTGGACCCAGCTTTTCATAAACAAATTATATACAAACAGAAAGCCACCTAGACAGAGCGAACTTTGATACACTTTGGCCAACTTTCATTTTAGAAAAGGAACAAACAGTTGATCAGATTTTTTCTAATGTCTTTAGACCTAGGTAGTCCAAGTGGTCTGTCAGAATCTAGTAAATATAATCTCCTTTACTAGAACATTTTGGAAGAAAATTGACAGTTTGGTTAAGGTTCCCTTCAGATGCTACCTTTGGGAGGAAACGGATTTGTTTTCAAAGACACCCTATCCTTGTGCAAGACCATATATGGCGGTTTATAAGATAATGCTTGTAAAGCAGAGATACTCTTTGCAGAAGTAACGGCCACCAGAAAGATGGTTTTCCAAGAAAGATACCACTGAGGTTGCAAGTTCAAAAGGAGACTGAGTTAAGGCTTGCAGCAAAATTGTAATGTCCTATAGAAGAACTTGACCCCTTATTGGAGATCTCAGGTTCCCTTTAGAAAATCCTTTGAAATCTTTAGTGAAGAAATGGTAGTATGGCTGTGTGCAATGTAAAAACCAGAAATAGCTGCTAAATGAACTTTGATTACTGAAAACTTGGAATTGACAAGAAATCCAAGATAGGTGGGGAAGAGGTGCTGAAAAGGGATCTATTCCCTTAGAAGATGCCCAAAATAATGAACAGTTTCCACTTGCTTAGATGAACCTTTCTAGTATTTGGCTTTTGTGAAGCTGTTAAGATGTGAACCACCAAAGCATGCAACCTAGAACCTCTGGTCATCATTAGAACTGGAAAAAACATGCAGTTAGCTTCAGGGCCTTTAGGTTCAGATGAGGCTGCCTGGATGGGTGGCTCAGAAGATCTGGATGGCAGTCCAGCATCTAAGCAGAATGCACAAATGAGGGGAACTAAACTTGTTGAGGGCAATGGAGGGAAATGAGGACTACTTTAGTCTTGTATCTTCTAGCTTTCTGAATAAATTTCATTATCAGAGGCATGGGGGGAATGCATACAGAAGACCCAGGGACCAGTTGTGGACTAGAGCATCCCTCAGTGACTGACCCTGTGGAAGAAGTAGAGCAAAGTAACTGCTGCACTTGTACAAAACAAAAAAGACCGCAGCAATGTTGGCACCAGTGACTTAAGATTTGCCAGTGTTTGAGACACAACTCATGAGGCACGAAAATTGACCCACTCAGCTTGACTGCTAGAACACAGGACATCCCTGGAATGTGCAAGTGCTACAAGAAAGCAATGAGAAGACATTACCCACTGCAATACTCTCAGCTTCCCAAAAAAATGGGTGTAAAGCAGGTTCCTCCTTGCTTGTTGATGTACCAAACTACTGTCAAGGTGCCTACCTGGAACGAAATTACACGGTCAGTGTAGGGAGTCCTGAAATACCTGCAACATAAGGAGTACCACCCTGTTCTTCCACATACTGAAGTGAAGACTGGTCTGTATGGACTGACCATGAACCTTGGACCATCTTCCCATTGAAATGCTCTCGCCCCCAGAATTGAAGCATCCAAGGTTACTGTAGACATAGAAGGTGGTGGGGTGAATGGTAGATCATCCAAAACCACTGGGGAAGTTTATCACCAACTTATGTGCATTCTGCGCATGGGATCAGGCATATATGAGCATGTTACCAGATGCAATATTAGGGACCACTGAAGAAAGTACAGTTGTGTAAAATCTTAGATTAGATATCCCTCTCTTCACTATTGCTACATTCTTAAACTTTGGGATCTCCAGCCAAGGACAGCACCACGTCTGGCCAACATACCAAAGTCTTAAATTTTTAAGACCATTGTTAAGTCAGTCACATGTTCTCTATATCGGTGTAGGACGTGACATATGGACACTACAAATTCAAAACTGAAGTGCCCCAGCAGAATGGAGAATATGTACATCTAAGGAAAAGGGCAATGTTCCCTCAGCCATGCAGATGATCCTACATGGCAAAAAGGGAGACAAAAGGGAGGGAATGAATAATGCAACAGTAAAGGGAAGGACATCTACTGTTATGGCAACATTTTTTTTTTTTTACAGAACTGTACTATGTCTTTACATATCACTGTTGCAGTATTCATAACCTATGGAACAGTACAAAAGCTACTGTAAGGAAAAACGGGAAGAAACTAGAACCCTCCACAAACCCATGAAGAATTACCTTGGCAAAACCCACCCTGCTTCTGGAAATGACATACACTTTGCAATGTTTGAGGAAGGTGTGAACAGAAGACCATGTGCCAGCTTCAAGGATACAGCCAAGCCCCAGAGGAGGCCACTGCCATGGTACAATGGGCCCAAACAGAGGCAGATAGCTGCTTGCCATGAAAGGAAGAAAAGGTCATGGTTCGCTTAGAAACAGCCAAACCCAATGTCTTGGCATGCAAAGAAATTAATAGTTGCTCAGATTTACTTACAGCCTTTGTCTTGTCCAAAAACCTGAGCTGTTTAAGATCTGAGGTATGCAGAATCTTCTCACTAGCAGATTCTAGAGAAGGAAAAAAAAAAAGGAAGGAAGCTAGATTGATTAATGGACAACTCAATGTATAACTTGTACATAAAAGAATTAGTACACAGACACCCTGTCTGTATGAAAAATCAAAAAAGGGGAGACTGCCATCAAGGCTCAGAGTTCAGAAACTCTTGGCAGAAGTGAAGACAACCAATAGAGAGGTCTTCCAGGTGCAATGTTGCAGAGAAGCAGCAGCAGGCTCAAAGGGAGCCTGGTTCAATTTCTCAAGAACATAATTAAGGTCCCGAGAAGGAGTGATGGATTTTTTTTAGTGACCTGATTTGCAGGATGCCCTTCAGGAATTGTTTAACCTCAAAATGAGAGGCCAACGGAGGGTTCAAGGGCAGACAAGCAAAGATTGCTGACAAGTGAGCACTGAAAGAAGAAAATGCTAAACCAGTTCACATAAATAAGAGAACCAAAGGGATCCTCGGAGAAGAGAGACCTTCTTGAAGTTTAAGACACCAAACAGAAAACCTCTTATTTGGTCATATATGATTTTCTGGCCTCCTGTAGAACTGTAAGCATGTCCTCAGAGAAATAATGCTAAAAGTGGTTTAAATCCCTGTTACCAGAGTCAGCTAAAAAGAGTGGACAGGTGAGGGTGAAGGAGAAACCTCTTGTCTTGTGTGATATGTATCTGGTGAGGTAACTTGTGATGACTATCCCTAGTCAGATGAAAAAGGTGGAAGAACCAGTGCTGTCAGGGCCAAAAAGGGAGTTGCCAACAAGATTTGTGGAGTCCTAATTTGATATTGTGCAATACCTTGGGAAGAAGAGGAAAAGGAAGAAGCATAAAGAAACATCCCTTTCCATGAGAAACACACAGAGTCCACCCAACCCACAGGATTTGGGTTCTGGAAGAGCAGCGAGTCTGTTCAGAAGGAAGGCAAACAGCTCCACTTAAGGTGCACTCCACCAATGAACTGCATCCAGAAACAACTCTATGCGAAGCATCTATTTGTGAGGGTGTGCCTTTGACCTGCTTAGAGAAAGAGAGTGCCACCAGGTTTTGTCCAAAAGGAATGTAAACTACCTGTAGATAAACATGCATATGGATAGCTAAATCACATGCCTAAATGGCTAGTCCACAAAAAAGACAGGATCTCATTGCCCTTCTGCTTGTTGATGTACCAAATGACTGTGGTGTTTGCCTGTATAGACCCTTAAATGGCTTGAGGACCAAAGGGAGTGGAAGGCCTGGAAAGTGTAGATTAGAGCTTGCATCTCTTTGATGTTGATGTGATCCAGACACTGATGAGGGGGACCAGAGACCCTGAACTTTGACTGCCAAAGCAGTCCCTACCCCTGATCTGAAGCATCTGTGAAGAGCTCCCAAGATGAAACAGGAGGCTGGAAAGGTATGCTAGATTTGGGAAACAAAGTGCTGAATCCACTACTGAAGCTCAAGTTTTACACAAGGAAGTAAGGGAACTGGAAACTCCAGCAGTAAATGAAGCCACACCACTTAAACTTCCTCATCTGAAGTTTGTGAAAAGGGATCATGGGAATGGTCGAGGTCATGAACCCCAGAATCCTCAGAAATTCCCTGGCAGGCATGACAAAGGAACCAAGGATTGGAAGTAGGTTGTTAGAAACAATACCTTGGTAGAAGTCAAGAGATGCCAGCATTGGAAAAGTTTGAATTCTGCATCCCAGGAAAATGTGATCCTGAGAACTGGAATGGACAGACTTCTGGAGATTGACTGTGAAACCCAGACTGTGCAACATGAGCTTGGAAGAAGAGGGAGCCTGAAGGTGCAGATCCAGATAAGGAAATATTTTTACTCCTTGAAGCCTGCAGAAAACTATGACTGGAGCCAGGTACTTGGTGAATACCCTTACGGCCATGGAAAGGCCAAAGGGCAAAGCACGGAACTAAAAATGAGAATAATCAACAGGAATGTAAATACTTCTTGACTAGAGAGTGAATGGGACTATGAAGATAAGAGTCCTTCAGATCTAAGGAAGCCAGGAAGCAAGAGGGAAAAAAAAAAGAGTCTAGAGGGAAAACATCCTAAAGGTGAAGACCTAGAGGAAAGTATTCAAAAAAGAAAAGTCTAGGACAGGCCTCCAGGACCCCTCCTTTCAGGAGACCAGAAACATCCTGGAGTAAAACCCTTTTACCTTTTAGGGCCTCTGGGGTGGGATGAATAGTTCCCTGATCTAATAAACCTTGCAACATCTCTGAAAAATGGGGAAATTAATCTGAAGGGGGTTGGGGAATGCCCATAAAGGGGAAAAACTTTCAGACCATGAGTACCCCTGACAGATGACTGAAAGAACCAGAGTCTGAAGTAATCTACTGCCAAATAGGGAGCGGCAGAGAAAGTCAGAGACAAGGGTACCTGGCCAAAGAAGGGAAGGCAGAATGTCAGCTGGAGGCAGATTTGTTCTGAAAGGAAGGTTTTTGAGGTCTAGGTGTCTGAGTTGGTTTGTCAGAAAAAAATATGTCTAGAGACTTTCTTACCTTTGGAGGGCTGAAAAGGCTGTCTATAAACAAATGCAATTTTAGCATGATAATTCCTCTGAAATGTGAGAAAAAACACTGTTTAAAATCCTTCATAACAGTGTCCTGGTCCTGCAGAGTCGTAAATAAATCTGCCATTGGAGTACCAAAGAGATTTTGATTACCTAGGGGAGCATCAAGCAGCTTAGCCTTAATGCTGTCAGGCAAAATTTGAAGATGAAGCCAGGAATATCATCTTATGACAGATCCTGAAGTAGCAGGTCTAGAAGAGGCATCATCAGCATCGCAACTACTCTTAATGGAGTGATGAGCCACCTAAGTTATGGATCTCACCAATGAAGGAGCAGTGGACTTAGCCTCAGAATCAGGCAGGTCAGACAGAACCCTTCTCAGTGGAGAAAAAAAGGGATACAATATCTCTGGTCACATGAGTTTGACAGTTAATTGCACAAATTGCTGGTGTGGCAGACATTTAAACCTTTCTTCCCCAGCCTCTCCATAGCTTAACTATCCGTGTCCAAGGGAAGAAGCTTAGATGAAGGCAAAAGCCAAGAAGGCTCATCCGCACAGAAATCACAGCCAGGTCAGGAGGACGACACAAACCTCAAGCACCTTATAAAAATGGTCAGGCTTAGAGGCAGGAGGTTGGAAATCAGGAGCTAAAGAAGCTGCTGAAGTACCCAACAGAGCAGCAAAAAACAGAGGAACACTAGAAGGCTTAGGGAAATCCATCTGCAGCAACTGATAATTTTTCTGGAAATCAAAAATTGGGAGCAGTCCCACTTAAAATGAGCCATTATGTGAACCACTCTATTCCCAAAGGGCATTTTTTTCCAAAGGGAAGTCAGGATTTAAGGACTCCTCAGAGCTTCAGTCCAAGGGTGATGGCATTTGGGAGGAGTAGGTCAAGGAATCCTCAAGAGTCAGTCCTCAGCAGAGGATTCAGGTTCCCTAGATCTTTTAGGGGTACAGGACCAAGGAGGGAGGATCTTTGAGAGTGGGAAAAATGTACTTAGTCTTCTGTCTTTTCTTAAGGGGGAAGTTGGGCTTTAAAAACCTCAGTGGTTCAGAACCCTACCTTGACTCAATCAGGCACCAGGCACGTCCTCTCTAAGATCGGGAGAATCCCCCTAGGCCCTCAGATATGATCAGCCAAGGTTCCAATTCCACATCCACAGGTGACATTTGCAAAGCCTAGGAGGACAAGCAAGAAGTCAGTTTCATGCTGACCTCATACAGGGTTCATGGGACCACACAAAACAAAATAAACTAGTTAACACAAACCAGCCAGCAATGCAAATACAGTCCGTTTAATGGTGAGCGCTTTTGAAGGAGTCAATGCCCCAACGTCTTCCGACAAAGAAAGACAATGAACACATTTAAATACAGAATCTAAATACTCAATTATTCAATTATCTAATTGATTTCTACATAATGTGATCATACTATCCGCACTTCAACATTTAACTGCATATCTTAGTGTTATATTCATACATTTCATCCACGTCATTAAATATCAAAAGTAAATTAAAATATTTAAACTTCTATATCACTTAAACACATAAAATTGCATAAAAAATACATTAATACAATAAAAACACCTGAAAGTCTTTTCAAGTATTTTTAATGTATTTTTTATACAATTGTATGTGCTTAGGTGATATAGAAGTTTAAATATTTTAACTTTTGATATTTAATGACATGTGGATGAAACGTATGAATGTAACACCAGCAGCCTACAAGAGGTGCTAACACAAACAAATGACTGGTGCAAACCCACAGATTACAACTCAATGTGAAAAAAATGCAATACAGTGCCTTTTAGTAAATTGTCCCCCTAAGCTAATTACTCCATCTACAAAACCCCCTTAAGAGTTGATCTGGTAGTTGAGGATCTGGGAACATACGCAGATAGTAACACATAGCAAAGATTGAGAGAAAATCATTCTATGTCACCCAACTCATAAGGGTATGGCATGCAGGTCCAAGGAAGTTATAGTACCACTCTATTTGGTCCTTATCAGACCCATCATTGAGTACAATGTCCCATTTGGCATGTACCTAACTAGCACTTGCAAAAGTTGTAATTCCTTCTCACCAAGGGACTCTAGGGTATGAATACCCTTGTCCTACAGAGAATGCCTTAAGGCCCCATCGCTGTGCTCTGTCTCCTACAGGTTACTGAGAGGCGATCCGTGTGTGGCATAAGACATACTCAGATCCAGCTCCACATCAGCAAAACAAAGAATACCAGAAACACTAGACCCAAGGACCTAAACTTTGCCTGTGACAAACAGAACATGCTGGAGAGACTGATGTGCGTCTCAAAAGTATTCCCACACTATGGAATAAGTTCTCCATCCACATGAAGCAGAGTTTACCCTGACCTTATTCAAACAGAAAATTGATCGGATGGAAAAATCAAGCTCACCCCTGGTCTGGTCCCCACTGTCTTGGACAGAGGTCACCAGTAAAAAAACTTATCCCCCAACTAACCTACCTCTCCCCCACATACCCCTTAGCTACCTCCTTACTTACATACCCACTATATAGGCATCCAAGATACTCGGACAAAACTAAGTTGGGTTGCACGGGTAGACTTAAAGACCCTGATGGTCATTAGCCTAGTATAAACCTATGAACCTATAAGAACATGTCATTGCCTATGCTTACTCCAAAGCAAAATTGTGTTTCTTGCTAATTACTATTCTTCCAAGCACAGAAAACCACTTCCATCCATTCAGCGGAGCATTACTTGTTATGCCAGCTCTATATAAAAAAAAAAAAATCCCCAAGTGTTATTTGATGCTCTCTCATACTGTAGCAACAGGGGTGATATTCATATATAAAACTAATATTTTTCCTTTTTTATATTTTTGCTTCTCAGTAAACTACCTGCCACTGACCTTTTAAGACTTAACTGCTCTCTCTTGGGACTCCACTGAAAATTTAATTCAGAACACAAACTATAGTCATTTCATGATTAATATCTACCATATCATGACTGCATCTGCCGATTTCCACAGCCAAGACAGCTGTTTGTGGAAGAAACCCAGCCACTAGTCTCCACAAGAACGCAATCATTTAACACTGGCTCTTTACTTTCTCACATTTTAAGCTATTTATCATGAAAAACAGAGCATTAAGCTTAGTTTACATGGAGCAGTCTGCTAATTTAGCCCCAGTGTTACATGCAAAGATATCAATACCTTTTTATTTTTATGTAAGCTATTTAATTCTTACTGACAACCTCACTCCCCACTCAAACAGCCTATAGCTAGCGCTACTGCTTAATTTCACGTTGGAATTTTGCATTCATTTTTATCCTGCATATAGCATTCTGCACATTGAGTTTTCTTACCCTCATCATTTATTCAACAAGCACTCCAAACACCCCCAAATTAATTCATAGTTAAAAAACATCATGCATATTAAAATCAAAATACTGAAAACAAGTTTTACTTCACTTCTTTTTTCCACTTAGTTGTGTGTGTGTGTGTGTGTGTGTGTGTGTGTGTGTGTGTGTGTGTGTGTGTGTGTGTGTGTGTGCGTGCGCGCACGTGTGCACACATGCATACAATACAACAGACTGAGAGTGATACTTGAGTTCTCCCAATAATTCAGGAAAGATGAAATATTTCGGGACTTCTCCCTAGGCTATGTCATGTCCCTAAGCAGTCTAAATGCCTAAATATCACAAAGTGGGATTGATGGCTTATAATTCCACACTTTAAAATTTTAACTTCGTTTTCAATCCTTCCATTGTTCCTCACCCTTTCTCAGATCTGGCACTAGTTCAAATCCAGTTTGCTCCTTTTGTTCTGGTCAATTCCTGGGCTTCTCTCTCTCTCCATCATTTTGTTTTGGAACAGTGGGAAAGGTTTCACTGTCCCAACTTCTCCCTGATCCTACTTACTAGCATATTACTGAAAAGCAGAGACCCCTTCAGCTCATTAGTTTGTGTTCTGCTGACTGAACTATTGTTTTTTAATCTCTTCCATACCCTTCTCAGCCTTCCATCCAAGAGGCTAAAAGGCTCTGAAAACAGCTGGATATACCACTTGAATCTCAATTCACCCCCTCAACTTCCACGGGCTGGTGGGACAAATTTACTTGTTTTTTGCCTGATGAGCAATGAATAATCATTTTAAACAAAAAACTGGCATCACATTTAAAGCACTTTTTCCCTTTGATATTTCAGCCAGAAGCAAAACCTTCTGCTGATACATTTACATTTTCACCAAAAGGATCTTTGCTATTTTCTGATGACAAGATTTAGGGCATATACATGATATTCCCATTCGATTAACCGTTCTTCCTGTGGAACACCAGTCCAGTTGTTTATCTGTATCCTTATATAATTAATACAGCCGATCCCCTCCAATTTCTCTAGAATGCCTGAGAACCCCACATTATCTCTGCGTTTTGTCTTCTAGATCTAGTATTTTAGATTTTTTTTTTCTAGGAAGTCTCACGCTGTCATTCCTTCCTGTATTTCAATCTCCAACTTCTGCAATTCTATCAATTTATCTGAATGCTCAACTCTGTTGCTTACAGTTTTCCAACTTTCTGTCATTTGACCTTGCGTATTCTAGTATTAGACTTATTTTGAACAGCTAGCTCTAGGTGTATCTAATTTATTTTTTCTTCTAGTCTGTCATCTTCAGCACCAAGGGTACAAAATGGTCTCCTTCATGCTGGTCAACAATATGGTTCTTTCCAATCAGAACTTTTTTTTCTCCTTTTTTATTTGACTTTCCTTACATTTGGCAATTTTTTTGCTCAGTAACAGTCAGTAATGGATTCACTGGTGAATAATCCAAGTCTTCCAAAATTAATAAATTTTACTAGCTTGTTTTGTCAAATTCTCAGTTTATGCACTGACCGAGCTTTAATGTGTTGACCAGTCAGTATATTCAGCTTCGGTCTAATGGTGTAATTCTGAGGAATGCATATTAGTGTACAGGTGTTAGTGAAGCCCATAGACAGAGAAGGAATGTGCACTGCACACACAAACTGCATATACTAAAAGCACAATGGACTTAAAATACTTCAAAGAGTTTGGTGTCAAAACTGTTCCAAAATACTTTACAAAGTTTGATATCAACATTTTCTTCAGCATTTAATTTTGATGATCTGCTATTATCCTGTCAATGGCACTGTTAGTTTAACTGTACTATACTCTCTTAAGGGTCTTATACAAATATTAGTAAGGTGAAAAAAAAAAACAAAAGGGTAATGAAAAATTAAGAAGATTAATTTGAAGCATTGTGAAGGAATGTTAGAAATTATGTCAGGTGTGATGACATTGTAGAAAGGTGAAAAATAAGAGGAGAGAGAACAGCAGTGGGTTGAGAATCCTGTAAATAAGAAACTGCAACTTTGCCTTAAATCAGTTGATTAGGGTGCATGAAGGAAGTGAACTATGGGAAAATGCTCTGCTGAGCATGACAGTATGGGAGGTAACATTTCTAAAAGAAAGAGATGAGTACGAACAGTAGCAGACTAATGAGAGAGATGTCAGGAAGTGTTGATGCGAAAAAAGGAAGTTATGTACTCACCATAACGTTCCATGTGTGTTGTCCATCTTGCCTTCATTCTTAACTGATTGGGTTCGTAACCAATCCTCGGTTCTGACTCAGCCTTATACAACAGCTCGAGGTCTTCCACTAGCTCGTGGCTGTAACCCTATCCCATCATGCTCTAGTAGAGCTCCTCAGATCTTGTTTGCTGATGTAACAATAGGTATCAATAGAAGTAACAGTTATAGAGCAATGAAGAAGGTCGGAGAACCATTACACCAAATTGAAAACTGCTCTGTCCTCCAGGAGCTAAAGGTTGGGGAATGAGAGCGGGATGCACGAATGAAGGCGAGATGGACAACACACATGGAACATTATAGTGAGTACATAAATTCTTTATGTGATATCTTATCACGCCTTCATTCTTAAGTGGTTGGGACAGCGTCCGTAGCACCATGTTTTCTGGGTGGCTCAAGGGATAATATTCTTCAGAAAAGTGGACCCTGGAGGCCAATTCTACTTTGTAATGAGTGATATAGGTATGAGGCCTTGCCCATGTTGCTGCCACACAAATGCTATCAATTGGAGGTCTGGCCCGAAAGGCAGAAGAGGTTGATATGGCCCTTGTAGAATGACCTTTTAGTTTGACGGGAAGCTTTGTTTTGAGATTTGCTAGTAAAGGCAATACAATCAGATGACATTTTAAAAGAGTGACTTGATACAGGAGCGCCCTTCTTGATGTCTGAGGAGGATACAAATAATTGGCCAGATTTTCTGTAATCCTTTGTCCTATGTAAGTAGAAATGTAATGGTCTATGTATATCAAGTTGATGTAGTATGTACTTTGCCTTGCAGCCATAGTTTGGCAAATAAGACTGGCAGGTCTATGGATTGATTCAAATTTACATACTTTGGGTAGAAAGGATGGATTTCTTCATAGAGATACCCTGTCTCTGTGAAAGAGCATGTAATGGGGGCTTTATTGACTATGCTTGTAGCTCAGAAACTCTTTCTAGCAAAAGTGATGGCTATTAAAAAGATAGTTTTCCAGGTTAAAAACTTTAGATCACTGTCCAATGCAGGTTCAAAAAAGGGAAGAATCAAATGGGATAAGACAAAGTTCAGGTTCCATAGTGCTGGAAGGGCTTTAATGGGCGGTCTTAATAAGATAGTGCCCTTACGAAAGGACTTGCAAAGTCTGTGTGACATCACATTAGGTCCTGATTCACCTATATGAAAATTAGATATCTCTGCTAGCAGAACCAGAGTGGTAGCTGCAGAGGTGCCTTCATTGAAGAGCTTTATCAAAAATTCGAGAATGGAAGTTACAGAAGCAGAAAAAGGATCAATGTGGTTATTCAAAGCTGAAGAAGAAAATCGGTTCCATTTGCTTAAATATAACTTTCTCGTTGAAGCCTTATGAGACAAGATCAAGATACGTTTCACTGATTAAGAAAGGCTAGGGAGCCTGGCTATATTTGGAATCGGTGCAGCCAAACTGTAAATTTGAAGGTGGGAAGGGTGGAGCATCCCTAATACATGAGTCAGAAGGTCCAGAACTGGGTCCAGAATCCACGGCTCCTCTTGGAGGTGAGGCGAAAAGAAGGGGAACCAAATTTGACTAAGCCAGTACGGGGCGACTAGTATCAAATTACTTCCCAAGGAACTGATTTTCTGAAGAACTTTGGGTATCCAAAGTAGCAGAACAATTATGCAATAAACAAGTATAGAAATTTCCACTTAGCCAGTCAGTATGAAAGCACCAAAGCTAGTTTAGCGGCAAACGAGATCCGAGGAGCTCTCCTAGAGCATGATAGGATAGGGTTACAGCCACGAGCTAGTGGAAGACCTCGAACTTTTGCACAAGGTCGAGTCAGAACCAAGGTTCGGTTCTGAACTCATCCAGATAAGAATGAAGGCGAGATAAGACATCACATCACACACGTTAGCATTACTATGGTATGAAGGAAGGCATGAAGAACCGATAGTAAAGGATTGCTGACAGAAAGCAGGGGACTGTCATGGGATGGATAGATAAGATGCATGGAAGGAAGAAAGGAAATGGAAGGAAATGGAAAAAGTGAGGTAAAGAACACAAGTGTGAACGGACATGGAAAGAACAAGAGTGATAGATGTTGCATCAAAACATTTACAAAATAAGAAAACGATGTACATCAAGAATAAAACAAGAAGTTAGATGCTCACTATGGCTCCCTAACACTAAGACCTTTAATAAAACCTTAAATAAATACAGCCTAGATTTGTACCACTTACATACTTCTTTTATGCAAGAGACTGAAAGCATTAAATCTGCTTACAATGTCCTGAAGCTTCAGGGAAGACTTAACTATGGTATTTAAACCTGTAAATTTCCACTTTGAACACTTAGGCCTAAAATCTTGTACACATAGAAGTAACAGGCTTCCAACTGTTAAGGAATTTCAGCAGACATAATTCTAGGAAATGATTTTCCAAAAGAGTAGTTTAGCACTAGTGATACTAATGAAAGCTTTAAAAGACACCTAGATGACTTTGATGGTGATGAGAAATTTAGAGAATAAGTGCCAGGTTAATATGGACCATGCCCACAACCTGAACCTGATCTTGAAGTGATCCATTCGGGAAACACAGGAGAAAGAGCAAAAAGAATGGCATGCAAAAGAGAAGAGTTAATCAGAGACCAGATTCTGAGAGCATTTCTGAAGGAGCATCCCACACCAGATTATTCTAAGCAACCGGAGAGCACCAGAACAAGGCAGCTAGAGGTCTGTGACCCAACTCTGGAGGGTTTTGTAGGGTTATTAGGAAACCAGGACATCTACAAATGCTTCAGTGGAAAGGGGAGTACAACGTTATTTTCATACCATAAGAGACGTGGGATAGAACCTTACTTTCATATCATGGAATGGAAATTGAATAAGTAAATAATCCAGTTAAGAGAAAGTTTGGAGAAACGCAAGGTGAGGAGTGGGTGGTGGTTGTGACCATGCTGCAAGAAATGAAGATTAAAAAGAAAGGACCAGAGTAAGTTAGAGCAACAGTGGTTCAGCAGCATACAGGGGAACTATTAGGGAAAAGAAACAAAGGGGGGGGGGGTCACCATGATGACTGCAAATGCGTTGGAACACAAGGAAGAAAAAGTGCACCACATCAACAGTAGATGGGTATAGACAGTATTGCAAGAACACAGGAAAGTGTGTGTGAAGTTCAGTTAATGGACCCAGTAGAGATGACCCATTCATTTTTGAAGCTCATTTCAAAATGCTGGAAATAATGACTGAAGATCAGGTATCCTCTTTACAACCCACAATAAGCTCCACAGAAGAGTCCATAATCATTCTACACCAGACCATAAAACTACGGAAGTTGCTGACCTCGAGAGTTAGAAGTCGCAGTCCCTAAGGAGAATTCTATAAAGCATTTAATCCCATTTACTTACCATAGCTCAGTGTAGAACCATTCCATGGTAGTGCAATCACGTGGCGCCACTCCAGAACTACTCAAACTACCCCCCCCCCCCCAAGGCTTAAAACCTGTTTCATAATGGCAGGTTTCTCAATACTGAATTGTCTAACTATACACAGTGTAGACATGTTAATGTGTCTGAGGTCACTTCTCATGCACCATTACAAGGAAAATAATTTCAGCTTTCTACAATAAAAAAAAAATTCCTCCTTTTCCCCTCTATATTTTCTCCCTCACATTCCTTACTCTAGTGAAAAAAAAAATACATTTCCATAGTGGAGTCAGCTTTTTAAAAATTCTTACCAGTCTACAAGCAAATTAAATGTACTCATTCCAACAAATTCTGCACCTGTAACTACTGTGTGTGTCACAGTTATTTTCCTCTTATGTGCAATCTTCTTTTGTGTTTACGTTATTACTCAATCCAAGTTAATTTCATACAATTGATCTGTAGTGTGTGTGCCTGAAATGGGTCTCCATGGGTCCCTGCTCTACCCCAGTGCACAAAATAAAATAAGAAGTTATGTACCTACCATAACGTTCCATGTTAGTTGTCTTCTTCTCGCCTTCTTTCTTGCTGGATGGGTTCGGAGCCGATCCTTGGCTCCAACTCGGCCAATACTAAAGCTCGAGAGCTTATTCCACCGGCTCGAGGCTCCCCTATATCCCACAATGCTAGGCGGTAACTACTCAGATCTCGTTTGATAGCTAAAACCAAGCAGTTCTGGTCTCCATAGAATGGAGAAGAGAGAAAAGGAGCCCACCTCTATATATAAACCTGTAGGTAAGCTACCACAAACATAAAAAGGGAGAATAGAGGTGGTAGAACATGTGGGAAGGAAAAATATCCCAATGGAAGATCCCAAATATTCCTATCGGTCTGTCCAGGCTAGGGGGAAGGAGGGTGGGATGCAAGAAAGAAGGCGAGAAGACAACTAACATGGAACGTTATGGTAGGTACATAACTTCTTAATGTTAAGTTGTCAATCTCGCCTTCATTCTTGCTGGATGGGACCGCGTCCCTAGCACCTTACCCCGGGTGGCCTATCGGAACAGACTCTTGAGAACAGTGGAACCAAAGTTGGCACGGTTTCTGGAGGCCACATCCAATTTGTAATGCAAAATAAAGGTATGAGGAAAAGCCCATGTGGCTGCTGCACAAATGGAATCTATTGGTAGCCTGTCCTGAAAAGCTACAGATGTAGCCAATGCCCTAGTTGAATGAGCTCTAGGTCTTGAAGGCAGTTTTTTATGTCTGATTTCATAGATGAAGGTAATTATAGAGGTAAGCCATCTTGAAAAGGACACTTTAGTAACTGGAAGGCCCAATTTACCTTCCGCATATGACAGGAAAAGCTGATCAGATTTCCTGAACTGTTTAGTCCTGTCTAAATAATATCTAAGTTGGCGGTGAACATCTAGAAAATGTAACTTTTGTTCCGACCTGTTGGAATAACCAGGGAAGAAGACAGGAAGATCAATCGTCTGGTTTAGGTTTGCCTCAGAGGAAACCTTAGGTAAGAATGACGGATTAGTCCGGAGGGACACCCTGTCTTTATGGAAAAAGAAGTAAGGACGACGACTGCAAAGAGCATGAAGTTCAATACCCTTCTAGCTGATGTTATGGCTACTAGAAAAAGTGTTTTCCATGAGGGCAACTTAAGAGGGCATGAAGCCGCAGGTTCGAAGGGAGGGAGAATCAAGGATGCTAGGACTAAATTCAAGTCCCATTGAGGTGGGGGATCTTTGATTGGGGGCTTGAGCAGAAAGACACCTCTTAAAAAGGCTTTGCAGAGTTTATGGGACATGATACTGGAGTCCGAGACACCTACATGAAAGTTAGATATGGCAGCTAGTTGTACTATAATGGTAGATGAGGAAGAGCCTAAATGAAAGAGCTCTGCCAGAAAGTCTAGGATAGACTGGATAGGTGCAGTGAAGGGGGGGGGGGGTCTATATCTTTTGATGCTGCCCAGAAGGAAAAACGTTTCCACTTACTATTGTAAATCCTCCTGGTAGAAGACTTGTGAGAGGCTATCAGGATGTTACGGACCGAATGAGAGATTAAGGGAAGCCTGGCTAGGGTAGGAATCAGAAAAACCACGCTGTGAGGTTGAGAGATTGAAGGGAGTGGTGCAGCTGGCCCGACTGGTGGGTCAAAAGATCTGGCACCGGGTCCAGATGCCAAGGCTGCTCCAACAGGTAATGATGGAGGAACGGAAACCATATCTGTCGAGGCCAGAAAGGGGCAATGAGGATCATGGTGACTCTCGAGGCGATAGCTTTCTGAATTAATTGAAGATCAGTGGAAAGGGGGGGGAAGCATACAGAAGTCCCCGGGGCCAATCGTGGACTAGAGCGTCTCTGGTGGGATGGCCTGGTAACGGGAAGAGAGTGAAGAAGTCGTGACACTTGCTGTTTTGGGGAGTAGCAAAAAGATCGCAGCAAGGCCGGCCCCATCTTTTAAAGACTTCTTCCAGCACTGATATTTTTTAGAGACCACTCGAGAGGCATGAGAATGGCCCTGCTCAACTTGTCCGCAATCACGTTGGACTTCCTGAGAATGTGCATTGCTATCAAAATGCTGAGAAGAAATCGCCCATTGCCAAAGTCTGAGTGCCTCTCGACATAAGGGGTAGGACTTGGTTCCACCCTGTTTGCTGATGTACCACACTACGGACATGTTGTCCGTTTGAATTGCAATAGTCCCTGTGGGAAGAGAGTCCTGAAGGGCTTGCAACGCTAAAAGCACTGCTCTCATCTCTAAGACATTTATGTGCAAGTGGCACTCGAAAGGTCGCCACGTGCCCTGGACTGTTCTGCCCTGATAATGCCCCCCCCCGATCAGGGAGGCGTGCGTTGTCACCGTGGCGATTGGGGGGGGGGGGGATGAAGGGTCTGCCCTGGAGAACTTGAGGTGATGTGATCCACCAAGACAGGTGATTCTTGCATGATTGAGTTAAGTAGGATGATGTGAGACATCGGGAGCTGTTGGAAGGTCCATTGAGTAAACAGCATCCACTGGAGGATCCGCATGTGAAAATGAGCTAAGGGGAGAAGTGTAATAGTAGCTGCCATGAGTCCTAATACCTTCAAGACTACCCTGGCTTTGACCTTGTTGCATTGAAGTAGAAGGCAAACTTGTTTGCGGATATCTAATACTCTTTGCTCTGTAAGTCTGGCGGAAAGATGAACTGTGTCTAAGGTGGCGCCTATAAAGGTAATAGATTGACAAGGCGACAAGGCAGATTTTTCGAAATTTATTGAAATGCCTAGAGCTTGGCAAGTTTGGATGGTGAAGTCTCTGGATAGAAGCAGTTGATGTCTAGTGGTGGCGGTAAGGAGCCAGTCGTCCAAATATGGAAACACCTGGAATCCTTGATGTCTCAAGTGAGCCGCGACCACTGCCATGCAGTTGGTAAACACTCGGGGGGCTGTAGTGAGACCAAAGGGCAGGGCTCTGAACTGGTAGTGACTGGCTCCCAGCCTGAAGCGGAGAAACCTCCTGGAGCGTCTGTGCATTTTGATATGGTAGTATGCATCCTGAAGGTCTATCGAGCACATCCAATTGTCCTGACCCAAGAAGGGTAGAATGGACTGTAGCGTGACCATCCGGAATTTTGTTTTTTTGATATAATTGTTTAACTTGCTGAGATCCAGTATTGGTCTCCAGTCCCCTGTTTTTTTTGGTACCAAAACGAATTTGGAGTAGATTCCGGATCCTTGTTGGTCTGCTGGGACTGGTTGGATAGCTCTTTTTGACAGCAGCTTTGATATTTCTAATGCTGCTTGTTCCCTTAGACTGGGTGGAACGTCTGGAAGGGATCCTTTGGGTTGGGATGGGATGTGAATAAAGGGAATTTTGTAACCCTCGGATATGACTGACTGTACCCATTTGTCTTGAGTGAGGGAAAGCCAGGCTTTTGGGTACAGTGATAATCTTCCCCCGACTGCCTCCGAAGGTGGACAGCCGGGCAGCTCCTCAGGGATGCTGAAAGGGTTTATCGGAGAAAGTTTCTCTGCTACCCTGGTTTTGCGGACCACCTCTGCCCCTAGGGAGGCATCTATTGTTATTCACCCCTCTGCCTCTAGAGGGGAATCGACTTTGTGCGTCAGATGAGACTCCCTGGGGTTTGCGGAACCACACCCCCCCCGACCTTTTGGATAAGGTCTAGAAGGGGTAGAAAAATTGACTCCCCACGGCAGAGAGAGTCTTACCTTCCTGCTCGCACCTAGTCAATGTATCCTTCACCTGAAGTCCAAACAATGTTGAGCCATCAAAGGGGGAACTGGTGAAGGACGCCGTGAAAGGGTCCGCAAAATTGCAAAGCCGCATCCAGGCGTGACGTCGTAAAGCTACACCTGTGCCTGCGGCCCTACTCGCCCCATCAGCCGCATATGAGGATAAGCCACATGGAGGAGTTGACAATCGAATTCAGGGCTGCCATCTGGGAGTTCATTATGTCTTGGAACCCCCTCAGCTGTTGGATCCTGCATGGCCTCACCCATATCCTTGAGCAAATCCCTCTGGAGACGGGTGAAGTGACACAAGTAGTTCAGCGACCGCATGGAAAAGGTCGCTGATGAAAACATCCGCTTACCGTACCTGTCCATGGTCCTAGACTCCTTATTAGGAGGATGGACAGGTACCGAAGGATCAGCTAACTCCTTCTTAGTGGCTATGGCCACCACCATGGCATCAACAGAGACGCCTTTAGATAGAAACTCTTTCTCTTTTGGGGCAGTAATAAATTTTGATGGCCTCCTTGGGGTAGGTTCCACTGAATCAGGGGCCGTCTAAGCCTTCCTTGCCACCACTTCCATGAGGGGGTCAAAGGGAGGAGACACCCAGGAGGTGGAAGGGCGAGAGCCAAACGCCTCAAGGTAAACCGACTCTTACTCTGAAGGGTTAAGGGTGGGCCAGTTCCCCCTCTGTTTCAGGATTTCAAGGATGTCAGCAAAAGAGACATCCTCAGAGGGGGATCGAGGGGAACCTTCAGATTTCTCCAAGTCGGTGTCAGAGGTGATAGACTCAGGGGAGTCGATGTGCTTCCTCTTGCACTGTCTCTTCCGAGGGGGTTCTCCTACCGGATCAGGAGAGGCCACGGAAGAGGAGGATTTTCACAATGGGGAAACCTGAGGAGCTGGCTCTCTACGGTCTGTTACAAGGGGGTGGGTAGAAACCACCGCAGGCATTGAAGAGGGAGGAGCTGACGGAGCAGACTGTGGGGGTAGACCTTGGGTCTAACACGCTCCGCATGACCTCGAAGGCGCCCCCCATCAGCCAAGGCCGGAGGTCCCCGCTCCGAGGAGACAAGGACCCCCCCGGCACCGACAGGGACGGCTCCAAGGCCAATGTCGGAGCCGAACTCACCAGCGCTGACGCTCCGAGAGGGAGAACAGGGCCGGACAAGGGTCCGATGCCACTCGCCCCCTCGGAGCCGACGAGGGAAGCTCGGTGCCGAGTTCCCTCCAAGGAGGAAATCGGAGCAGACGACTGAGCCAAAAGGGAAGGTATCGGCTCCGAAGCACCGACAGCCACAGCTCCAATGAGCCCCGGCTCCGAACTCAAAGGAGTCGGAGGAGGAATAGAATCAGGGATGGGAATAGCTGCTGACTGTTGAGTAGGGCTATGCAGCATTTGGGCCAGTGCCTCGGACTTGAGAAGTCTACTCACCACCCTTTGTAAGTCATGGTCGGACAGCCTGGAGGACCGAGAGGAATGAGACCTATGGCTCCGCTCCGACAGAAGAGGGGATCCCGGAGCAGAGTGGATGGAGCTGATGGTAGGGGACCCTCGACCTCTTCTTTGAAGGTGGCTCCGATAAGCCTATCGGAGCCAACTGAGTCTTGACAACCTCGGCTCTGGCCGGAGCCGAGGTAACAGTTTGAGACTTCGAAACATCGACTCCAGCCGGAGCCGATGTCGAAGCAGCTTTAATGCTCCCAGGAGACGGCTCTGAAGCTGGAGCCAACGGCCTGGAAGTCTTTGAAGGCTTCCCCAATGCAGACTGGGTCGGGGGGCCTTCAGGCTTTAACAAACCATGAAGTATGAGTTTGTTTTTGCGTTCCTGCAGGACTCTAAGGCTGAATGCATGGCAAACAGCACATGAGTCCTGCAGGTGCAAAGGTCCCAGGCAATAGACACAAGAAGTGTGACCGTCTGTCAGAGACATTTTCTGACAGCACGAATCACACTTCTTGAAGCCCGAGACCTTGGAATCTTTAGACATCCTAAAAATACTGTATGAGCCGACACAAGCATCCTCCAAAAGGGCCTCATAGAAACAGACAACTGGTGCCAGAGCCATGGCCTCAAGCTAAATGCCAAAAAGTGTATAGTCATCCCCTTTGGCAAAAACAAAGTGCCCACAAATTACCACATAGGTGGTAATCCATCAAGTACAGAAGAAGTAATTGGGGACCTGGGGACCCAAGTTGATAGCAATCTCTCATTTGACAACCACATGGCCAAAGTGGTTAGAAAAACATTTTATATAGCCCACCTAATCATGAAGGGATTCGCATCTAGATCAGGGGAGGTCATCGTGCCTCTTTACTCATCCCTCATCAGGCCCATAATTGAGTACAATGCCCCTTTTGGGATGTACCTTACCAGACACCTGCAGCAACTGGAAAGACCCCAAAAGTACCTCACCAAGAGGATCAAGAGGATCAAAGGGCTCAAACAGATGCCATATGCTGCCCGGTTAAAGAAACTCCAGCTCTGTTCAGAGGCGATCTGTGCCTGACGTATAAAGCCATGTCCAACCCGGAATTAATGGACATGCTGCACCTCAGAAAATCCAAATCCCATCGAGCCACGCGCTCGAGAGACTTGAACCTCAGCACTGAAATAAATAGGACATGCTGGAGGGACAGATTCATAACCCAGAGGCTCCCTTCACTCCGGAATAAAATCCCAGTCCAGGTTAGGCAGAGTCCCTCATTGACTCTCTTCAAGAGGAATCTTGATGAGTGGATGGGAGATCGTAGGTTTACCCCGGGTATCACTTCTGTGTCACTGTTAGACAGAGGCACAGTATACTAACCTCGAAAAAGGGCATAGCAAAATAAATTTAAAATGGGTGGCGAAAGCCAAACACATTCTGGCTAGGCTTATAAATGCCCTAGGGCAGATAGCCTAGTATGAACCTATGAACCTATGAACACAAACACAACACACAGACACACCCTTTAACCAAATAAAAATCCAGTCACACTAAAAGGACAGGGAAAAAAAAGGGAGCGGGCCAAAGGCCTAAGTTAAAAAGGGGATAAAACGGGAATACAAGCACAAGGGGGACCAGATTTAAACTATAGGGACACTTTGTATAAAAACTAAAGTGAATAGAAAGGATAGGGGTAGAATTCGAAGTTTTTTTTAACAAGAAAACTCACTAACCTGCCAGAGCCGGTAGAAGAAAGCACCTCGTCAGCTAAGCGGCAAACGAGATCTGAGTAGTTACCGCCTAGCATTGTGGGATATAGGGGAGCCTCGAGCCGGTGGAATAAGCTCTCGAGCTTTAGTATTGGCCGAGTCGGAGCAGAGGATCGGCTCCGAACCCATCCAGCAAGAATGAAGGTGAGATTGACAACTTAACATTGAATGGTAACACAGGGATTTTATGGGACTGCTTTGAAGTCTCAGGCTCTAATGTACTGTGCATGATCTGATGTAGACTAACTTGTCAGCACAAGAAATTAAATTACAAAATCAGGGCCAGACCCCACTTTCCTGATGTTACAGGTTTGTAAAGACTCCCCCAGTCTCTAAATAAATTACCTATGTGGTTGCACCAGCATGGAAGAATGGGAATAAACACATTTTCTTTTATTTTGGTGTGATGTTCAAGGTAATTATTGAGATCAGGGATGAGGGGGAACAGCTACCATTATCAAAGCTAGGACAGGATGCAGTCCCCTAGAAAAATGCTTTGAAATATAGTCTTGTTAAGTATAGTGTTGGTCATATGGGGGTAAAAAGCAGGATAGTGTAGATGGCAGGTCAGGCATACCTCTCAACTATCCAGATTTTTACCTCATACTTTTGGTATGTTCCTTAAAATTTGTGTTTCTGGGAAATTGATTATTGAAATCTCTAAATAATGGCAAACATTTGAGTTGCAGACTTCAAACCTTTCAAAAAATGAACCAATACAAAAACTGTTTTAGCAACTTCCTGAGTTTACAAGAGTAACACTTAAAAACTGACAATATTTGTGGGCCTTTGTTTTGTTCCATTTCAACCCCACCCCCATTATTTTAGCTTAGTTCAGATTTCTTGCTTTTAGAAGTGGAGATGTAGGTATTAGCAAATCTGCCAGTGATGAGATCAAATAGACCCAATGCACACATTGTGTTAGATCCAAAACAAGCCTGACTAAATTAAAAACAGTACAACTCTCAGACACCAACTGAAATCTGGGATGGAGCAGTGTAGCCTAAGAGAACTGTGAGGTGAAGCAGCTTGGGCAGGTTTGTGTAAATGGGAGATGGATAAGGTGAGAAAAAGGGGAAGCACATTTATTACTACAGTGACAAGATGTGCTTAGAGTGAAGCTATCAGAAGGAAGGGCAGGCAGACGGAAATTAAACATCTGGTATGGAGAGGAGATCTAAAGGGTAATGGAAGACAGATATGCTAACAGAAACCATCAGCAACAAAGTGGACAGAGGACAGATGAATCTACCAGTTGTACAAGATGCAATGAAAAGTAACATGCAAGGCAGGATTACAGAAAAGACAACCGAATTAAGGACTGACAAAGGGAAAAGAACATGCACTGTAAAGATGACAAAACAGATATGGTTTCAGAAGAGTGAAAGTAAAGACTAGAGTGAAGGATGCAGGCCTTAATCACATGCCTCTCAAATACCCACATTTTCAAAGAATGTCCAAATCTTTGCCTCATGTTTTTGGTCTGTTCCTCATAAAATTTGTGGTTTTCTCGCAAATCACTGAGAATTGAAGTTACTAAATAGCTTCAGAGATGATATCTTTCAAAATATGCATGCTATACAGCAAAACATGTTATTCAAGCAACTAAGTTTATAAGAGAAATATTTAAAATCTGTCCCTGATTGTTGGCTTTGGCTTTGTCCAGACTTCTTGGGCTAAAATGTTTAGAGGAATGCTCAAATGACTCACAAGTAAGATGGAAGTAAACCTGGACAGGGACAGGGACAGGAAACTTGAGTGGGCTCAAGGGAAAATAGAAAAAATTCTTACCTTGTTCTTTCAGTCTGTGAGATAAGACTAAATCCACTGTAATGAGGGGCCACCCAGTGTATTAAGAGAATTATATCAGCAAATTTATCTGAATCAAATAGATTTAAGTTGATGAATGACGCCACAGAAGTCAGTAAGATGGGCACTGAGGAAACAATAATGAAGAACAAACTTTGGGAGGAACAGCATAAAAAAATTGGTCGTACAATTAGCCAGACACAAGGAGAACTGCTAACACAATTGGGTCTAGGGAAGTAATGCAAGAGTGAAGGATAAGGCAGGCCTGATTCTGTTTCTATACATGGGTTATTTTTTTTTCGAGGGGCTAACTGCGGTACATCAGAGGGATAAAGCCCTGACTAGTAGGCCCAAATGACTAGACTTTTACTAGGAGCGCAGGTGCTTGACAGAGTTACATGAGAAGATTTTTTTTTGCTCTTTGCAGCTGACCACTGGCTGCTCCCAGGACCTCACCTTATGTACCAGCTCTATTACGTTGTACTTCCTCCTTTGACCCATGCCCGGAGCTGGTGAAGAGATCAATGAGACTGGGGCAGCATCGTACTGTTGCTGAGGAGACAGCATCATTTGTGCCCTAAACTTCCCCACCCCAGCACTTACACAGACATCCAGGGACAGATGAGCAACGGGGATGTGCTGGCATTTATGCAGCCTCCTACAGAGTTCCACAGCTTTGGATCAAAGATCAAGAAGGTCTCCATGCTACTTTCCAAAGTACACAGGAAAAGAGAGGTAGCAAGTGAATGGTGAATGCAGGGATCTAGAAAATTCTAAATTTTAAGGTTCTCATTAGGATATCAGACTAATCAATTTACAGCTGAGAGTACGTGTAAGCAATACTACCACGTGTTATCAGAACAGATTCAGATTTGCCACCCTCAGACAGCAGAATTATTTTTCAATTGGGAAGAATTAGCAATGTACCTACACATCTCAGGTGCAGCTGTAGTTTCTAGATACTAGAGATAAAGCCTGCAGTTATGACTGGAAGCATGCACTCAGATGTTGCAAGTAAGTGCCATCATCCCAAGGTATATTCAGCTTTGCAAGTTATTACGCCAGTAATAACTCTGTAGCAAGTAACTCAGCAGAAGTTATATTTTATGCAGAACTTTAAGTATGTGGGCCGAGAAGGAGAAGTAGGGATCAAGAAGAAATCTAAGACTTCAACTGTTTGGGCTGTGCCTCTCTGAGGGGAGCAATAGTCCAACTGGAGGGGACTTTCCCCTAGTCTTTTGGCAGGGTCAGAGTAGGGCAATTTTTTTTTTTTTATGTTGACATTAAGACCTATAACACTAAACAAGAAGCGTTTCTGCTGAGCTGTGCTTATGATGTCATGCAACATTCAGTGTGAAAGATGAGATGAATTTGTTGGACAATTAACAGGGATTAAAGCAAGGAGGCAGAAAGGGATGATGTAGATTACAAGGGTAAGCACAGCTGCTACCAAGGAACCTTGGAAAACTTCCCAACACTGGAGAGGACTCCATGGGGTGCTGTACACAGCGAAAGAGTATCTCAACAGCTTCATGTTTTTGCTAACATTTCATGAAACATCAGTGCTTTGGGTAGAGTAAACAATTTACATATTTTATTGCTTTCTTGCCTCTGTATGGTCCAGACAGCACCTGAAAGTCATCTATAGATAACTCGCACACCCCACGCAAATCAATATACAGTCTGCTATACAGTTTAATTAATTAATTAAATTTTTTTTAATTAATTTTAGTACTAGGCTAACTGCCCTTGCAAGTCATTTTAAGCCTAGCCAATTATCCCTTGTGAGACTCAAACCCTGTAACTTGTGTTTGTAAGGCAAACACCTTACCCATTAGGCCACTCTCCTAACCCCCTTGACAGAGTTACATGAGAAGATTTTTTTTTGCTCTTTGCAGCTGACCACTGGCTGCTCCCAGGACCTCACCTTATGTACCAGCTCTATTACGTTGTACTTCCTCCTTTGACCCATGCCCGGAGCTGGTGAAGAGATCAATGAGACTGGGGCAGCATCGTACTGTTGCTGAGGAGGCAGCATCATTTGTGCCCTAAACTTAATTTTAAAATATCTAAAATAAAACATGCCTATGAATAAGGCATATGTCAAATAAAAATAATCTTCACTTTTGATCATGAGTGATAATTTCAAAGAAACGAGATGAACTCACCTGGCAATTTTGATTCCATTCCTGAGAAAATCGTCTATCTGGGAAATCTTCAGGCAAAGTCAATTGCTCTTCAAATATTTTCAAGTACTGTTGGAAATTGAAGGAGTTCAATAAATGGATCTGCCTGTGGGAGAATCGTGATTTTACTCTCTTCTCCAGTAACTGCAGCACATCCTTAATAAATAAAAAAAAATGAATGAAGTCAGTAAAACGGGAGGTTAGGTAAATACTGTTTACAAGAGAAGATCACCTGAGAAGTGAAGCAGCAGATCCTCTTCAATATGAAAGGCAGTCTCTAACCAGCAGTCCAAATTTCCACTTGGCCTCATCCCACTCTACTAACATTCACTCAGTAGTTTATTTGCTTCCAATACCTTGCCCCCCCCCCCCCCTTTGCCAGTTTTCTACAGTAAATTCCAGCCATCTCTTTCCTACTTTCTACATCTCCACTGGCAGTCATCCCTATTGACAAAATCTTCTTTACCCCCATGCTGGCTTGATTCTTAGATTCTTTCTGATATTCTATATGGTTATTTTCTTTAAGGACCTGCATCCAAAATCCTACTCTCTTCTAGGTTTTCAAACTTCCCGCCTGTTTCATTATCACCTTCCTCTTAGATATACAATTCTTCTGCTCGTGTTACATATATGAACCTTAACTGCAAAGCTCCAAAGTACCCCTTCAAATCAATTAACTCCAATCCACCTCATTCTAAAATGCATCAGGCAGAAATTATACATACAACAAATTTTAAGTCCTGAATTTCAGATGCATCAATACATCCTCCTCCACAATTCTCATCTTGGGTCAGCAGCATGCTGTGCTGAAGGACGGTTAGCATTTTTTAGGGCCACAGAGATAAGCATAGAAAGCCCTGGTAACCTGGGCTAATGCAGGACAATGAACAGATTCTGTCTAGTCTATCAAGTTTTGGCAGCAGCTTTGGCAGTAGATGTAAATGGCAGCATAAAGCAGACATTCCTGGAAGTTGAATACATATATTGTCCAAGGCTGTGGGCTAAGAAATCTAAAGCAAAATGTCTGCAGGTGGTAGTTCTTGTCTGAGGAGAGCAGATCTGTAAGACAGAGTCCCTAAATCTAAAGTCTCTAAAAACACATTTGAATTCAGCTTCCACGCTTATTGATCATAGACAACCCAGGTTATTTACAAGTATGATTTATGCAAGGACCGCATATGTTGCCCCTTGATGGGGTCACAAGGAAAGAATTGTTGTGTAAGAACTTACCATAACTTGATGTCCTTCTCTTCTATATGCTGCTGTATCCATAACATCGGGGAGTTTGCCTCCAGTGAACTCTCGTCCGTCTGGCCATTATACAAAAGTTAAATGCTACTGCTGGGGTGCACTTGACTTCCTGCACATCCCTCTCGAACGTCTGTCATGAACAGATGTCGGATATAAAGCGGACGTCAGCACGCACCTTCTTCAGAACTGAATGTCACCAGAATCAGCGGCTACAGAGTGGGTACTCCAGGAGTTAGGCAAGTGTGTGGGTGAAGGCTGGGTAACAAACTATACAGCAGCATATAAAAGAGAAGGACATCTAAAGTTATGGCAAGTTCTTACACAACAATACTATGTCCTTCTATTCATATGCTGCTGTATCCATAACATCAGGGAGAATGCAACAGCTCCTGTCCTAAGAATAGGGTGGAGGACCAGAAGCACTTTCCACAAACCCATGAAGGATGGCTCTGGCAAATCCTGCCCTGTCTCTAGAGACCATGTCCAGTTTGTAGTGTCTAGTGAATGTGTGAATGGAAGACCATGTAGCTGCTTCGAGGATAGCAGCTATGTCCAATTCCTTTAAGAAATGCCACTGAGGAGGACTCTGCCCTGGTGGAGTGTGCCCTTACTGGGGCTGGGAGTGACCTACCATGGTTAGTGTAACAAAAGGAAATGGTTTTAGATATCCAAGAGGGTATGGTTTGCTTGGAAACAGATTTACCTAGAGCTCTTGGGTGGGAAGTGATGAAGAAATTACAGTTGTGTACACTTACCATAAATGTAGATGTTTGAGTGTATTCACTGTTGCAGTCATTACATTTGGGTTATCTGCTTGCAATAGCCCTCAGCCAGCCTGATTAACAAAGTCATTGGTCGTGCGTCGGTTGCTGTCCCTTCTTCCATGACGTCAGATAGTCAGGGGTATAAAACATGCAGCCTACGCCATTACATCAGTTTTTCTTGCCCCAGATGTCAGGTGCCCCTCTAATGGGAAGCAATCAAATCTATAAATACGAGGCTATACCTCCAACAAAAAAGCAAATACACCAAAAAGCTTTTAGAGCATAGTAAGTGAGAGTAGAGGTATAGCCAAAAGAAGAAAGGGGGCTAGAGGGAGGGTAACCAGGACTGCAACAGTGAATACACTCTAACATCCACATTTATGGTAAGTGTACACAACTGTACTATGTTCTTCATGTTTCACTGTTGCAGTCATTACATTTGGGTAGATTCCCAAAGCTAAGGTTGGGAGGAGGAATTTAAATAGAATTAGGCGAACTATAAGGCCCTGCAAGACTGCAGTGGCAAAACCAGCTCTGGATTTGAGAAAATTGGCAAATGATAGTGCTTGGTGAAAGTATGTACAGAACCCCAGGTAGCAGCTTCTAGGATGTCCCTAGTAGGTACGCCCCTGAGAAAGGCTGTAAAGGTATATGCAGTCCCTGGTTGCATGGGGTCTGGATGCCCTGTGGGATAGGTTTTCCATGGTGCTTATAACCAAAATGAATGCAGTGGCCTACCCATTTTGAAATGGTTTGTTTTGAAATAGCTTTTCCCTCTGTCCCTGCAGCAAATGCCACCAGCAGTTCAGATTTCCTTTGAGGTTTAGTCCTGTCCAGGTAGAATCTAAGCTGTCTGTGCACATCTAGAGAGTGCAGTATTCATTCCCCTTTGTTCTGTGGGTTAGGAAAGAAGGTAGGCAAATGAATGGACTGATTAAGAGCCACGCTGGATATCACTTTGGGCATGAAGGAGGAATTGGTTCTGAGGGACACCCTGTCTGCATGAAAGATGATGAAAGGTTCCACTGCCATAAGGGCCTGTAATTCAGATACCCTTCTTGCAGAAGTGATTGCTAAAAAGAAAGCTGTTTTCCAGGAAAGAAATTTTAAATCTGCAGTAGCAGCTGGCTCGAAAGGAGGAAGAGTGAGTTTCTCCAAGACAAAGTTAAGATCCCAGGCCGGAGTTGGAGCTTTCCTGGGTGGCCTTAAATTTTTGGCCCCTCTGAGGAACTGCTTGAGCAGTGGATGAGAGAAGAGGGGAGGCTCTGTGCTATAATGAGCTGAAATGGCTGAGGCATGAATTTTGATGGGGGAAAAAGACAAGCCCTTATGAAGCATCTCAGTCAAGTATTGTAGAATCTGAGGTAAACTGGGCACTGCTGCGTTCATTCCTTGAGATTGGTTCCAGGCACAGAATCTTTTCCATTTTGCAGCATAAGATTTTCTAGTACTAGGCCTCCTTGCCTCTAAAATGATATCCATCACTGATTTACTGAGGGATGGTAAAGGAGAGATTAGGTAATTAGCCAGGCTGCTAGGTTCAGTGTTTGCAGCTGAGGGTGCAGAATCTGGTTCTCCTGCTGAGACAACAGTGAAGGAGTCTGAGGCAGGTGCCATGGAGCCAAGCGTGACACACGGCACAAGAGTGGGTACCAGTGTTGACGTGGCCAGTCTGGTGCAATTAAAATCGTCCTTGGCTTGTCCTGTTTGATCTTTAGTAGTACCTTGGAGAGCAGAGGCAGAAGGGGAAAGGCATAAACTGATAGGCTTTTCCATCTGAAGGATAGAGCATCCACTTTCCAAGCTAGCTTGTGGGGAATCCTTGTGCAAAATTTGTCCAGTTGATGGTTCTGGGAAGAGGCAAACAGGTCTATATCTGGGCTCCCCCATTTGCTTGTCAACATGTTGAAAATCCTTGGTTCCAGTTTCCACTTGTGTGGGTCCATGAATGCACTTCCCTGCCAGGTGAGCCCCCCATGCATTGTCTGATGAGTCTGTTAAGATTTGCGCGGCAGGGGGTAATGTGAATGGTAGTCCCCTGTTTTGGTGGTAGGCCTCTGCCCACCAAAGGAACTCTAGGCGTAGGCAAGGTATGATAGAAATCCTTGCTTCTAGATCCTGTGAATGCTGACACCATAGGCTTTTGAGATATCATTGCAGTTTCCTCATATGCAGCCTTGCATATGGAATTAGAAGAATGCAGGAGGCCATGAACCCCAAGGCTTGCAGTATTTGCCTTGCAGATAGCTGGATTTTTGTGGCCACTTGTTTGAAGTAAGTTGTGAAATGAATCTGTTTCTCTGGCGTGAGGAAAGCCATCTGGGAAGTTGTATTCAAGCTTGCTCCCAGGAATATAATTTGTTGACAGGGTACCAGGTGGGATTTCTTTTAGTTTATGGTGAACCCCAGACAAGTCAGTACCCTTTGAACAAAGGCCAGATGATTCAAAAGAATGTCCTTGCTTTCTGCCTGAATTAGACAATCGTCCAGGTATGGGTATATTTGAATATTTCTTTGCCTGCAAAATGCAGTGACTGGAGCTAGGCACTTTGTGAATACCCTGGGCGCAGTAGATAAGCCAAAGGGCAGTGCAGAGAACTGATAGTGCATGTAGCCTGCTTTGAAGCGTAGGTATCTTCTGCAAGACTCCCTGATAGGGATGTGCAGGTATGCTTTTTTTAAGTCTAGTGTTGCCAACCATGCATCCTTGCCTAGCATAGGAAGCAGCTGAAGAGTCAGCATTTTGAATTTTGGAATCACCAGAAAGGGGTTTAGAATAGAAAGGTCCAGGATAGGACGCCATGTATTGCCTTTTTTGGGTACCAGAAAAAGTCTCAAATAGAAACCTTGTCCCTTTTCCTCTTCTGGTACCAACTGAATAGCCCCTATGTTTAAGAGAGTGTGTACTTGATTTTGGGCCTCTGCCCACTGATTTTGGGGTAGATCTGGCCACCCGCTTGGTGTCAGTAACGTGTGGAAATGAAATCTGTATCCTTGGGACACTATATTTAAAACCCATTTGCCCTGGGTAATGAGTTCCCAGTTTTTGGCCTGCACACCAATCTTTCCGCCTAAAGGAGCATTCAGTTGGGAAGTGCTTGGTAGTTTTAAAAGCAAGTCATTGAGAGAGTTTTCCATAGGGGGTAGTCTTACTACTCCCAGGTTTGGGTGCGGAAACCCCCCACTGCTTAGTCTTGTGTGTCCCTTGGGACTGAAACCTGGGGTTTCTGCTGTGTCTGGGTTTGGCTTGCGAAGACCTGGGAGGGGCTGGAAAGGACCAATTTTTCGAGGGCCAGTGCCTACTAAATCTAGGAGGCTGAACTTGTAAGAAATCTTTAACAGTTTGCAGAGATTTAGCTTTATCTTCCATCTTTTTAAGAACTTCCTCAGACTTGTTGCCAAACAGGCGGTCCTGATTTAAGGAAGCATCCAACAATTTAGCTCTAACATGATCAGGCAAACCTTGCTCCTTAAGCCAAGCATGCCTTCTAAGCACAGACCCAGTAACAGCAGCCCTGCAAGAGGCCTCTATTGAATCAAATCCACATTGCAAAGTATGTTTTCCAACTTTTTCAGCAGAATGTATTAAATCCTGTAATTCTTTATTTTCAGCACAGTAGGAATTAACATAATTTTCTGTTTAAGCAATCCAATAACATGTTGTTGATACTTTAACATATGAAACTGGCAGTTTAAAGCCCTAATGGCCAAGGTTGCAGAAGTGTAAACTTTCTTACCCCATCTATCCAGCGCCCTGGAGTCTCTATCAGAGGGGGTAGGATTTCTAGCAGTAGAAGCCTTAATGCCCTTGGGTCCCTGTGAAATAGTCTCTGGATCCGCAATAGGATTTTTAAAAAGGAACTTGTGAGAATCTGTCAGGTTTTCTAGGAGCAGGAGGCAAAGAATCAGGGGCCAAACTAGATTCTGAAAAGGCATCATCAACAATGTCTAGTACAGGAGGTATGGCTAAAGGCCTATGCTGAGGCAGGAGTAAGAAATCCCTAAGCCTCTTTTTTGAATCAGAAAAATCCTGGCTTTCCAGTGTAAATGCTCCCTTACAGTACGTAAGGTCTCACCAAAAGAAAAATCCTCTGGAGGGGAAGCAGAGGGAATAGAGTCCTCTGCATCAGAATCCTCATAAGCAGATAAGGGTAAATCCAGATCATCAGAAGAATCAGAAAAATCAGAATCCTGTTCAGAAGATTCATAAACAACTTCAGTCCTAAGTCTCTTCGAAGGGGGAGGTTGGCTTTCCCTGATTAGAGTTATAAAATCTGCAGCCATTCTTATCATTTGTTTTTTAGGCATAGAGGCCTGAGCATGCAGCCTGGGCGTCGGTTTCTTAGGCATGGTTCACCTAAATGAAGAAAGAGGCATTGGTTTAATATGAAAGTCCGTAGGCCTGAATACACCCTCACAAGCTGGTGCCTGCACAGCGGCTTCAGACCCAACCAAGGTAGAGACATCCGCAGGTTCCACAGTTGAAGCATCTCGCGGCGTATCAGACTCCAAATGGGTCTCAGTAAAGGCCTGCGAGTCGGAAGTAGTGGGTATTAGGGGCTGCGAAAGCACCTCACCAAGTACCGGCGAACTGGTGACTGGCTTAGGAGAAGTGTTGTCGGCAGCTTTGGACCTCGGCGGCCTGTCTCTGTCTTTATCTTTGCGTTTTTTCGGAATCCAGGTAGTCAGATGGCTAACCAATGACGTTTCTGGATAATTAAACAGAGAACTGAAATATTTAGAAGCGAAAATATATCGACAATGGATAGTGTACTGATTAAATAAAGCACAAAACCGACAGCAAGGTACGTCGTGGTCAGGGCCTAGGCAAGGAATACAGTACGAATGAAAATCTTTGTGAGGTATTTGCTTTCCACAAGTAATACTTTTACTGACATCTGTAAGGAGCAAGAGAAAGTTTCTCCAATGGGGTACTTAGCTTTAGTTGAAGACTTTGGTTCTGAAACTCGTAAACGAAAATTTCAGGAGTCAGCCGACCGGCACTTGTGAACTGCTTCTGGCACTGCACGGCAAGAAAGATTGATGTAATGGCGTAGGCTGCATGTTTTATACCCCTGACGACCTGACGTCATGGAAGAAAGGGCAGCAACTGACGCAGGACCCAAGACTTTGTTAATCAGGCCGACTGAGGGCTACTACAAGCAGATAACCCAAATGTAAAGACTGCAACAGTGAAACACGAAGATCATCCTGTCAGATTTGTGGAAGGACTTTGTTTTGGCCAAGTAATACTTGAGTTGTCTGTGCATGTCTAGGGAGTGAAGTATCCTCTCTGCCTGGTTCTGTGGAGAGGGAAAAAGGTTGGTAAGCTTGATAGTCTGATTCAAGGACAGATTGACTGACTACTTTAGGCATGAATGCAGGGTTAAGTACGTAAACATACCCTCTCCTTGTGAAAGACAGTGAAGGGTGGGTTTGTCATAAGGGCCTGGAGTTATGAGACTTTTCTGGCTTAGGTGATGGCCACCAAGAATACAGTCTTCCAAGTGCAGTTTTGGAGGGAGCCGTCAATGGCTGGTTCAAAGGGTGGCAGTGTCAATTTTTCTAGAACAAATTTTAGATCCCAAGGAGGTGGAATGGGCTTCCTTGGGGGCCTGAGATGTACTGGCCCTCTCAGAAAGAGTTAGACTTCTAACCTAGATGTTAAAAGTGGTACCAAGGGCAGGAATGCTGAAATGGCAGATAGGTGAATTTTAATGGAGGAATAGGATAGTCCAGACTTCATAAGGTCACACAGGTAAGACAAGACCACTGAGGGCTCTGCCATCAGTGGTTGTAAGTTGTTTTTCCGACGCCATAAAGAAAGTCTCCTCCACTTAGACAGGTAAGATTTTCTGGTAGTTGGTTTCCTGGCCCCCTTGTAGAACCTGGATCATGTCCTCTGTGTATAGGTGTCTGAAGGGAATCAATGCCTTATCACCCACAGTGAGAGATTCAGTGTGGACAGTTGGGGGTGTAAGAGTGTTCCCTTGTCCTGTGTAAGCAGGTCCATTCGCTGGGGTAAATTGTTGTGATTGTCCTTAGTTTGGTGAAATAGTAGGGGGAACCAATGCTGCCTGGCCAATAGGGAGTCACCAGCGAGATTTGAGGCCGTTCCTTCTGAATTTTCAGCAGGACTCTTTGTATGAGAGAGAAGGGGGGGTTGCATGCATCCCCTTCCAGGAGACAGAGAGCATCGACTTTCCAAGCCTCTGGGTGTGGTGGCCTGGAGCAGAAGGTCGGGAGCTGTCTGTTCATGGGGGAGGCAAAGAGATCCACATCTGGAATACAATGGACCTGGACCAGAAAAACGCCCCTTTTCATCATCCATTCATGAGACAGGGTCATGGTCCTGCTTAATGAATCTGCCATCGCATTGTCTGCAGAAGTGATATATACTGCTTGGAGTAAAATCTGTTTCTCCAGGGTGATTTTCCAAGCCTGTAGTGCTAGTCTGCACAGAAGGTAGGACCTTGTCTCACCCCTCCCCCCCATTTATTGATGTACCACAGCACAGTGGTATTGTCTGTCTACCACGTCAATGTGCCTGGTAGATGCTGACCCTTGAAAATTGCAATGCCAATATCAAGGCTCTCATTTCCTTGATGCTGATGTGATCTTATCATTGAGTGGGGTTCCAAGCATTCCTCACTCTCCATTTTCTTAAGGTTGCACCCTAGCCTGTGTCCGATGCATCTGTAAAGAAATCCTGGTTGGGGGGTATGGGCTGGAGGGGTAGGCCAGAAATTGACTGAATTTGGGAGATCCACCACTTCAGTTCTCTGGTTAGGCATGGAAGCATGGGAATCATAAACTCTACAGGATGCAAGTGTTATTTCCAAATGGTTCTTGGGTACCACCAGAACTTCTTGTGTAGCCTTGCCAGCGGAACCATGGTGATAGTCAAGGATATGAATTCTAGGATTCTGAGGAATTCCCTGGCTGAGATGGCTTTGAGGAGGAGGAGTTCCTTGAAAAAAAGATGTGAGCATAAGAATCTTTTCTGCTGGTAGGCAAGCCATCATTTCCTTAGTCAGAATCAGACAACCTAGGAAGAACTGATCTTGAGAGGGTATCAGGGAGGATTTTTTGAGATTTATGGCAAATCCCAGACCGGTTAGGAGGGAGATGACGAAGTGCAAGTGTTGTAAGGCCATGGAACTTGATGTAGCCTGGATAAGGATGTCGTCTAGGTAGGGGAATTGCTGTACTCCCTTTGTTCTGGCAAATGCCATGATTGGAGCCAGACATTTTGTAAGTACTCTTGGGGCTGTAGAGAGACCACACGGTAAAGCATAGAACTGAAAGTGTGCAGAATCCACTGAAAAGCAGAGGTACTTTCTGAAAAGTGGATGGACTGGAATGTGTAAGTAGGTGTCCTTTAAATCCAAGGACACTAGGAAAGCCTGAGGAAGGATCAGGAGTAGAGGTGTAGGAAGAGAAAGCATCCGGAAGGAGGGAACTTGGAAGAAGGTGTTGAGTTGGGATAGGGTCCAGGATAGGGCTCCAGGGACCTTCCTTTCTGGGAACCAGGAAGATTCTTAAATAAAATCCCCTTCCTCTTGCAATAGATGGGACCTCCTGAATAGTTCATTGAGCAAGAAGTTCTTGCAGGACTGGGGGGGGGGGGGATTTGGTCTCAGGGTGGGTCTAGCCTCCCAAGTCATAAAGCAGCCCTGCTTTATGATAGATGGGGCCCAGCAGTCCTGGGTAACTTGCTTCCAAGTGGGAAGGGAGAGGTAGAGGCACATGGAAAGAGGGGTGCCCGGGCGAAGAGCCTGTTATTTGCAGACTACCAGGCTTTCCTTGAAAAGACTGCCTAGAGTAGGGTGTAGAGGATGAGGTCCGTTTCCTGTGGTCTTTTCTAGGCTTAGATTGCTTTTTCTTAGCTGAGGATCTCACAAAGGAAGTTTTAGCAGGGTAATTTCTTTGAAAACGTGGAACTGGGGAGACAAAGATATGCCGCAGTTCCTGTAGTTCCTTGCCATTGGTTTGGAGGGCCTTATACAGCTCAGCAGCTGCTGAACCAAACAAATTTTTGTTGTCTAGAGGCACATTCAGGAGCTTGGATTTGATGTCATCAGGGAAGGGTTGCAATCTTAGCCAAGTGTACCTCCTGATTATTTCTGGCTGAAGCTTCTACAGCGTCGTAGCTGCACTTGGAGTGTTTGGTTACTTGAGTACAGGAGTTCAACAGAGGAAATCTTGGCCTTGACAGGGGAATCGGGGAGCTCTCTCAATTGTTTGACCTCATCTGCCATAAGAGACAACGAATACTTAGCTATGTGCGTCTGGCAGTTGACTGCTCTTACTGCTAGGGTGGCAGAAGTATAAAACCTTATTCCCCAAAAGTTCTTTCATTCTGCTCCCTTTATCAGAGTGCAGTAGAGAGGTGGAGGGAAGTAACCTAGAGGCTTTGTCAGGGTCACTGAAATAACTGCCGGGTCTGCAGATGGGGCTTTGTAGAGGAAGGTTGCTCCCTATGGCACCTTATAGAAACTGTCTGTATGCTTGGGTGCTGGGGGCTGTGAATCAGGGTTTTTAGATGCAGCCAAGAATGAGTCCAAGAAGGCCAGGTGTGCAGGAGGCACCACAGAAGGGCTAGGAGACTCCAACAACAGTAGTTCATAGTATCTCTTTTGGGTCTCAGTGACTTAGCTGCTGTCCCACTTGAAGGTTTGCATTTTATGGGTTCCTATTACCTGATCGAACATTTAGGTTAGCGAATACCTAAATGTCAATCTGGTAATAGCGAAAGCAAAAAAATGCAAACGGTCGATTCAATGCAGGGAAAGAATTCCCTTGGCCATTATGCAGACTTTGCCCCTTTCACCACTGTACAGCGATCTTGGAGTTGCTATATTTAGTTAGGGGGGGTGTGGGGGCACAGCTCCCACCACATCGGGGAGTGGGGGGACAATGCCCCCCCACATTTCATTTTGGTTTAATTTTTGCAGCCAAGGGAATTCATTCCCTACGTTACATCGGCCGTTCACGGTTTTAATTTTTTTATATTACCAGGTCGACATTTAGGTATTCGCTAACTCAAGCATTCGATCGGGTAATATAGATGCCATTTTTGTGATGGTCTCAAAAGGTGAATTCTTCACCTGGAGAGTCTGCCATTGGACTCTTCTGGGGAGGCATATCCCAGAGGGGAAGCAATTTGGGAAGGGATTAACCTTCAGATGAATCCTCTTCTCCTTAGGAGACGTTGGAGGCAAGTCCCTTGTGGGTATATCCGTAAGAGCCTGGGTAGGAGTTGGGCCATGACGCAAGGCCAGAAAGACGCTAAGAAGGCCTTGGGTGAAGGCCTGCCAATCTGGAGGCTGTTCGACGGCAAGGGAAGACAGTGGCAGAGAAATATATGTTTTGTTTTTTTGTTTCCTTTTCTTAGGAGTTTCTGGTGGTGAAGATTCAGAGATGTGGTGGAGGGTAGAAAGGCCTGATGCCGGCCTGCATTCCATAACGTCAGAGGCAATGTCCTCTCGTACAATGACTCGAGACCCCCCACGCAGACCTTTGGAAATTACAAGCCTAGGCTCCCCCTCGGAACCAAAATGGATGCCTGAGATTGACTCCAGGGCATGACCTTGGGCAAAGAACTGATTTCCTCCATGCCTTCCGCTGAAGGAAGCTCAGAGGGCTCAGGCTCGAACTCCAGGCTTTCACTAGCTTTGAGAGGTATGGCTGGAGTGGAGGGCACAGCAGTCTGCTCTGGCCTACTCTTTCACCTTCCTGACCGGGTGCTCATCCTAGTGTTCCGTCAGCTCCATCCTAGAAACTAAACGTTTAAGTCTCTGATTCTTAAGATACATTTTCAAAGCTGCGAGGCTGCTTCTAAGAGTTTTGGGAACAAAGGCCTGACCAATACTACATGCGGTATGGTCGTGTTCTCGGCCTAGGCAAAATAGGCAGAGCTCATGTGAATCCTTATGTGGAATTTGCCTTCCACACCTACACTTGCCCATCCTACCGGACATGTAACCCAAAGCAGTAGCAAGCAAAACATTAGAAAACCCCTATGGGGTACTTATCTGAAGTCGGATGTTGGAAAATGCATCTTCTGAAAGAGCAACAACTGGAGCTGGCAGTCACATAAGCGGCAGAAAGGTTCTGGGGAAGGTGCATGCCGATGCCCACTTTATATCAGACATCTGTTTACAACAGACATCAGAGTGGGATGTGCAAGACATCAGGAGCACCCTAGTGATAGCATTTAACTTTTGTATAATGGTCGGACGGATAAGAGTTCACCAGAGGCAAACTCCCCATTGTTATGGATACAGCAGCATATGAATAGAAGGACATCTCATCATTCAGGAAAGGCAACACAAAAAGCGGTTTCTCTTGCAAAGCATTTGCCACTGCAGTGGAGCACCCTGGTATCTTCTCTGCCCTACAGTGTTTACCAAACAGCAAACTTTTGTATTAAAAGTGAAGCCAGACTAAAGCAAATCAATAACCTCCTGTGCAGACTCCAGTCAGTGGTGTTAAATGGCATCGCTCCAAGTCAATCATCAAGGTGCTCTGAGGCAAAAAAGAGCTCATCTCCCTCTGGAGAGTCACCACCTGACATTTAGCATGCTAGCTGTACTCAGTGAAGTCACTGAGGTCCGAAATGGTGGGGGGGGGGCCTCCCATCCTCCGTGAACAAGAAAGAGGCAGGAAGAGAACCTATTGCCATTTTTAAAACAGGAATATACTCAAACGTGTCCCCCCATAAGATGCAGAGTCTGGACCTGTTCCAAAGGTTCTGCAGAGAGAATCTGCTAATTTAATAGAGTTCTTCTTGAGGAAGGTTCCAACAGCTTTAAGATAGGATTGAGACCATACCCAGAATCCCCTGGTCCTGGGTTACAGTTTTTCATACTGGGGCAAACCTCGAAAACCAGCCTATCAAGGGTAATCTGGTGGGACAGTAAAGACTCGTACAGCAACACTTACAAAGCCTGCCTCAAACTCTAGAGGAGCTAGGTGAATGGCAAAACTGCAAGACACCTGGGTGCTCTCCTCATCCTGCAAGAGGGATGCTTCTTATTGGAGAACCAGTCTGGCTAAAAGGTGAAAAAAGCTAAGAAGTGGACCCATCATGGTGGTCAGTGCTACCTTCCTATTTTGTAGGTCTTGAAGCATATACTTGGAACCTGCACAAAGAAAACCCCACTCAAGAAGCAAGCCAATGTTCTACTTTAGCACATCCTTAAACGACAGCTGGAGCAACATTATGTAGAGGCAGCTGCATCATCATAGTCCAAATTAAATGTCAGGAGGCGACTACGGAGTCTGAAATTAAGTTATCCAGAAATTTGGCATAAATAACTCAATGGCACTGGAAATCGAGGGATGTTAACTATGTTAACTACTGCATGAGTCTTTGCGGTACTTTCCTCAAACTTTAGTCCATACACAAATGTCACTATAAGACAAGGCAAGAAGCAATGAATCAAGGACTAAATGACTGAGAGAAAGGGTCTTTAAAGTGCTTAGTAAATTAAGAGGAGAGTGAATACAATGAGTCAAAACTGAATCAGAGAGACAAAAACTAGATGACAAAAACAAGAAATACATATGCCAGCTGCCAACATGTACCACTAAATCCAGGAAATTTTGAATATTTGACTGGAACAGCTTTCATATATTTTACATGGCAAAACTTTGAAGGATGTTTTTCAACAGGCATACCCAACCTACTAGGGATGTGATGCAAGCACAAGTATAGCATGTGATAATGTTTTTGGTCTTGTTAGTGATTAAATATGTATAGAGTTGCTACAACTACTGGAAGTAGTATATAGCAAGAAGAGTTGTCTACAAACTCCCTTATGTTTCAGCATACATTAAATTATTATATATGACAAAACACTATCAGATTTTAGTAGCTTTGAGAGAAATTACTAGAAAAGTCGGAATCCAAAAATGGAACCAACCATTTTGATGTAATAGATAATCTGAATGATGTCTAAAAAGAAAAAGCAACTTGAAAAAATATTCTTGGCTTAACTTTACAGTTACATGGTTGCATGAAATACTGAGAGAGATCATTAATGCAATATTCAACTACTAAAATTCAAAATGTTATGTTAGGACAAGTTATAAATGTATACGATTACTGGAGTTAGTCAGGGAACCCAGCAGTGGGAAGATACGGACTTAACGGTGCAGGGATGACTGGGCATGTGAAAGAAAAAAATATAAACATTTGCAGAATGAAACAGTTGTCTTCCAAAAATACAATCAGGAGAATGACTGCCAAATGAAAGAATTATGTCTGCCCAGTGCTTGTCAGATATAGGATACATATAGGAGAAATTCAAGCAGAGATTGTGTATTCAGTATCTTGCATTTTCAATGTTATATTTCAAGTTTGTTAGTAAAAACTCTACAGATCTCTTATTTTAAGAGGTTATGTGCCATTAATATGTCAGCAGGTAAACTAAAGGACACACCATGGAGTGTGAAGTGCACACAAGTTAGGGTTCAAAGCAGTTTTTGTTTACAACTACTTAAGAATTATACAAAGAACTAGTTACCACCATACCTCTCAACCTCTTAGTGCAATAAATATGGACAAAGTCAGACAAAATGGGGGACAAACCGAAAAATAGGGACATTTTAAATATTGCTCTTATAAACTTAGAAAGTTACTAGAATAACATAGTTTTGTGCATTGAGATAATCTGTAGAATCTGATTTTTTTTCACTGTAGTTGGGTAACGAATTTCCTTATGCAATGATGTATTTCTGTTTCTTTAACAGAACAGACTGCATAGTACATGGTAAAATACAAACCATTCTCCCACATTTTGTATCGGTATAACTGCACCTAGACATTACATTCAGAAAGAAATGTACTCATTCTACACTTCTGTTAATCACTTCAGATTCCTGCAATATAAAATTGGTGATCAATAATAACTTGCATGTGATTTTAGCTAATACAGAACTGGCATAAGATTCTGGTAGTTAGCTGTAATTTGTCAGTAAAATGCTTCAGAATTTAAAGGTTTTAGCAAGAAATAATGGTCCTATTAGTGATGGCAGGCACACTGGCATGATCACCTGTGGATTTTGTTTAAGAATTAACAATATAGATGTTGGTCGTTACCTAAAGTTGTGACATACTAAAATGGTAATGCGTGAATGGTTATTTTGACTAACACTATTTTTTTATTTTACTTATTTATTTGCAGTTGGTTTACCAGGATAGTCCATTGGCCAAAGTGAACCCGTTTTCAATGGAGTCCTGGGGGGAAAAGCTCCACAACTAAATAGGTTACAGTAGGTTAATTCAATACTAGTTATACAATTTATATTATAATACAAAAGTTTTGACGCAAGAAAACAATTTCAAGTAGTACAGCAAAAACAAGAATAATACAGACTACTGATAAAATTAATAGATTGTACATACAAAGGAATATTACATGAAAAGTATTGCATGAAATATTTAGAATTTGTATCATATTAGGAAGCACTGTATGACACTACTGAGAAATAACATATTGGGAAGCGAACCCTTAGGAGGTGTGGCCTAGTGCATTTTTCCCAATCAGAGGAATGATAATATGCATTGGTTATGGGTAAATAAGGAGAAATGCAGGAGGAAACAAGGCAAAGGGGGAAAGATGGGAATTGCAAGTGATTACCTATGTGGGATGGGAGCAAGAGCATTCCCACCTGGATACTAGATGAGAATGAAGAGATCTTTTAAAAATAAAATGGTTAGAGGTGGTGCGGATGGATGGTGGTAGAGAGTTCCAAAGGCGAGCAAGGCCATAGAAGATTTTTCCCTGGGGGACGAGTAGGTTTATAGACTTCTAAGAGTATATCTATCAGGAAGGTGCATTTTAAAGGCTGACGAAAGGGAGGGACAGACAGAGGAGTTGAAAATGAGCTTGTGAGCAAGAGTTAGTTGAGTGTATGTGAGATAGCTGGGTAGCTCTAACCATTTTAGTTTCTGGAGAGAGGAACAGTGGTGGGTGGAGGACTTGTGGTTGGTAGTGAACTTGGCTATTTTGTTGTAGCAAGAGGAAAGTTGTGTTTTTAGAGAGGACTGTAGATTAGTTAAGAGTGGAGCTCCATAGAGAAGGGAGGGGGATAAGAAATGAAGTAGAGAGTGTGATTTTGGCAGCAGGTGTGAGGTATTTATTTTGTCGGTAGAGCATACCAAGTTTTTGATGAGTTTTTTTTTATATTTAGCTGTAGGTGAGAGCTGAATTTGAACTGACTATCAATTTGGACCCCAAGTAGCTTGGTCTCTGACACCAGTTCCAAAGGTGAATTATTTTGACTAGTGATAGAGAATGCGTTTATATCGAAAGAGGTAGCTTTAGAGGGGGTAAATAGCATTAGCTTGGTTTTGGAGGCATTGAGTGCTAGGTGATTACTTTTCATCCACTGCTCAGTGGTTGTAAAAGCATTTTGAGTCAATTGTAGGAGTGAGGGGATATAAGAGGCAGAGCATATAATGGTAGAATCATCTGCGTATTGGATGATGTCTGAGAGTGGGATAGAGTTGTGGAAATCATTTATAAATATATTAAAGATAAAGGGACCCAGTATGGAGCCCTGGGGTACTCCAGTAGGGGTATTTAGAAATGAGGAGGTGGCCTTTTTCCACTTTACTGCTGGATATCTGTTAGATAAGTAGTTAGAGAACCAGTTCAAAGAGGAGGGAGATAGGTTAAGTTTTTAGAGTTTGGTTAGTAGCAGGCTATGGGAGATAGTGTCAAAGGCCTTAGAGAGGTCGAGTAGTAAGGTAGAAACAATTTGGCCAGAGTCACGTGCTTTATTAACAATTTCGAGGAAGGAGAGGAGAGCAGTCAAAGTGCTGTGATTTGTCTGAATCCGTGTTGTGTGGGAGTTAGTAGATGATTATCTAGAAGGTGAGGAAGGAGTTGTAGTTGAATACACTTTTCTAGGATTTTAGAGATGGGAGACAGGATAGCATTGGGGCGGAAATTAGTAACATTGTAATTGTTGCCCCCTTTATGCAAAGGAATGATATAGGCGTTTTTCCAGATTTGGGGTATTATACATTCTAGGATAGAGCGGTTGATTAAAATGCTAATGGGGCAGGCGACAGCTTCAGCAGCTATGTTAAGAAAGTAAGAAGGGATGTTATCAGGAGCATTAGTACATGGCTTCAGTTTCAGGAGTTTCTTTATAGTGGACGTGGGTATAGGTTTTAATGAGAAAGAGGGAGAGTGTGAGGGGGGGAGTTAGGGGCAGATGAAGTAGTTAGAGTAGGAGAAGAAGTGGAGGGATAACACTTAGTAAATGGGAGTGAGGGAGTAGTAGCAGTGCTGGGGAGAGAGGGTGGGGGAGTATTAGAGAGTGTAGTGGTGTTGGAGAAAGATGATGTTAATTTGGAAATGGATTCAATGAAGGAATTAAATTGTGTAGCCAGATCTAGGTCAGAAGCGTTTGGGTCTAGGGTAGGGGTGTTTTGTTTGCTGGGGTTAAGGAGAGTAGAGATACCTTTCCAGAATTTCTGAAGGTTTGATATATTATTGTTTTGAGTGTGGAGAAATAATTTTGTCGATCAGAGATTATGAGTTTTTTTACTTTGTTTCGAAGAATTGTATATTCATTTTGGACTAGGGGGGATTTGTTTTTCTGGTAGTGTGCCCAGACGTTATCTCTGTGTCGCATAGATGCTAGTGTATTTGTGGTAAGCCAAGGGGCTGTTTTAGTTTTAATTCTCTTAGTCCTTAAGGGTGCACGAGAGTCAAGTATTTTTAGGAATACAGAGTTGAAGTGCGCAACTGCGTTATCTAGAGATAATGTTTTTAGGCAATTCCAGTCAATTGCATTTAGAGAGTTTGAAAAGCTTGTTGGATTAAAGTTTTTTTGGTTACGGATAATATAATTATGGGTGCGATGGAGGAGTAGTGGGAGTCTATGTGTGAAGATGGGTATGTGGTCACTAAGGGGATCAGGTAGAGTGCCACTATCAGAGAAATAATGGGGATGAGAGACTAGAATCCAGTCTAGAATGCTGCCGCTTGAGGGATTTTTTTGAAGGGTATGTTACGGAGTTGATTAGCTGTGAAAAATTGTATAGGTTGATATTGAGAGGGTTTTTAGGAGACTGAATGGAGGCCCAGTTAATATTCATATCTCCTAAGATTATTGTTTCATTGCTAATGTTGTTAGAGAGCCAGGAGAGGATATCTTCAAGTGTAGAAATATTGTCTCCTGGGGGGATATAGAGTGAGGCTATACAAATGTGTTTATGTGAGTTAACTTGGAGTGATGTGAGCAGTAGTTCAGCGTTTTTGAAGTGTGGAATAGGTTTGTTATAGGGGGTAACTGACAATTGGGATGAGTATAGGAGAGCTACTCCACCCCCTTTTTTATGGGACCTGTCTTTTCTTATGATAGAATAGTTTGGCGGAATAATTTCAGAGTTTTTTATATGAGGTTTTAACCATGTTTCAGATATGGTTAGGATATCGGGTTTATTATGTATGAGCCAGGCATGGAGGTTTGGGACTTTGTTTACTATACTTTGGGAGTTAAAGGAAGTAAATAAAATGGACTTGTTTGTAGTGGAAGCTGTGGAGGGGCCTGTGTTGGGATGGATGTCACCAGATAGTAGATTGGAACTTAGATGTAAGAGTGGCTTAGAGAAGTAGTTGGGCAGTTTGGCAAGTAGATTGGGTTCTAATGTGAATCTGAAGAATCGGTTAGTTACTATGGGGGGAAAATGTTTTTGAGAAGTTATAAGTTTGTATGGGAAGAGTAGGAGGTTATTTATAGGATATATATGTGGAGAAATAGGAGTGTGTGAGTATGTTAGAGTGGAGTTAAGGTGGTTGGTAACATGGAGGAATTGTGAATGGTAAAAGTTAGGGGGTTGGGTGAGGTAAAAAAGATAGGATAAATTAAGAAGTAGTAGAATTAAAAAAGAAACGAATGAGGGTTTTAAAAGCATAATGGAATGGGGAATATGTAGAGTTGATATGTTGTTGATGCAATATATGTGGATGTAAGGGAGTTATTTATATATAGGAGCAGGTAAGTTCTGGAATAAAGGAGCAGAAGTGGGGAATTGATTTAGGTTTGGAAGGGGTGTGGTTTGGGAGTGGGAGTGGAGAGAGAGGAATCCTATTGGTTAGGTGGGATATTAGTGGAATGTAAAGAAGATTTATTTGGGCGGGAAAAGGGAGTGGTTGTGTTTAGAGATTATGTGGTTGATTAGAGTTGTTGTGGGTGTGGCTATGGGGGAATATAGGTAGAGGTGCTGGGGCGGGTGGGAAATGGGGGCAGGGTAGGTGAGCAGAGTGAGCCCGCAGGGCGAACGGAGCGGGAAGAACCAAAGAGGGCTGGAGAGGTTCGAGAGCCTATTAGTGAAGCATTGTTTGCAGAGGGGCAAGTTAGAATGGAGATAAGATCTGGGTGTGTTGGGTAAGAGTGGGCTATGAGAAAGTAAAGAGAGAGAGTAGGAAAAGAGACGTTCGAGCTTCGAGTGGACTAAAAGAGTTTAGAATGAGAAGGAGACATGTAGAGCTTGGAAGAATACCTGAAGTGAGTGAGGTGAAGTCTGTATTAGGGGGGGAGGATGCCACCTAGTGGACAGATACAGAAGTACACCTTACTCCACTAGGATATCCTCGGGACCAAGTTGGACTGAAGAAGAGGGCAGCTAGTGTAAGTCAGGGAGGGGAAGAGCAAGAAACTAGAAAAGGGGGTTTTAGGCTGCTGGCTTTCCTGGCAGGGAGTGTACTAAAACAGCTAGCAAGGTTTAAACAGTAAGGTAGTAAGAGTTCAGCAGCAGATACACATACTTAGCTTCTTCTTGGTTCAATGTCCAGAAAAGGGGATGAGGCAGCAGAGTAGATTGCTTTTGCTTGAGCAAATTAGGATAGTTGTATTTTTTAAGGTAGGTTTAGGTGTCTACACAGGTTTAAATCACAGGGGTAAATCAGGGCAGAAAGCCAGAAGACAGGAGAGAGAGTTAAGAGAAAAGTAGTGTTTAGTACTGTAAAACACACCTATACTCCTAGTAGCAGTAAGAGGCAGTTACTAAACATATATTAAAAATAAAAATCATCAAAGAAGCATATATTAAAAATAAAAATCATCAAACATCATGTGGCAATGAGAAGCACTCCAATATAGACGGGGCAGATGGTACATCTGTAACAAGCACGTGGAAGTTGGCATTTACAAAACAGTAGCCAACAAACCTCCACGGCGTTTTTACATTACATTAGCCAGCACACACAATAAATCTGCAGCTAAAAGCCTATAACAAAGAGAAAAACATCACTACGTTCATCAAAACAGCAGCATGTAGCATTTAACAGAGATGAATCACCTAGCACAGGGCATATACAAAACATTCAACTCTCAAACTCCACATCGTTTGTACAGTATATTAAACAGTTCCCTCCACAGATAGAAAAGTGGCCTTTAACATAACCAAGCACATCTTTTAGGGTATATATTGCGTTGGTGAAGGGATATACCCGATTTCGCCCTTGTTAGGGAAAGTATAAACAGAATAGCAAGTATTAGCGGCTCTGTATCCAGCACGCATCAACTGTGTTAACTAACATTTAAGCACGACATGACAGACCTTGCGCTTACTTATTACAGAGCGCGATGGTATTAAGTCGTGAAAAACATCAATAAAAAGAGCGTGACTTAACTTTAGCTAAAAAAGCAATACAACTTTAAAACGCAACAATACAAAGAGCAAAGCAAGTTCAACTTACAGTAGAAATACATGCTCAGCCAGGAAGCACAGTAGTTGAGATTGGGTGAAGTTTAATGATGGTGCCAAAGGTTGGGAGGTGTTTTTATAACTTCCAGTAGGATATACGGGAGGAAGGGGGAGGGGCAGGGATGGGAGGTAGCCGGTACAGACCGGAAGAGCAGTAAGGTTGTAGCACGGGGGGAGGTAACATGCAGGTAATATCAGAAGTGGATGAGTAGGTTCAGGGAAGAGAGAATATAAGAATAGAGCTAGTACAAGGATACACAGATATCTCGGCCAGGACACTGTGTATGAATGAGGGGGAGATAGTGAGAAAAGAAGGAGAGAGAGAGAGAAAGAGAAGAGAACAATGCAGAGTAGTGTAGTAGCAGGAAAATCAGATTTCACGGGCAAGATAAAGAGGCAGATATGAGGAAGAAGGACAGTGAAGAAGGAGAGGGAGAAGGAGAGAGACTACACTAAAAGTGTAGTACACCTGGCAAGATGAATCACCAGTGGCAGCTTCTATGCGAGTATAACCAAGTACAGGTTTTCACAAATGCTTTCAGGAATAAAGACACAAACAATGGCCACTTCCATAACTTGCATCAATTTTAAAAGGTTTGTTTTCATGTTTTTTTGATATAAGCAATGCCTGGACCCAGAGAGGTGCTTTAGACACCATACTGGAATACAAAGAAATGTGCTGGTAACTAAAACGCCAGCTGCCCCAACTAAAAAAAACATCTACTTTAAGTGCTTAACTACATGATTTGTGATGGATTCATGAATTTAAGGACATCACTGACTATATGCATTTAATATGTTGCTGCAATCTTAACTTGGCTTGAAGTCTTGACATACAACAGTATAACAGTGAAATATCAACCTAAAAAAAAGCCATGAAGGATGGTCCTAGCAAAACCAGCTGTAGCTCTGGAGATCCCAGCCAACTTGCAGTGCTTGACAAATGTATGGACAAAGTCCAGGTAGCTGCCTCAAGAATAGAATTAGTATCCAAATCCTTGAAACAAAAAAAACAAAACACCAGAAGTCAACTCCAGCAGAATGAACCTTGAATAAGGAAGGCGGTTACCATGAAGGGAAAAACAAAAAGAAATACCTTTTGAGATCCAAAAAGAAATAGCTTGCTTGGATACAGCTAATCCTAAGGACCCAGGATTAAAGTAAACAAAGAGCTGATCAGATTTCCTAATAGTCTTAATCTTATCCAAATAAAAGCTCAGTTGTCTATGCACACTTACCATAAATGTAGATAGAGTATATTCACTGTTGCATCATTACATTTGGGTAATCCTGCTGGCAGGTTGCCCTCAGCCGGCCTGAATTCCAAATTCTTGGGTCCTGTGTCAGCTGCTGTCGCCCCTTCCCTGACGTCAGGGGTATAAAAGATGCGGCCGACGCCATTTTCTTTAGTTTTTCTTGCCCCAGATGTCAGGTGCCCCCTAAAAGGGTAGCCAAAATTTATATGTATATAAATACATGCAGCAATATAAACTTTACATTCATCTACAAGCAAATACACCACATAAGTTGTATAAATCAGAGAAGGAAAGATAGGTTCCATCAGAAGAAAATGAGATGGCGGGTGGGTAACCTGGACTGCAACAGTGAATACACTCGAACATCTACATTTATGGTAACTGTACACAACTGTACTATGTTCTTCATGTTTCACTGTTGCAGTCATTACATTTGGGTAGAGTCCCAAAGCTAAGGTTGGGAGGCTGGAGCTAAACAGCGTTAGGAGCGGCTATGAGGCCCTGCAGAACTGCAGTGGCAAAGCCTGCCCTGGATTTAGAGTAGAATGGCAGATGATAGTGCTTTGTAAAGGTGTGCACTGAACTCCAAGTAGCAGCCTCTAAAATGTCCTTGGTAGGTACTCCCCTGAGAAAGGCTGAAGTGGCTGCAGCTCTAGTTGAGTGTGGCCTAATGCCCTTAGGAACTGGCTTGCCATGGTGTACATAGCAGAAACGAATGTAGTGGCCTATCCACTTTGAAATAGTCTGCTTTGAGATCGCCTTTCCGTGTGATGCTGCAGCATATGCCACTAGTAATTGCTCTGTCTTTCTGAAAACTTTGGTTCTGTCCAAGTAGAATCTAAGCTGTCTGTGTACGTCCAAAGAATGCAGAATTCTCTCCCCCTTGTTCTGAGAATTTGGGTAAAAGGTTGGCGGGTGAATAGTTTGGTTCAGAGCCACACTGGACACCACCTTAGGCATAAATGTTGGGTTTGTCCTCAGAGCGACCCTGTCTGGATTAAAACATGCTAAAAAGGTTCCACAGCCATGAGTGCCTGTAGCTCTGAAACTCGCCTTGCAGAAGTTATTGCTAGGAGCAGAGCTGTTTTCCAAGATAAAAACTTTATATCAGCAGTAGCCACTGGCTCAAAAGGAGGCAGGGTGAGTTTTTCCAAGACATAGCTGAGGTCCCATGCAGGCACTGGTGATCTCCTTGGAGGTCTTAAATTTTTGGCTCCTCTGAGGTACTGCTTTAATAAGTGATGAGAAAAGATTGGTGGCTCTACATTGTAATGAGCCGAAATGGCAGAGGCATGAATTTTAATAGATGAAAAAGATAGGCCTTTGTCCAGCATCTCAGTTAAGTATTGCAACATCTGAGAAACATTTGGCACAGCTGTATCAGTTCCTTGTGCCTGGTTCCAAGCACAGAATCTCTTCCATTTTCCAGTATAAGATTTTCTAGTACTAGGCCTTCTGGCTTCCAAAATGACGTCCATCACAGCTTTACTGAGAGGTGCGTTTTGTATAACTACATTATTAGCCATGCTGTCAGGTTTAAAGTTCTGAGTTGGCTGTGTAGGATCTGACTGTTTTGCTGGGACAGTAGCCAAGGTATTTGAGGTAAGGTCCAAGCTGGGCATTGAGACATGCTCCTTAGTAATGGATACCAGTGCTGGCGGGGCCAGTCTGGGATAATCAGTATCATCCTTGGCTTCTCCTGTCTGACCTTTAGGAGTACCTTGGGCAGGAGAGGCAGAGGGGGAAATGCATATACCGATAGGTTTTTCCAACTGAAAGATAGGGCGTCCACTTTCCATGCTTGTCTGTGATAAATCCTTGTGCAGAATTTTTAGCTGGTAGTTGTGAGGGGAGGCAAATAGATCTATGTCCGGGCATCCCCATTTTCTTGTTATCATGCTGAAGACTTGTGGGTCCAGGTGCCACTCGTGGGGATCCATGAGGTTTCTGCTTAGTTCGTCTGCCAGAGTATTTTTCCTTCCTTGCAGGAATTGTGCCTGCAGATGTACTTGGTAAGTCAATGCTGTGTCCCACAAAGTCATGGCTAGTCTGCAAAAGGGGGTAAGAATGTGTGCCCCCTTGCTTGTTTATATACCACATGAACGTGGTTGTTGTCCGTCTATCAGTAGTTGTCCTGGATGAAGTAGATCCTCAAAGGCTGTCAGGGCATTTTGAACTGCTAGCATCTTTTTGATCGATATGTAGATGCATTTGGTTTGAGGTCCATGTGCCCTGAATGCATCTTCCTGCCATGTGGGCCCCCCAGGCATAATCTGATGCATTTGTTGTTAGTGTCTGCCTGGCTGGGGGTAATGTGAATGGCTGTCCCTTGTTTTGGTGACAAGCCTTTGCCCACCATCAAAACTCCTGTTGCAGGCAGGGAATGAGAGTAGTAATAGTTTCCAGGCTGTTGCAATGTTGAATCCAAACACTTTTTAGCTACCATTGAAGTTTCCTCATATGCAGTCTTGCATATGGAATTAGTAGGTTGCAGGATGCCATGAAGCCCAAAGCCTGCAGAATTTTTCTTGCAGATAACTGGGCCTTTATTGCCAACATTTTGAAATAGGTAGTCAGTTGCCTTTGTTTGTCTGGCGTGAGATGAGCCATCTGGGCAGCTGTATTTAAGCTTGCACCCAGGAATATTATCTCTTGAGAGGGTACTAGTTTTGATTTATTTTCGTTGACTGTGTACCCTAGGCATGTTAGAAGTCATTTCACAAATGCCAGATGCTGTAGAAGAATGTCCTTGTTCTCTGCTTGAATTAGACAGTCGTCCAAGTAAGGATATATTTGTATTCCTCTTTGTCTGCAGTATGCAATTACTGGTGCCAGGCACTTTGTAAAGACCCTGAGCGAAGTAGATAAGCCAAAGAGCAGTGCAGAGAGTTGGTAATGCATTGAGCCAGCCTTGAATCTGAGGTATCTTCTGCATATTAGTTTGATTGGGACATGCAGGTATGCCTCTTTTAGGTCTAAAGTCACAAGCCAAACGTTCTTGCCCAGCATGGGCAGAAGCTGCTGCAAAGTCAACATCTTGAATTTTGGTATATCCAGGAATGTGTTTAAAATAGATAGGTCCAGTATTGGACTCCAGGCCTTGTCCTTTCTGAGTACCAAGAACAGTCTTGAGTAAAATCCTTGTCTCTGCTCTTGCTCTGGCACTTGTTGAATGGCTCCCATGTCCATGAGGGATGAGACTTGTTTTTGTGCCTCTGCCCATTGATTTTTTGGCAGATCTGGCCAGCCGTTTGCCTTTGGCAGGGTATGGAAATGGAACTTGTAGCCTTGTGACATGATATTTAGGACCCATTTGTCCTGGGTTATAATGTGCCAAGTTTGTGAAAAAAGTGCTAATTTTCACCCTAAGGGTGCTGCCAGGAGATAAGTGCTTGGTGCAGGCAGGGGAGAAGTCATTGGGACTGTTTCCTGTATGGTTGTGATTGGTCTTCCCCGACTTTGGAGGTAGAAGCCCCCCATTGCTTTGAGCGGTATGAACCTTGCGCCTGGGATCTGCCTCTAGGGCATCTTGATCTGCCCCTTTGAGGTCTGTCTGACACAGGAAAGGACCAATTCTTTGTTGGCCAGTGTCTAACTAAACCTAGGTGGCTGTACTTGTAAAAAATCTTTGCCCGTTTGCATAGATTTAGCTTTGTCCTCCATTTTCTTTAACACCTCTTCTGCCTTAACACCCAACAAAGTATCATGGTGTAAAGGTGCATCTAATAATTTGACTAACATGATCAGGCAGATTTTGTTCCTTTAACCAAGCATGCCTCCTAATTACAGAACCTGTAACTGCGGCCCTGCAGGAGGCCTCTAAAGAATCAAATCCACATTGCAAAGTATGCTTTCCAACTTGTTCAGCTGCATGCAATAAATCCTGCATTTCCTTGTTTTCTGCACATTGAGAGTTTAACAACATTTTCTGTTTAAGCAATGCCATGTTGCTGATATCTGAGCATATGAAACTGACAGTTTAAGGCCCTTATAGCCAAGGTAGCAGACGCGTAAACCTTTTTTTCCCCATCTATCCAGTGCCCTAGAATCTCTGTCAGTGGGGGTAGGGTTTTTGCAGCGGAAGCCTTAACTCCTTTGGGACCCTGAGAAATAGTTTCTGGGTCTGCAGCAGGGTTTTTAAAAAGGAACTTATGAGAGTCAGGAACCCTGCAATACCTATCTGTCAGGCTTAACAGGAGCTGGAGGTAAGGAGTCAGGGGTAAGACTAGACTCCGAAAACACATCTACAATGTCCAACACAGGTGGGATGGCTAGTGGCTTGTGTTGAGGTAGTAAAAGGAAATCCCTGAGCCTCTTTTTAGATTCTGAAAAATCTTGGCTCTCCCAGTGGAAATGTTCCCTCATGGTATGTAAGGTTTCCCCAAAAGAATAGTCCTCAGGAGGAGAAGCTGAAGGTATAGATTCTTCAGCATCAGACTCCTCATAGGGGGGAAGAGAATATTCCTGATCAGAAGAGGAATCAGAAGAAATGGAAACCTGATCTGAAGATTCATGGTCAGTCTCTTGCCTAGGCCTCTCATCAAGAGGGGGATGGGAACCCCTGATCAAGGTAATCAAGTCTTCGGCCATTTTGAGCATCTGTTTTCTGGGCATGAAGGCCTGTCCATGTGGCTCGAGTTTGCTTCTTTGCTCCGGACCCATCTGAAGGGATAATATCCGAGGCTCCAATACCTTGAGTTTCCAGCAGCATGGCCAACTCCACGTGGGAGTCAGTAACGGCCTGCGACTCTAAAGTAGCAGGCATCAGGGGCTGCGAAAGAACCTCACTGAGAACCGGCGACTGGCTTAGGAGAAGCTTAGTCGTCAGTTTTGGGCCTCGGTTGTCTATCTCTTACCTTTTCTTTGCATTTCTTGTGAACTCCGGTAGTCAGATGGCTATCCGATGACATTTCTGGATAATTAAACCAGCTTCCAAAACAGTTTAAAGCAAAATCACACCGACGCTTAATAGTGCGTTGGTTAAATCTAGTACAAAACCGACAACCAGAAACGTTGTGATCAGGGCCTAGGCAAGGGATACATTAAGAATGGAAATCCTTATGAGGTATTTGCTTCCCACAAGAAATACAATTATTAACTTTTTCTGACATCTGTCTGGAGCAAGAAAAAAGTTTCCCCAACGGGGTACTTAGCTTTATTGAAGACTTCGGATCTGAAACTCGAACACGAGAATCTCAAGAGTCGGCCGACCGGCACTTGCGAACTGCTTCTGCTTCGGGCACCGTGCGGCAAGAAAGACTAAAGAAAATGGCATCGGCCGCATCTTTTATACCCCTGACGACCTGACGTCAGGGAAGGGCCAACAGCAGCCGACGCAGGACCCAAGACTTTGGAATTCAGGCTGGCTGAGGGCAACCTGCCAGCAGGATTCCCCAAATGTAATGACTGCAACAGTGAAACACGAAGAACATCGTGTGCAGCACATTCTCACTGGCAGACTGTGAAGAAGGGAAAACAAGTGGGCAAATGAATAGACTGATTAAGGGACAACTCATTCACGACCTTGGGCATAAAAGGATTAGTATGACAGACACCCTGTCCTTATGAAACACCAAAAGAGGAGGACAAAAGGGCTTGAAGCTTAGACACCCATCTGGCAGATTAAGGGCCAACAAAAGTACAGTCTTCCAAGAGCAATGTTGCAAGAAAGCTGAAGCTGCAGGCTTAAAAGGAGCCCAAGTCAATTTTTTCCAAAGCAAAATTAAGATCCCAGGGAGGAGGGAAAAGCTTCCTGGGAGGCCTAATGTGAAGGACACTTTTAAGGAATTGTTTACATCAAATCTAGAAGCTAAAGGAGGAAATAAAGGCAGACAAGCAGAGACAGCTGATACGTGGGCATTAACAGAATAAAAGGAGCCAGCACCAGACCAGACACATTAGCAAATCCTTTACTGGAGAAAGAGTTCTCAGACTGGTTTCGGCACTAAGCCTTCATCAGTGACAATGCAAATAACAGTGAACACTGTTTAAATATTTCCTGTGACATCACATTCAAAAAAGTTTTAAAGCTGTATTACAATTTACCATTAAGACCTGGTGTAAAAAGTGCACCTAGCTTAACAACCCATCTGGTTTCCTTGTAATTTAGTAGAGAGTGCCAACCACTCTTACATTTCCTATCACCCTGTACCTTATCTATTATAGTAAATCTGAATCTGGCAGTGGAGTGTATCTGGCAGTGTCTATACAAGGCACTTGTAATACGTGCATTACGGATGTCACTCGTGTTTGGATATTCTTAAACGTAAGGCTCTGGAAGTTTGTACCACATAAAATGATGGACAAGTACAATTAGCCAAGTAAATGACCCAATCTGATCCACAATTGGCATAGAAGTTAGTCATATACTTGACTCGTGTTTTGACTTGAAAACGGTTTAGTTTTACAGACATATTGACATGACCAGCAATGCCCACACGGGAAAGACCCCACTAGTTTCTCCCCTGGGATGGTTAATTGACCCATATGTCTCATTCATTCCATGATGTTTATAGTATGAAAAGTAAGAGCCCATTGTCTTACCCCTACGAAAAGAGAACTGACCATGTTCGGCAATATCTGACCCAATTCCTCATTAGCAAACAATATGTTCCACTGTTTACTGACCACATTCCTTAAATTAACATTATGACCATAAGTGGTCGTTAATCTCAATGTATTGGATTCCTTACACTTATCCTTCTCCTTGTATGTTAATTCAGACCTGGCCTGTTTAGAAACCCACTCCCTGGCTGTCACAACGTCCCCCATCCTATAACCTCTGTTAAGAGATCTGCAAGTGAGATCATCCCTGGAGCTGTTCAAATCTTCCTTGTTCAAACAAATCCTTTTGATTCTTAAGAATTGGGATTTAGGAATATGTCTAACTGTGTGTGTGGGGTGCAGACTGGAAGCATACAACAAATTATTGTATTGGAGGTACTTTCTATATACCAAAGTGTGCAAGGTCTGATTATGTTCCCTCACAACCTTAACATCTAAATAGTTGATTCCTTATGACTATAGGAAAGTGAGAATTCAATACCCCATTTGTTGTCATTCAAATAATGCTCAAACTCCCTTAGATATTCAATATCCGCACGCCGCACCATCCAACAGTCATCCAGGAATCTCCTCCATATATCAATCTCTGGCAAGTACATGTTGTGGGCTTCATTATAGATCAGTTCTTCCTCTATAAACCCCATAAAAAGATCTGCATAAATGGGTGCAAATGAAGCCCCCATAGCTGTTCCCTGAATATGGCAAGAAGTTTCCTTGGAAATAAATTACATTTTTGTTTAGGACGTGCTCAGCCATACAAACGAGAAGTGTATTGAACCCTGGTGTATATAAACCAACTCGATTCAACCAATAATCCAACGCTTGCAATCCTGCCTAGTGTGGTATACTGGTATGTAAAGATTTCACATCAAGACTGCACATAAGGCAATTAGATTCAAGTTGAGAATTCAATACAATTTGTAGGAATTGTGTAGTGTCCTTAATTCTGGCCCGAATGAACGGTAATAAGGGCTGTAAATATTGGGTCAGATATGCCGACAAAGGTTCCGACAAGGATCCAATACCAGAGACTATGGGTCTACCTGGGTGTTGGTCTAAACTCTTGTGAATTTTTGGCAATAAATATAGATACTGTTTGCCTGGATCCTTCACAGTAAGATGTGAACAAACAGTCTTATTGATAATGCCTTCCTCCATTGCTTCATGTAGAAACTTATCAATATCTGTCTTGAACCTGGGAGTGGGGTCAGTGGACATACGCCTATAGTGCTGAGGGTTACACAACTGTCTATTTCCCTCCGCCCAATAGTAATTGGAATCCATAAGCACCACTGCCCCTCCCTTATCTGCAAGAAGAATGACAATATCAGAATGGGCACATAGCTCTCCAAGGGCCTTTTGTTCACCTGATGAAAGTTATGTCTAAACATTTGTGCTGAACATAGTTTATAATGTAAATCTTTGAGAACAGTCTGTTGAAAGATCCCTACATTTTTGTTCATAGGTGGTGTACAACTTTACTTGTGAAATCTGAATTCTGTAGATCTTGTAGAATCTAACCCAGAACCAAAAAAAAAAAAACTTAATGTGTCTGGTCTGATGCTGGCTCCTTTTGTTGTTTGTGTCTACATTTTGCTGTTGCATCTGCCGTACCTGCAAGCTGCTGGATTGCAAATACCATTAACAGAATAAGCCAACCCTGCATTGAGCAATACACACAGATAAAGAACCAACAGAACATCCTCAGAAAGTGGATCCAAGTTACAAGAAAGACACCAAATAGAAAACCTCTTCCATTTGGATAAGTAGGATTTCCTAGTATTGGGTTTCCTGGCCTCCTGCAGGACCCTAAGCATGTCCTTAGAAAAATGGTGTCTACGTGAAATCAAAATCCTATCACCCACAGTGTCAGTTGAAGACTGGACAGGTGGGAAATGGAGGAGATCCCTTGTCCTGTAGATCCACTCTATGAGGTAACTTGTGATGACTGCCCTTGGCTAAATGCAGAAGAGGGAGCCAATGCTGTCTGGGCCAAAAGGGAATCACCAAAAAGATCTTGGGAGCATTCTGTTGAATTTCAAACAGGACTTTTGGAATGAGGGGAAGGGGAGGGAAAGCAAAGAAACATCCCCTTCCAAGATAAAGATAGGGCGTCCATCTTCCAAACCAGAGGACCTGGGACTCTGGCACAAACTAGAGGATATTGCCTGTTCAGAAAGGAGGCAAAAAGATCTATTTGAGGAGTACCCCACTGGTGGACAATGTCCAGAAATGCATCTCTGCAAAGCATCCATTCGTAGGATTGAGTTAAGGACCTGCTCAGAGTCTGCCACAATGTTTTGACCTGAGGGAATGTAAACTGCCTGAAGAGCCACTTGATACTGGACAGCAAGATCCCACAGTAGGAGTACAAACTGGCAAAGAAGATCTTGTTCCCCTCGATTTGTTCACATACCACATCACTGGGATATTGTCTGTAAATACCTTGAGCGATTATGGGGAGAAGAGAGGCTTAAAAGTCTGAAGCACCAGCAGAAGAGCGCTCATCTCTTCGATATTGATGCGCTCTTTCTGTTGAAGAGGAGACCACACCCCCTGCACCTTTAGGGAGCCAAAAGCTGCTCCCCATCCCATGTTTGAAGTGTCTGAATAGCTCCTGACAGGGAAGAGGGGAATGAAAAGGGAGCCCTGGATTTAGAGATAACTGCTGGATTCACCAGTGAAGTTCCTTCTTTTGACAATGCAGATGAGGAGCTACAAATTCTAGGGGATATACATGTTGAAGCCAAACTGACTTCAAAAACCACTGAAACTTTCTCATGCCAGGTTTGGCCAAAGCCAGGTTACGGATGGTGGGATGCCATGAACCCCAGAGCCTTAGAAATTCTCTGGCTTTAATAGAGGCAAGAGGAAGAAGAGTTTGAAAGAAGGAAATGCGTGTTAAGGCCTTGGAAGGAGGGATGCCAGCAAAGGCACAGTCCATATCCTGCACCCCAGAAAAACATGGTCTTAAGGAGGAGTCAGAAAAGACTTTCAGAAGTTTGTGAACCCCAGGCTTTGCAGAACAGAAATGGCAAAAAGAAGATTTTGCAACGGGATTTCTAGACAGGACACCTGAAATAGAAGGGGTCGCCCAAGTAAGGAAATATTTGGATTTCCATAATCCTGCAAAAAGCAATCACAGGAGCAAGGCCCCAAGGCAAAACAGACACTGTTCGTGGCTGTCTTTATGGGGAATCTATCTTCCACATTGGCAGCTATCTTGATTTTTGTCTGAACTGTTTATCCCTGGCCTTTGGAGTAGAGAGCATCTTAGAGACTTAAGGATCTGGGCAGGTATCCGAGATATTGATCCTAAAACCACTGACATCTTGCAGCAAAGAATCTGGAATCATCACCTCATCTTCTGTATTGGTGTTGGAACTACAGGCTAGCAGAGAAATCTCCAGACTGGCTGACAGCTGGAGGTATTCATTTCAGGAATATGTGGTATCACATTAGCACATGGTGGTCTCCAGAGGGGCTATGTCAAAGACCTCAAATGAAACAGATGTCAGTGGGATGCAAAGGTTCCTCACTAGACTAGATGATTTCAAACCCAACATGGCCTCTGAATTCTGATAGTATTCAGTCTCCTGGTACTCCCTCTTAGGGCACTTTTCATGCTTTTGCAATGCAGTCTCAGCAGTGATTTGGCCAATACCTTGGCAATCTTAGGTCAGGGCACATACCTTTCTCACGTTAAGGCAGTTAAGATTCTGCCCTCTGCTTCACCACTGTCAGGTTAAAATTTGCAAAATGATGACAGTTTGTGAATTTGTGCTCAGGCAACAGGCAAAAAGGCATTAATTATGGAAGTCTCTGTGGAAGATCTGCTTCTTACACAAAATGTGATTATTCACTTTCTCAGGAACGGGCAAAAGCTATTGTAACCAAGCATGCAACTAAATACAAAAAAGATAAGAACTGTTCCCCAATCGGTACATATCTACCAATACAAGAAGCCAGATATGACTAAATGAGTAATGACATCTTCAGAATTACACATGTAATAGTCAGTGAACTGTGATGGGCAAATATATATTTTACACCACTGACCCCCAAATGCTCGAGTGGGGAAAGCATCCTACCCACCTGGATGGATAAGAAGGGTGCTATTACTAGAAGGCAGGCCTGCCATCTGGTCTTCCGAGGCAGTTGTCCTAGTTATAACTGCATAGAAAACTAAACGAAACTAACTGTTCAAATCAAAAAACAAAATCCAATAGAAAGCTAAGTCCGTAACCCAAGAAGCTGTTAAATATTTTTTGTTGTAGAATGAAGTGCTTTTTGTTGACGCTAATGCGCCAACTTCTTCAGATTCAAAAAAGTAAAATACATACAAATCATATAAATAACATTTTGTCAGTCATATGACCGGCATCAGCTGACGTACTAGTTCTGTCCAACCACCTGTTTAAAGCGACATTTCCATTTAAGTACATATGTTTAAGTCGCTTTGTCTACTGAATCTATCAATAAGAGTAAAAAATAAAAATAACACATTCTGTAACCGTTCATATAGAAACGAGTACAAAAGGTAAACCTCATATATTACATAAAATAATCCCTCACATTTGTAAATATAAACATACTTTAGCAGATCTAATAAAATAGAGACTGACTGTATACAACCAGTCAGTCTAGTTGCCAAACTAATAGAAGTTTCAAACTGTATATCTTAATCATAATACAAAGCACAAGAATACAACTTGGCTAAATGAAGGTCTCTGCCCAAATGTAAACAGTGACATAACCATATATTTTTCTCACACAGCATAAAATCTAACAACCCATCCTAATTTAAACAAAGAACCCTTCCTAATGTCAAATGAAAACTTGTGGTTCATCTGTTCAAACTCTAATTTCAAAATGCAAGAAATATTGCAAGCATCATTTAAACCAGGACTTGAAAATGCATTTAATCTAACTTGCCATAAAAACCTTGCGTTCTTCAAGAATCAGGTTAAATGGTCCTCCTCTAGGGTCCATATGTACGTGGTCAATGATTTTGAAAAGAAACTTGTGGTTACAATATACAGCCAGGTGCCTTGCTAAAGGATTTTCCTCTTTCTTCTTTTCTATAGCATGGGTATGTTCATAAACCCTATCCCTCAGCCTACGTTCGGTTTTACCGATGTAAAAGGCTGGGCATACCTGGCACCTAGCAATATAAACTACAAATTTAGAGTTACAATGGTATTTACTCCTTAACTTGTAGTTCATGTCATTAATGTCAAAACTTTCACCTATCTCAATGTGTCTGCACATTCTACAACATCCACAGATAGTCATCCCTACTTGTTTTGATAGAGTGCCCATGGTTTTCCTTTCAAACAGATTTTTAAGATTTGCCCCCTTCTTAAAAACAAGTTTGGGTAACTGGCCCAGTTTACTTGTCAAGGGCCTGTCTAGCAAGATGAATTCCCAATTTTTATAAAGAATGAGTCGGACCATGTGACTATCATTACTAAAGGTCGTTGATACTCATTCTAAATTCATTGGTTGTTCTCCCTATTTTAGCTTGTTCAACTATCAGAACGTCATTATTAGTATTAATGCTAACTGGCCTAAGAGTTGCATCACACGTTGCACTCAAACACTACAATATGTACACTGAGACTTTGATCAAGGAAGTGTCTGTGTTGAATACAGAGATTACTACAGACTTTGACTTTCCAAGATATAAATTTGATTATAAAATATGTTTTTTTTAGTATTGACCAACTATTACAGAGACAAACTGAATAAAATTAAGAAAATCAATAGAGACAGACAAGCTTACAACATTGGTACTGCTTATCCTAAGACGTCCAGTGAACAATCAGCAACTGCACTAAGAGTGAATTTACAAACTACATACACGACTTGTGTTGACACTGCCCCTAACTGTAGTGTCAAGACTGTCCGAGAAGTTGTCGATGAGAATGACAATACTCAGACGTAGTGAAAGGATTCGGAACCAAAATCATAATACCAACACTCCTTTGGTAACACATAATACTAATAATGGTAGTAGAAATGGTTCTAACCAAAATTTTTAGGAAGTGAAGAACAAAGGCGCAATTCCGAAAAAACTTCAATTACAATCAAAACCACCAAAGGAACAAACGCAACAGGTTCAGGAGATAGGGACCGAAAATCTTTTGGGGGTCAATGTTCTTTCAAACTCAACTGGAGACTTTAAAATTTTAATTATTCATTGAACATTGACCCTGCACTCACTGACCTTTTAGAAAAAGGAAACACTTTTGTTCCTAGTAAACTTTTTAGGTTAGAAAACCTTGTTCTTGACCTAAAACTGTGTCAGAAAATTGAACTTAATGGTTCTATTTGGTAGTAATACTACTTCTAACAAGGAGTTTAGGGTTCCGAGTACCTTTAATCCCCCCCTACACCAGACTTTAAGAACATTTAAACAAGTATGTGAATTGGACTTCCGGCACTTTATGAAGGAACATAGAATTGGTGGTAAAGGCATGCATTTTAACATCACACCATATGAAAATGACCTATTGAATTTATTAAGATCATCACCGGTCAGGGTAGTGAAGCCCGATAAAGGAGGGGGGGGTAGCTATTTTTGACTATGTTGATTATAATAGTAGAATGCACCACTTGTTGAACAATGAAGCATATTCCAAGGCATCATTAAATGAAGTGAACATTGCGTATGGTCGTATTAAGACCTATTGATTGACCTTTTTATTGAGTCAATGACAGATATTGACACTTATAACTATATTACACTCCCTTGGCCTAAAATCCCGGTGCTTTTTGGTATTTCCAAAGTTCACAAAGACATTACTAATCCACCAATGAGACCTCTTATTGATGGAAGAGGGTCTATCACATATCCCTGTGCCAAAGTAGTAGACTCAATTTTAAAAAAGTATATATCATCTGAACCACAGGTCTGTAAGGACTCTTGGTCATTTTTGGACAAAAACAATTTGAGGTTTGACAAAGATAATAACTTTTTAACCATTGATGTTACAGATCTTTATACATCAATCCCACATTTGGAGGGAATTGAATGGGTAAGCCTCATGATGAAGTCCAAAGACGCTCCACTGCGGGAAATTCATCTGGTGGAACTCTTGCTTGACATAATTTTGACCAACAATTTTTTTACGTTCAACAAAGAGTTCGACTTACAGAAATGTGGAGTGGCCGTGAGATCACCCTGTGGAGCCAGTTTTGCCAATTTGGTGATGGCATTTTGGGAAAATGAATTTATTTTCAGAAGTTCCCAGTACAGAGTGAATCTTGTATTGTACACAAGATTCTTAGACTATATCTTTTGTTATTTTTAAAGGAAACAAACATCAAGCACAAGAGTTCACTGGTTACCTGAACTCAACTACTGAATTTTTGAGATTTACATCTAACTTTAGCACAAGTTGTATTGATTATTTAGATTGTAAACTTGTTAAAGACACTTTTAATGAAAGATATGTGTCTAGAATATACTGGAAAGAAATGTATTCCAACTCGTTTTTACATTTCTCCAGTAATCACCCTTTTCATCAAAAGCGCTCTATAGTGAAAGGACAACTCATTACAGCAGCTAGGATAATTACTCTGGATTCAGACTTTAGGGATGAATGCATACAGTTGGGTAATATGTTTGAACAGCGAGGTTATCCATCTCATCTGGTACAGTCTTTGATACTGGAAGTTAGTCATAAGAGTCAGATTGGCCAGATTAAACCTTTGCTTAGTGACAATTTAATGAGTGCAACGTGTGATGCGACTCTTAGCCCAGTTAGCATTAATACTAATAATGACGTTCTGATAGTTGAACAAGCTAAAATAGGGAGAACAACCAATGAATTTAGAATGAGTATCAACGACCTTTAGTAATGATAGTCACATGGTCCGACTCATTCTTTATAAAAATTGGGAATTCATCTTGCTAGACAGGCCCTTGACAAGTAAACTGGGCCAGTTACCCAAACTTGTTTTTAAGAAGGGGGCAAATCTTAAAAATCTATTTGAAAGGAAAACCATGGGCACTCTATCAAAACAAGTAGGGATGACTATCTGTGGATGCTGTAGAATGTGCAGACACATTGAGATAGGTGAACGTTTTGACATTAATGACATGAACTACAAGTTAAGGAGTAAATACCATTGTAACTCTAAATTTGTAGTTTATATTGCTAGGTACCAGGTATGCCCAGCCTTTTACATCGGTAAAACCGAACGTAGGCTGAGGGATAGGGTTTATGAACATACCCATGCTATAGAAAAGAAGAAAGAGGAAAATCCTTTAGCAAGGCACCTGGCTGTATATTGTAACCACAAGTTTCTTTTCAAAATCATTGACCACGTACATATGGACCCTAGAGAAGGACCATTTAACCTGATTCTTGAAGAACGCAAGTTTTTATGGCAAGTTAGATTAAATGCATTTTCAAGTCCTCGTTTAAATGATGCTTGCAATATTTCTTGCATTTTGAAATTAGAGTTTGAACAGATGAACCACAAGTTTTCATTTGACATTAGGAAGGGTTCTCTGTTTAAATTAGGATGGGTTGTTGTTAGATTTTATGCTGTGTGAGAAAAATATATGGTTATGTCACTGTTTACATTTGGACAGAGACCTTCATTTAGCCAAGTTGTATTCTTGCGCTTTGTATTATGATTAAGATATACAGTTTGAAACTTCTATTAGTTTGGCAACTAGAGTCTCTATTTTATTAGATCTGCTAAAGTATGTTTATATTTACAAATGTGAGGGATTATTTTATGTAATATACGATGTTTACCTTTTGTACTCGTTTATATGAACGGTTACAGAATGTGTTATTTTGATTTTTTACTCTTATTGATAGATTCAGTAGACAAAGCGACTTTAAAACATATGTACTTAAATGGAAATGCCGCTTTAAACAGGTGGTTGGACAGAACTAGTACGTCAGCTGATGCCGGTCATATGACTGACAAAAAGTTATTTATATGATTTGTATGTATTTTACTTTTTTGAATCTGAAGAAGTTGGCGCATTAGCGTCAATGAAAAGCGCTTCATTCTACAAAAATAAATATTTAACGGCTTCTTGGGTTACAGACTTCGATTTCTATTGGATTTTGTTTTCTAGTTATAACTGCAACAAACCAAGGATAAAAATCTCCATGAAGAAATGAAGATAAGCTGGCATGACTGATTCCTAGCTCAATGCATCTTCCACCTTTGGAATAAACTTGTACTACATGTCATAGTACCCAGGTCACTTTTAAAGAATCCTGATAATGGGACAGATACTTATAAATTATCCCACGGTCAGTCCTGTGTAGCCCTCTGAGGCAGGAGAAGACCAATGAACTTAGTCTCAATTGTCTAGGTACATGACACTATGAAGACTGCTATCATGATATCACACTGCCTCAGAGGCAATTGACCAACCTGGGTCATGGCCATACTACTACTATGAAGCTCAACTAAAATACACACAAAAACAGGGTACATTCCCTCCCCACCTCAACTTTACATTTACCAAAACACAGCCTACTGGAAATATGTTGCTCCATATGTAACAATACCACCATAGCTAGTGCTGACTTCAGCATTAGTCCCAACAGCCTAAACAGCTCTACCCTTAATAGACTTCTTAAAACACTGACTTACACTCGACTAGTACACAAACCTGCTACATGAACTGGACCAAATGATTCCACCTTCCCCCACCTTCTGCATCCTTTCTGCCTTACCCTAGTGCCCCTGTCCATCTCTGCGTCTACTAGCCTCTCCTACAGCTCTCAGACTTTCTGTTCTAAGGCTAGAAACCTAAAGGGCATCTTGAGGGGTTGTGTCATTGTGGACAAAAAAATCCATCAGTGGATTTTTTTCATTTATGAGCTACCGCTTGTTCCGCCCTCCCATTCACCTGTTTTACATCTGAAGGCTACTCCCCTCTATGGACCACACCTACCTGCAGAGAACACCTAGACAAACACCCTCCCCTATCCCTCCCTGTCAGCATCTCAGACAGCAGAGCTGCTAATCAAATACTGGTCACCTAGGTTGTAGTTATGGCATTATACTTCGCCACAGTGCGAGCTCAAAGGATTCCACTCCTGACAATTCTCACAACCATCTCTCACAGGTGTATAGGTGTTATAGTTCAACCAAATGAACCTCAGTGATGACTGTCCAGTCCTTGCCAATTGGACTTTTAAAGCCAAATTACCTTCCCCAACACAGTTAAAGGCCACTCTGTTCCTAACAGTACGGTACCCACATCACTCTCTCACCTTATGGGTGCAGAACGGCCTCCATTATACACCTTAAATACATATCCACTGAAAATCAACTGCCCGTCATCCAAGACCGACTCTTTCCTGTTAGAATAAGATTTCATTGCCCCTTGCTGATTTGAAAGGCATACTTACACAAAGGGTTAATACCTGCATCCACTGGCAATACAATCCACATACATGATGTACCATTAAAAAATAGAACCTAAACTACAACAAAAAGATGTACACTAACTTTCTTACAGTCATATTTTTAAGGACCCTGCAACTATATATACCTTTCCAAAAGTCTTCTGGAAAACAACAGGACTTCAGTACAATTACTTATTTCCAGTCAGCACCCTTATTCTTTATTTATTTTATTTTATTTTATTTTATTTTACATTTGTTGACCGGGAGAATCCGACTGGATATATGTCCATTTTCAGCGGAGGCCCGGGGAGAAAAGCTCCACATATAGAGTAAATTACATACAGGGTAAGATAGGTACCTATTAATACATTATTGTAATAACCAACATAGTTGCAAGATAGCATCCATAGACAAGACATTATTAGGAGAAGATGGGCACAGGCAAAGAGAAATTTACTTATACTAGATAGTCTAACTAGATAATGAGGGGGAAAGGAGTTAGGAAGTATAGAGCAGGTTGCAAGATTTATTATAGGGGTAATAGAGAAGATCCGGAGAGTACAACAGGAAGGAGATTAGTTGATAGATGAGAAAAGGCAGTAGGCAAAGTAGAAAAAATGTTAATCTGGATATGAGCATTGGCAAAGCCAGTGAGACTGGAGATGGTGTGTAAGACTTTTTTTGAATTGGGGTAGGGAGGTAATGGTGGTAATAATAGGTGGGAGGGAGTTCCATAACTTACCAATGGAGTTAGCAAATAATGCATCTCCTCCAGAGTTGAAGGATTTGACTGTTTGAATGAGTGTTCTACACGAGGACCGAAGACTATTTAGATTGGTGTATGGTATGATTAATTTACCCAGTGCTGGGGACTTTTCAGGGTGTTTGAGTATTTTGAATGCCTCAATGAGTTGGTTTAGTTGAAGAAGGTTTGGGAGTTCTAACCAGCCAAGATATTTTAGGTTAATACAATGATGAGTTCTATATGGTTTGCCAGTTGCAAATCTGGCTATATGGTTGTAGGAGCATGATAGTTTGTTTAGGTCTGATTTGTTAAGGTTGGTAAACAGTGGAGAGGCGTATAGAAGGGTAGAGAGTAAATGCGAGCGAGCTAGGGTAACTTTTGCATTTGGTGTTAGAAAGGATTTGATTCTATATAGTGACCCCAGTTTCTTGTTAACGGTCTTAATGGTTTGATTAATATGGATGTCGAATTTGAGTTTATTATCAATGGTCACTCCTAATAGTTTCAGTATGTCGTCTGGGGAGATAATTGTCCCATTATTGGATTGTATGGTAAAGGGAGTGTTTGGGAGTTTTGGGTAGGATGGAAGAGTAATAATTTGGTTTTCTTTGGATTCAGAATTAGTTGCCGTCCAGCTAGCCACTTCTCTATTGCTGTGAAACAGCTTTGGGTGTTAGATAGTAGTTTGTCAAGGGATTTGTCAGAACATATTAATGTCGAGTCATCGGCATATTGAATACAGGTGGCCTCAGGGATAACTTTATGAAGGTCATTAATAAAGACTGAAAAGAGAAGTGGACCCAGTATGGACCCCTGTGGAACTCCAATGGTATTTGGAAGGAGGTTGGAGAGCTTATTTTGCCAAAGTACTGCTTGCTTCCTACCAGAGAGATAGGCCTGAAACCAGTCTAGGGTTAAGTTATCCAGGTGGAGGTTTCTTAGGGTATCATGGAGTAGTCGGTGGTTTACCATGTCAAAGGCCTTTGATAAGTCTAGAAAGAGTGCAGAAGATATATTTTTATTGTTCCGGTTTTTGTTTATTATATCAGTAAGAGAGAGGAGCGCTGTAGTAGTGCTGTGATTGGGTCTAAAGCCATGTTGAGAGTTGGTGAGGAGATTGTTCTGGGTGAGATAGTGAATGAGTTGTTTGTGTAGGCATTTTTCCATGATTTTGGCTAGTGGTGACATTATGGCTATAGGTCGGTAGTTTGATAAGTCAGTGGATGTGCCGCCTTTGTGAAGTGGGATTACATATGATATTTTCCATATTGAGGGAATTGTAGATTCGGAAATGGTACGATTAATAAGTATAGAGATGGGGTAAGCTATGTCTTCTGCAGTTATTTGTAAGTATTCAGCTGGCAGGAGGTCTGCAGAGGGGGTGCCTGGTTTAAGTTTTGAAGTAAGGATCTAATGGAGGAAGTGGAGACTGGTTGTAGGTGGAAGGTCTGAAGGGTTTTGGAGTAAGTTCTGTAGCAGTGGAGGCTATGGTGGATAGTTGGTTAGCTAAGGTTTGGATAGTATCCGTGAAGAAAGTGTTAAAGGTATTGGCTACTTCTTCAGGGTTTTTATCTGCTATAATTTCTGGGGTAGGAGTGGAGGATTTCCCAGGATGGAGAAGTTTATTTAGACCTACCCAAAATTTTTGAGGGTTGTTTTGATGTTTATTTTGAAGTTGGCAGTAGTAGTTTCTTTTGTCTATTAGTATGGCTTTTTTTGTCATATTTCTTTGTTGCTGAAATTTAATGCAGTCTGCGGGCGTTTTGGTTGTACGCCATTTTTCCCAGGATTTGTTTCTGAGTTTTATTTTAGATTTTGTTTCTTTTGTAAGCCAAGGTGTAATATTTGTTTTAGTTTTGATTAGTCTTTTTGGGGCATGAGTATTAAGTATGGTTAGGAAAGTGGTATTAAATTTAGAAACTGCCTCTTCTAGGGGGAGGTACTTCAGAGTTGCCCAGTTACAGGATCTAAGTTCCATTTTAAACTTTGCGAGGTCAAAATTTTTCTTATTTCTAATAGACTTATACGTGGGAGGTATAGGACTACCTGTTTTATTTTTCCTTATATATGTTATAAGGTGATCGCTGAGTTCATTTGGGAGGGTCCCAGATGTATACATTTGGGGTTGACTGTTTATGAGGATCCAGTCAAGGATACTCTCTTTTTGGTTTGAGTTCCCAACTCTGGTAGCAGAGGTGATGGTCTGAGAGAACCCATGAAGATTTATATGGGTAGGGTTAGTCTCTGAGGAGCATAGTTGCCAGTCAATGTTAATGTCGCCCAGGATTATAGTTTCCTGTGGGTAGTTATTGGTTAGCCAGTTAAGAATGCTTTCCAATGTTTCAGAGTTTTTCCCCGGGGGGATGTACATTACAATTAGATTAATACTTTTTTTTCTATTAAGCTGTAGTTTTAGGGCAAGTATCTCAGCATTAGAGATTTGGGGTGGCTGAGTAGGGTTAAAACTGACATTTAGATTATTTTTGTAGAGCACTGCAATGCCGCCACCCTTTTTTTTTATACGGTCGGCTCTATGTATATTATAGCCTGGTGGTATAATCTCATTGTCATTGGTCCCTGGTTTTAGCCAAGTTTCTGTTAAACACATAATGTCTGGGAGGTGGGTAGCTAGTAGAGCATGGAGGTTGTGTATTTTATTGTTGATGCTTCTAATATTTAAGTGGCAGATATGGAGGGAGTTATTATATCTTGGTGGGCTATTAGAGTTGATTTTTGCTGTGGGGCCTGGGTTGGTGGACATCTCCATCTTTAGTGATGCTTTTTCTGAGATATTCCACCAGCCTCATAAGTTTCTGCAACAATTTCTGCCCTTGTTTAGATTTGGGGCGTGTTTGGTCTGGTTTGTAAGGGTAGTAATAATTAGAATTTGTGGTTTTTCTGAATAGTTGTTTGGTTGTGTTGTTGGTATTATACAGAGGTAGGGGAGCTTTAGTTTGATATCTGGGGTAATGGAAACCTGAGTAGGGTTGATCTTCATATTTGGTTGTAAGGTAGAGTATGGTAATTATTGGTAGTAGAAAGGATAAAACTATTAGTGTTGTCCTTCTTTTACCCTGTAGGGCGGATAAAGTTTTCTTTGAGCTGGGGTGCATTGTTGTAGGAGGAAAGTAGGAGCCTTTGCTTTTTTAAAGTTTGAAGGGGAGGAGGGTTTTGGTGTTTGCAAGGGGGTGGGGGGTGACAGGAAGTAAAAATTTGGTTGGCTAAGAAAGATAGAGGGCGTGGCTACTTAACTATAAATGTGGGACTACTGGGGGCGGGTGGGATTTGGGGGCAGGGCGGAGCGGGGTTTTTCCAGTTCCAAATTGACTATGGGCAAGTGGAAAACAGGCAAGTAGAATGTTAATGCAGGAAGTAACCCAAAATACTATATACTCTATTTTTAGGAGCTCTGTTTGTTACCAGAAGCTTTGGGAGATATAGTATTAACTTCAATTTATGTGGATTTAACTGCTGTTTCTTAGAACCCAGTGCACCAGCGGTTATACTTATAAACAGTATTTATTTTAGTTAAAATAGACTCTTGATAAAGTGATTAACCTTTATATTTGGTTGAATTGAAGGCACAAGTGATGAGAGCTTTTCTGTGGGTACTGTTCAGTTTAAGCGACCCTCAGGATAGGTAGCATATAGCCAGGAGGGAAAGTAGAAAGGGTAGTGCCTGTGAGGAGAGAACGCAGATACATAGATTCTTAAACAATCTTTTCTCAATGACTTTAGAAAGACTTTTTTCACAAGTGTAAGAGAATTAATTCCTGATCTGAAATCATGTTGTGCATCAGTAAGTCAATACGTGTTAATGTGCACATTAACATGTATAGACTTTTTACTGGCATACACCACTATTTCAGATCAGGATTTAGTTCTTTTACAGCACCAAACAATACATAAGAGTAAAGAACTGCATGCTGGAGGCTACTCTGCAGATAAAACAAGAACCTCTGACATCATCAGGCATATATTCCTACTTAGAAGGCTTGAATCTTTAAACTTCAGCTCACGAGGCAATACATTTGCTCCAGAAGTACGCTAACAGTAGTGTGTTTCATAGTGTCATAGGTTCTTTATAGCCACAGGAGACCATCAAGAAGCTCAGCCACATCACCCAATATTGACTGGTGTTAAACTAAGAGTCCTGCACAAGCAGACTTTTCCACATAACCCCAGTGAACATTTGGTATCACCCATCCAGACTGGTTTTAAAGGTAGCTATGGAAGGAATCTGCTTGATGGTCAAGGGCAGCCTGTTCTAGAAATGGAAGACATGCTAGGTTATTTTGTCACTACATCTGATGGTGTTGATGTATTAGCACAGGTTTTGGACTTTATATGCTTTAGCACTTTATATGCTTTAGCACTGGTTCTATTTAACTGAAAGAAATCAAAAGAGTGGCGCACAGCAGTGCAGGTTAGAGATTAACTCTCCAAAGTTTGCATGACACTGAATAGAGGAACAAAGCTTTTAGTTTACCAGAGCAGTTAAGGGAACTGAGACCGGAGATCTTTTGTTGAGAAAATGTTCAGGTTTGTCAAGCTGATTTAGGTTCTTAGCAAGGTACTTTCTGAAGGGTGTATTACAGTCAATGACAAGCCTAATGAAGAATGATTCAAGCAGAGCAATAACTTCTTTAACCCTTGATGAGATGCTATGAAATATAAGCTGTAAAAGGTAGAAGGATTTTGTCACCACAGAGAAGTGGTGGTTAAAGAGGAGTCTGTCAACATATGTACTCAAGTCCCCGATGGTTTTATCAAATGTAAGTGAAATGTTCTCTATATGGAAGGCAGTAATGATGCTAGATTTACCAAAGGAAACGTTGCTAAACTTCTTGGCACTGATGGTAAGATCAAGACTAATACAAACATCTGTTGGCCCAGCCATGGATGGAGAATTTGGGTATCATAATGGGATATGATAATTGCACCCTGTCTGCAATCAGCAAAATTAGTCAGCCATATTCACCTGACACAATTTCTAATGTAAGAGAAACATACTATAAGAAGAGGAGGCCCACAATAGAGGGATGTGAGGAAACACGCCTGACGTTTTTCTGTCTAAAGCAAATACTCCTGACCTTAACAGCATGGGTTTTGTCAGACTGCCATTTACACTTTACAGTTCTTAGACATTCATGGAATTAGTGTTTTTAATTTTGGAAACTGCTACAATGACTTAGTCCCACAGTGATGGGGGGAGGGGTGGTATGACAGAAAGAACAGCTATGTCTTTGGAGTCAAAAGGAGGTACACTGGACACAAGTTCAGTACAGAACTGTAGGTTATTTCCAAACTTCCTAATATAGCTAAAGAAACCTAATGGTTCTTTTTAATTAGTTGTAATCCTAAGTTTCAAAGTCTGCTTTACATTTTATAATGGTAAGTCTGAGAAACGTACCAGTTTTAAATCCCTTTTAAAATGTTGAAACAGACCGCATTTAGTGATGGTCAAGAACTGTTAAGCTTGCTGACACAGTATTTCCAGTAAGTTTTGTTTTATACTTGCCATTATGCTTCTGATGGATTGGTACAGATGAGTCGATGCATCTAACAAGGAATACAAATCAGAGGGAGTAGGCAGCAGCCTCAGGTACAAGGTATGTTTCGGGGGGAGGGGGGGGACTATACCATTTGTGCAGCTATTGGTAGCAAAACCAATGAAAAAGGGACTTTAAATCAAGAATTTCCAGAGGACACTGCATTAGGGTCCATCCTTTTTTCTCTCTACTTAGCTAAATTGGCCTTGGATCTTACTGCCCCAGACAATAATGCTGACAATAACCTACTACTCTCTTCTGAGAAGATTCCAACTAGCCTGCAAACAAAAGTATACATTTCAGCTCACTACAAGATTATATGAGACAATTATCTCTTCATAAATACCAAAAAGACCGCCTTTATATTGTTTGGCACAAACAAACTCAGCATCCCACTGAAATGAACCTCAATGACCCACATGGTCAAACAGCCTCCCATGTTACACAACAGCAGTATCTTGGATTACATTAGACTCTATACTACCCTTTCATTCCACACTGAAAACACCATTAATAATACCTTTGTTGCACATTAATTAACTAACTCCAGACTCTGGGACCTGGCCTAGCTAGTGTTCATAGGCGAGTAGTACCAAAAGTCCCCTCTAGCCTCAAGTAGGGCAAGACCAGACAGACCGGGAGAGAATTTGAGGCTGCCCATCCAATTATCTAGGTCTACCTTGAAAGTAGCAAGAGTGCTGCTCTGCTTAACATGTTGTACAAGTATGTTACAGTGTCAAGTGATATGTTGGGATATGAATCTATCATGCCAAAGTGTCATACTTATCTGTTGATGAAGGTTTAGTTCTCTTAACCATGTATCTGAGGCACCATAAGTTCTGCAAAGGAAGAGGTCAAAGAGGGCTTGATCTTTCATGGCGCAAAAGGCTAGACACAGATCTGTAAGAGACTTTGTATAGAGTAATAGCTACCAGTCTCTTCTGACAACCAAGATCTTCTTAGGCCACTGATTTGTTATAGTTATGAATCTGAGTTCTCTCATGTTATGTGACATGTTTAGATAAATACAAGGCAAAAGGTGCATTACGCAAGAGTGGTCTGTTTCTAAAAAAAAGCATGCATCCTTCCCATCATTATGTTAATAAATATAAATTGACTTGGTCGCCACAGCAGAACTCCGGTCCGCTCAGGATTGGCAGTGGATTTTTACGGTGCTGAGTTGCCAGCCCGACGTCCAACCATCAACGAAGGCACGCCCATTCACCCTCGCACCTACCTGCATGTCTTTAACGTCACTCGACCGCAGGGAGGACATGCAGACTCCACACAGAAGGCGCTCCAGCAGAAAATCGAACGGGAGAACCTCTTGCTGTGAGGCGACGACACTAACCGCTGCACTACCGCGGCTACCCTTCCCATCATTATGTTAAACAGCCTATAATACAATATTATTCCAAAACATGTTGAATAAAATATGCCTCTGTCTTAATTAAGACAATCCAAGGCAACACAGGACCAAGAATCAGAATTCTTTTAAAATCCAACTTTAATTTAAGCACAAAAGCACATAAACGCACACATTAAAACCAGTGTTTTCATTTGAATCACTTCATCAGATGTGGGTCAGAGAACAATTAATGCCTTTTATAATCCTCTAGGAGGTTAATTATCCAATAAAAAACATCCAATGTAAAACATCATTAATCCTCATGAATATTCATGTTACAACCTTGCATGCAGAAAACATACTACTAACCATAAAACTTTGCATAAAATGTTCATAAATATTAAAAAACATGATATACATTTTACAAACAAAAAATACATCACATGAATTTATAAAACCATAAAATGCTTAAATATCTTGGATAACTTAAGTAACTTAAATAAAACCATTTGTATTAAAATAAAAGTAAAATGTTTTCAGCACACTCTAGTGGTTAAAGTTAAAATTGCATTAAAATGTGAAAGAAAAGGAAAAGCATCAAATGCACATGAGCAGCTAGTACCTTGTTATATAATCCTATAATTTAGCTGCCCTTAGTTTCAACAGGGGTACAAGAGAGATATTCTCATTTAAACTTGGAGGGGATGTAGCTTATTTGCCACCTGAGCTCTTTATATTCTATTTTCTCTTCCCATTGTCCCCCTCTAACATCTACAAAAGGTTCCTGGATGACATCTGCATTTTTTGGGTGGACAATAAGAATAGAATTCAGGAATTTGTTGATTTTATACATACAACCACCCCATTTCTCAAATTTACCTTCAACGTCTCCAACGGAAAACGACAATACTTAGATATAGAAATATATAAAGTAACAGGTTCAATTCAAAGGTGCATAGAAAAAACACCTTTACTAACTCATATTTGCACTATAACAGTGCTCATCCTTCTCATTACAAGAGAAATATAGTAAAAGGGCAGTATGTAAGGGCAAGTCATATGACCTCTGACATCAAGGACTTTGTGAAAGAGTGCAATTTTCTCAAGGGATTGTTTTCAGCAAGGTGCTATCTAAAAGAGTTCCTTGAAGAAATTACAAAACAAGTACAGAAAGGTAGAAATGACAAATATAAACCTATCCTTGGTCAGCCCTTAGCTGAGAACCATAGTACTGACTCCTCACAGCAGACCCAATTTAGTAAAGCAATGGTGCTAGAATACAATGCTAGCAGTGGATTAGTAAAGAGAATTTATCAATGAGTGGGAGAAATTCAAAAATCTCACCGATTTGGAACAAATAACCAAAACAGAGCAGAAATTTGTATATAAAAACTCACAAAGTGTGAAAAATGCCTTAGAAAATGACAAAAAGAGGCAAATGGAAGGAAGAAAGTTGGTACCTACAAATGTGGGCGATGTTCACAATGTAGGTTTATAATGAATAAGGAAGAAGTCAATTTAAACAGTAGAAATGTGGTTTTAAGTAGTAAAGGATATTTTAACTGTGACTCAAATGGCCTTATTTATTTAGCTCTGTGTGAGGTATGTCATTCTTTTTACGTGGGCAAAACTGAACGTAAGCTAAAAAGGAGGATATACGAACATCTATATGATATGCAAAACAGGAAGGAAACAAATGCCCTTTTTAAACATTCTTTAATATGTGTCAATGCTAATTATTCCTTCTTTGTGTTGGAAGGGGTATAAAAAAAAAAAAAAAAAAAAAAAATATATAAGGGGTGGGCCATGGGCATTATTAGAAAAACAAGAAGCCCTATGGCAACTAAGGATGAATTCCCTGCAATGGCCAGGATTAAATGACAGTTTCTCACTTGCGCATGTTTTTTAAAACTAAAAGCTCTGTAAAGATGAAAATTGCTGAGAAATGTTTTAAGTGTATTATATTTTAAAAATAAAATTTAAATAGTTGTTTTAGTGAATGTTTTAGGGAATGTATTGCATTTTAGATACGAGATCAAGTTTATTTATTGTTCAAGATATATTTTTTACTAGCAGTGTAGTAAAAAAAAGGGGGGCGTGGTTTTTAGGATTGATTGTATGCCTATTTAGTATTTAAATGAAGTGTGTTTTACTAACTGAATTACTTTGAAGAAGTTCCTGACTGAGCAGGGATGAAAGCTTGTGCATATACTTTGTGTGGAATAAATTGTTTGTACTTTGAAACTACTGGTGATATCATCCTTGTTTTTACTGCATCAGCTGCTCTCCAGCTCCATGGTCCTCTCATGAACTATTTGACCAGAGGGTGAGAGAAGAGGGGTGGCTCAGTATTGTAATGCACTGAGATGACAGAGGCATGAATCTTAATTGAAGAGAAGGATAGGAATTTGTGAAGAAGTTCTGCTAGATAATCTAGGATTTGAGGTAAGCTGGGCACGGTTGTGTCCTTTCCCTAAGACTGGCTCCAAGAACAGTATTTTTTCCACTTTTCTGAATAGGATTTCCTAGTACTAGGCCTCCTGGCCTCAAGGATGACATCCAGCACCTGTTTGCTGAGGGTTGCTGGTGATGTATTCAGGGGAAGAGCCAGGCTGCTAGGTTCAGGGTTTGCAGCTGAGGATGCAAAATCTGGCCCTCCTGCTGGGACAGCAGGGAAGGGGTCTGAGGCAGGTGCCAGGGTGGCACTACTGTCAGACTGCATAAAAGTGGGCACCAGTGCTGGCATGGCCAGTCTGGTGCAATCAGGATTGTCCTTGGCTTGTTCTGTTTGACCTTGAGTAGTATTTTCAAGAGGAGGAGCAGAGGGGGAATGGCACAGATTGAGAGGTTTTCCCTGTAAAGGACAGGGCATCCACTTTCCATGTTTGGCTGTGGGGAGTTCTGGTGCAAAATTTGCTCAATTGATAGTTCTGGGGGGAGGCAAAGAGGTCCACCTCGGGTGCCCCCCACCTGTGGATCAGAAGCTTGAATGATTTGGGTTCCAGTTTCCACTCGTGTGGGTCCATTAGATTTCTGCTTAAGTCGTCCGCCAGTGAATTTAGTTTGCCTGGCAGGAATTGAGCTTGCAGGTGGGCTTGATTGCTCAAGGCTGTGTTCCACACAGCCTTGGCTAACCTGCAGAGTGTGTAGGAATGAGTTCCCCCCTGCTTATGTACCACATTAACTGTGGTGTTGTCTGTCTTTATCAAGAGTTGTCCTGGAAGGATAAGGTATTTTAAGGCAGTCAGTGCATTCTGTACAGCTAACATTTCTTTTAGATTGACATGCAGGTGCATTTGTCTTGGGCTCCATTTGTCTTGAATGCATTTGTCTGCCATGTGAGCACCCCATGCATAGTCTGATGCATCTGTTGTCAGGGTTTGGGCGGCGGGGGGTATTGAGTGAAAGGGAGTCCCTTGTTGTAGTAGCAAGCCTCTGCCCACCAAAGGAACTCTGTCCTTAGGCAAGGAATGATAGGAATCATTGTTTCCAGGTCCTAAGAACGTTGACACCAGAGACTTTTTAAGTACCAGTGAAGTTTCCTCATATGCAGTCTTGCATATGGGATTTGTAGAATGCAAGAGGTGATGTACCCTAGGGCTTGCAGTATTTTTCTTGCAGATAGCTGGGTTTGGGGTGGCCAGTAGATTGAAGTAGTTTGTCAAATAAACCTGTTTTTCTGGAGTGAGGAATGCCATCTGGGAAGATGTGTTCAAGCTTGCTCCCAGGAATACAGTCTTTTGGCTGGGTACCAGATGTGATTTCTTTTCGTTGATGGTATACACCAGAGGAGTTAGAAGTCTCTTTACAAATGTCAGGTGCTGAAGTAGCAATTCCTGACTGTCCGCCTGAATCAGGCAATCATCCAAGTATGGGTAAATTTGAATTTTTCTCTGCCTACATTATGCAATGGCTGGAGCCAGGCATTTTGTGAATACCCTGGGCACAGTAAATGAGCCAAAGTGAAGTGCACAGAACTGATGGTGCATAGAGCCTGCCCTGAAACAGATATTTCCTGGAAGATTCCCTTATGGGGATGTACAGATAAGCTTCTTTTAAGTCTAGGGTGACCAGCCAGGAGTCCTTGGCTAGCATAGGAAGCAGCTGTTGGAGAGTAAGCATTTTGAATTTTGGAACCACCAGGAAGGTGTTGAGAATTGACAGATCCAGGATAGGGTGCCACGAGTTTTCTTTTCTGGGCACCAGAAACAGTCTGGAGTAGAAACCCTGTCCCCTTTGCTCTGTTGGAACAGGTTAAATAGCCTTGACACTGAGAAGAGAAAGTACTTGCTTTTGGGCCTCTGCCCACTGGTTTGGAGGGAGGTCTGGCAATCCGTTTGGAGATGGCAGTGAGTGGAAGTAGAATTTGCATCCCTGGGATATAACGTTCAAGACAAGTCTGCCCTGGGTAATGTACTCCTAGTTTTTTGCATGCAGGGTGAGTTTTCCTTCTAGGTGTGCAAGCACTTGGGCAAGGCTGGGAAGGATGAAGGACAAGTCATTGTGAACTTTTTCCATAAGGGGGTGGCTTACCACTCCCTGTTTTTGAGGTGGGAGCACTCCATTGTTTAGATCTGTGCATACCCTGAGACTGTAGTCTTGGTGGTCTGTTGCCCCTGGGTTTGGACTGAGAAGGTCTGGGAGGGACTGGAAAGGACCAGTTTTTTTGAAGGCCAATGCCTAATGAATGTAGGTGGCTGTACCTATAAGAAATCTTTAACGGTTTGCATAGATTTAGCTTTTTCCTCAATCTTTTTAAGAACTTCTGCTTTAGTGCCAAACAAATGTTATTGGTTTAATGGAGCATCTAATAATTTTGCTTTGAAATGATCTGACAAGATTTGTTCCTTTAGCCAAGCATGCCTTCTAAGAACAGACCCAGTGACAGCAGCCCTGCAAGATGCTTCTAAAGCATCAAAACCACACTGCAAAGTATGTTTTCCAACTTGGTTTGCAGAATGCATTAACTCTCATAAATCTTTATGTTCTGCACAATCAGGAATCAACATAATTTTTTGTTTAATTAGTTCCATAATATGTTCCTGGTACTTTAACACGTGAAACTGGCAATTTAAAGCCCTGATGGCAAGTGTAGCAGAGGTGTATACCTTCTCCTCCCAATCTGTTTAAAGCCCTAAAATCCCTGTCCAAAGGGGTAGGGTTTTTGGCTGCATCAGTCTTAATGCCTTTAGGTCCCTGGGAAATGGTCTCTGGATCCGCAGTAGGATTCTTAAATAGAAATTTGTGACAGTCAGGTACTCTGTAGTATCTGTCAAGTTTTCTAGGAGCTGGTGGCAAAGTATCAGGGGTAAGACTGGATTCCATGAAGACATCTACAATTTCCAGAACAGGAGGGATAGCCAGAGGCCTGTGCTGAGGTAAGTTTAAAAATTCCCCGAGTCTCTTTTTGGACTGTGGGTAGTCCTGGCACTCCCAGCAGAAATGCTCTGTGAGGGTATGCAGGGTTTCACTGAAAGGCAGAGGGAATGGAATCCTCTGCATCAGAATCCTCATAGGTAGATAAAGGTATGTCCTGGTAATCTGAGGGGTCAGAGTCATCGGACTCATGATCTAAAAAATCAGAAGGAAAATCAATTCTTTGTATTTTAGAGGGGGAAGGCTGGTTTCCCCTAATTAAAGTAATAATGTCTTCAGCCATTCTAAGCATTTGTTTCTGTGGCATGGGAGCTTGAGAACATGTTTTGGTCATCTGTTTCCTAGGCGTAGTGCGAACTCTGGGCCTGAGAAGGTCGACAGTTTGTCTGAAACTAAGTGGTTAGTTTAATACGAACATCGGAAGGTCTGAATACACCCTCAGAAGCCAGTGCCTGCACAGCGGCTCCGGACCCATCCAAGCTAGAGACATCCGCAGGTTCCACAGTAGAGACATCCGCAGGTTCCATAGTTGAAGAAGCATCTCGCGGCATACCGGACTCCAAATGGGTCACAGTAGAGGCCTGCGTATCTGTAGAAGCGAATATCAGGTGCTGCAAAAGTGCCTCACTGAGTACCGGCAGACTGAACTAGCTTAACGGAAGCGTCGTCGGCAGTTTTGGACCTACGTGGACTGTCTTTATCATTACATTTTTTTGGAAGTCGGATGACTTATCGAAGCCATGTCGGAATATGGAGAACGAGAGCGAAAGAATTTAGCAACAAAGATAGCCTGACGACGAATAGTTCGGTCATTGAACAGTGCACAAAATCTAAAGCAAGGAACGTCGTGGTCTGGGCCTAAACAGGTGACACAGTAAGAATGAAAATCTCTGAGGTATTTGCTTTCCACAGGCAAGACAATTATTAATGTTTTCTGACATCGGTTAGAGCAAGAAAAAAGGATCCCCAACGGGGTACTTGGCTTTAGAAGACTTCAGGTCTGAAACTCGAATAACGAAAATTTCAGGTAGCGGCCAGCCGGCACTTGCGAACTGCTTCTGCTTTGAGCTCTGCTTGGCAAGAAAAGCTGATGTAATGGCGTTGGCTGCATGTTTTATACCCCTGACGACCTGACGTCATGGAAGAAGCTACAGCATCCGACGCAGAAATCCCAAGACTCTGGTTTTCAGGCTGACTGAGGGCTACCTGCAGGCAGATGACCCAAGTGTGATGACTGCAACAGTGAAACACGAAGAACATGCCTTGTTAGCTCACATCCTAAATATGAATACCTAAGCATTACGTGCATTCCTCCTTAACTTACTGATAAGTAGTTAATAACACTTGCATGTATCAAGCTTTGAAACTGCAATTCAGATATTATCCAGTTGAGCTACTCACAAAATCTTATTTTTCGCTATGAAGAGCCTGGGTCACAGCTGAAAATAGCTCCTGAATCAGACTACCTACACAGTTTTAAGAGTTGAACACAATAAGGACGGAGGAATAAATGGACTACGCAAGCATAAAAAAGGGCTAGGAATGTAGAAGTTATATTCTGGCCAGATGGGGTTACCTTTTTCATCTCACCTTGTACTGAATCAACACTGGAGTATTTCCAGGCATCTTTCAAATCCTGTAAGATCTCTCTCTGGGGAGATGTGATAATTTAAACACTGCTGGAGCAGCTGTAATTTTAGGTGGAGGTAGTTATTGTGAAACAGCACATGGATTAGATTAGTCCATGACATAATGGCCGTGAAACCTACTGAGGAAAATAAACTGTGGCATTCCTCTGTAGAACTTTGCCAGATGAAGGCTCAAAGAGAAGCGGATGAATATGCAGAGAAACATTCTCCCATACAATGCAAAAATAACACATCCTCCACATCCTACGCTGTAAAAGAAAAGAAAAAAAAAAGCACCTTCAACCCCTTACTCGATGGCAAACAAATGGACTTACTTCTCGACCATTGCCAGCATACTGTCCTGACGAAATCAAAGCTCCATGAGAAACTAATGTCTCCCCTACGAAATCTTATTTCTGCTGACATGGATCACCACTAAGTATATGTCTGAGATCCTGCCTAATTCCCAAACAAAGACTGCGTCCCTGCAAGGGGAGTAAGAGTGGGTTCTACTTTTTTCTTGTTCAGATACTGTAATACCACCTGATACTTCATTGGACAGGCTAGGACTTCAGAAGCCTCTTCAGTGCCAGTAGGATGAAAAATACCACAAAGATTGGGAGGCTGAAATGAAAATACTATTACAAAATGTTTCAATAGCATTGCATAAGGGACAATACAAAATAAACTTGTGGCTATTCTACAGATGCACGTGACACAAGAGAAAACAGAAGTAGGCAGTAAAGGAAATAAATTCCAAGCTGCAGGATACAAATCTACCCATCTTAAGGAACATCAGATGGCTAAACAAGGAGAACATCTTAGAAGGAATGCTGGATTGCCAAGAGTAAAGAGGTCTTCTTAAGGGCGCCTAATGTGTTTATGTCTCTGTGTGTGTGCGGGGCAGGAGGGCAAGTTATTTTTGGTACTGGACCACTTATTTAGTAAATTAGAGGCTTCATGAGAAATTGGGAAGGATAACAGATGATTGTAAGAGACAGTGCATCATATTTCTTCTAGAGGTTCTCACTGGTCTCTCGAGGTCACCCCAAGGATGCTTTTGCCACTAAAATTGGCTGCTGGCTCCACCTTCAATGTCTTCCTTAACTGTAGACATAAGGTTATTAGAATACCCCTTATGTCTGAATTTATCTGCCATAATACTCTCATTATCAAAAGATCACCTTCAATAAGTTTACATGTTCTTACTGAAAGTAGAGGCAATAAGTACAAACTTTGTAGACTTGCACTTACTGAACAGAGCAAACAACTGAATGCTGGTGACTCTGGTATTAGGATGGTTGTCAAGTCATTTGTGGATGAAATCTAATATTAAGAATCTTACTAGAAACAGGACGACTTTAAAAGGTTTTTAGAGATTGCATATAAAATAGAGACACCAGTGTTTTATTGTAAACACAAGTCTGGTGTTTATGCTGCAAACTGGACAAAATGTACTGCTTTGCACATACATTTAGAATAGAGGAGTTGTACCACAGAATTTATGAACATACACATGCTACTGAGCATTCAGATTTTAGCAACACTACTGCTAAACTTACGAGTATGTGCAGTTTTTTTAAGGACATTGTACCTAATCATGATAAAAGGTTTGATGCAGAGGAAGACTTGGACTGGAAAGAATACTGCTGGCAATTAAAGTTTAATGCCAGCAGCTTTCCAGGGCTAAATGACAAAGAAAATTTTAAAGGGAAACCCCCCCTTCTACAGTTAAACTCAACTCTCAGGTTGCTTTTCTCCCTAGAATATGGGTTCCAGTATTGTTTAGGTACCAGAAACCCAGGGCCGGCCTTAGCTGAAATGGTGCCCTAGGCGAAGTAGTACTCCAGCGCCCCTTAAGCCCCACCCACACCAGTGCCCCTTAAGCCCCACCCACACCATACTCCTGAAACACCCCTATAAGCCACACCCACATGAAGGTCACTTCCCAAGAAAGACACTCCAGTCATTTCCTTCAATTTAAATGAACAGGAAGAAAAGATACCTTGTAATATTGTTAAACTGCAATTGAAGTGGAATTTTTTTTAATAAGCCTGCTTTATCTGTTGCTGCTTCATACATTTTACTGTAAAAGTCATGTCCTCATTAAATACAAGCCCATGTGCCTTCTTTTAAAGGGATGCTTAAGTTAATCTAAACAGTTTAATTTACTTTGGGTAGACGAGTAAGCCTTACAGCTCAGTGAAAGTAGAATAGCAACCTCTCTCCTCCCTGTGTACAGTAGCTTAAAGTAGAACAGCACACAGGTGGACTTAGCATATGCAGTAAGCTTCTGTCATTGAAAGGGCATGAAAACCAACACTCATAGAAAATGCATCTGGCCAGTGGAGGGTTAGGTTTACTTTTGAGTCGTTTTCAAAATAGACTCCTTGCACACATTTTAGGGCAATGCATACATGAATTTGTTCTTTTATTCACCTTCCTGATAGTATTAAATTATATTCCTTGTATAATACAGCACCAATTAGAATGTTTTTTTAAAATTTGTAGTTTTAAACATTTTAATAAGCAATGAAACAAAGTATAAACCAATGACAAAAATTACCCATTTCAGAAAAGTTCAACCATAAAAGGCAACCCAGACTTCTGTCATGACAATCCACCAATATCACTCGATACACAATCTCTACAGAAGTAAAATCATTGGAATAATTCCACATTAAAAGAAATCTGTAACTAATGAAGAGGTTGCTAATGGCAAACAACTTTACACCTCAATGTTTCATCTACAAATTCAGTGTCTGTTGCCCTTGCGTTAATCTATATTACATTAAAAAAATTGGTAAACTGGTAATATTGCAATAGGAAATTACTAAAACTACTGCATCACAGCTATATATTGATAGCCTATTTGCAAAGACTGCTGTCTAACCTGTCAAAGTTGTGTGGTTTTGAAATTAACTATCAAAACTGTTATTGCAGTTACCTCTTACTTCTATTTCATGTGGGTCAGTCAAAATCCTTAGGATGTTCAGACATGCTGAATTGTAAAAGCCTGTGTGTTAAATTGTTAATTAAGCAAATGTTCTATGTTTATGCTGTTCTAAATCCCTAGTAGTACTATTTATTCTTCCATGTACATGAAATGCATTTTTCCATTTCTGTAGTCATAAGCTTTATCCTTTTGCAGGGATGCATATGGGGATATTACAGAGCTTGCACTGATATTTTCAGAAATGATTTGTACAATGATACCCGATGTCTGCATAACGAATATTCCCTCTCTATAAGTACGTCAGCCTGTAAACAGCTCCCCCAGGTGTGTAGTTTGTTCCGATATAATTTTATTTTTTCCTATCACAATATGGATACGGCTCCAAAATTGAAAAAAAGGGGTCATCGCCATACAAACTCCATTCTCAGATGCTGACAGTGAGGTCATAGCACAGGCCCTCCATTTCCATGTGGCATAGCTCCTAGGATCCTCATTTAGTAGAAAAGTCCTTTGATATCTGTGTCTGACAGTAGGTTGTCAGTGATGTTAATACTGTGGGTGGCCAGGACAATGACTACATGAGTGTTAGACGTAGGGCCAGAGATATGATTAAAAAGGCTACTAACAAAGTGAAGGCTGTGACATGGGAGCAACGGGCCATGGGGGATGGGCCTTCTACCAAATCACCACTCACCAAGATGGAAGAGCTACTGACAACAGTAAGGAATCTAGGCAGCTCACAAGAGTGCCACAGTGCGATGCTGGGTGTTGGGGAAGTGGTGGGGAACAATCAGGGATTTCCCTTTAGTGATGATCCAGGAATACCATTCAAGTATATAAATGAGTTACTTTACGATTTCTGTTAAGTTGTCTTGTTTTGTATGCTTATAATATGTCTATCAGCTGCAATTTGTGTTTAGGGACATCTGTCATTAAGGTACAATAACTACCTAAACATGGTACTGGCAAATGTTTTTGCTATTATATGTATTACTCTCTAAGATTATTCACAGTTGGGCCTATTTTCTTGGTGTATTCACAGGTGTAGTTGGTAGCAGCACAGTAGAACTTTCCCCTTCCACCTGATGTTAGAGGATCAGTAGGCCCTGATGAGGAAGGCAATGATTAACAGTATTAGTCTGGGGTTGCAGAGGCTATGTCTGACATGGGGATTGTGGCTCCCACATCCCCTCTTCACAATATGGACATGGTCATTATGCCTAGGTATATCAATGCCACTGACCCATCTGAGACTGGACAGGTTGATGGGGACATGGTTGACCAAGGTAGTGTGGTTACTCCAGCTGAAGACTTGGCTCCTCTAGCCTTCACAAGGGTGAACTACCACACAAGGTTGTCAGTAGAGATTCTCAGAAAAGGTATGCTTACTGCCTTCCCTCTGATGTCAGCATGCCAGCATCTGCACATATATACAGGGCCTTCATAGAGGCACAGACAAATTCCCCCAGGATCTTGGAAGAAATGATCAGACTACTACATGTAATGCAGGATATGCAACAGAACTATGGCTGATGACCACCATCCACATAGCCCAGATTATGACAGAGATTATTTGGGAGGGGGTGGAAGATTTTAGTACAGTAAGCACTTAATATCATGATTCCCATCCAAGAGCAGGCTTTCCTAAAAATAATTATAGTATAGAAGTAGGGACAGTATAGTAATATTGGTGCCGGTGCCAGTTTCAGCAGTAAAATGGACACTTTGCTTTTCAGTAGTCCAGGCATGAAGTTAGTTTGCCCTGTTACAGACTGATACTAAGAAAAAAAGTGTCATTATTACTAAGAGAGATCAGGAAAGCATCAACGTATTGCAGTACTAGCAACATGTCAGCTGACTGGCTTAAGACATTGTTAAACACATGTTAGTGGAGTAAACAGCATACCTCTCAACCTTGTACTGGAAGAAACCTGGACAAATCCTAAAATAATGTGGGTACAGAGGCCCAAAAATTGGGACATACTTTAAATATTGTTCTTATTAACTTAGAAAGGTTGCTAAAATAACAGGATTTGTGTTATGTCCATTTTCTAAAGGTTATAAAGTCTGAAACTCAAATGTATGTCATTTAGTGACTTCAGTCCTCAGTGATTTGCCAGAAAACCACAGATTTTATAATGAACAGACCAAAAATATGAGGCAGAAATCCAGGCATTCTGTGAAAATCTGGACAGTTGAGAGGGATGGTAAACAGGATAAAGTTTCCCAGTGAGGGAATAGGAAATAGGTAAAGCTGGAAGGAGGAGACTACTGGAGAACTGCTGTCGGTGGGATATATGAGTAAAAAGAACATCATACCTTTAGAATATGTGGGAGAGGCTGGATGTGGCAGCCAAAGGTAACATAGGTAGATTAAACCAGAAAATGGATGATGATTTGCAGTTGAAGTGCCATTCCTTTGGAAGTGGTATACAATGTGGCATTTTCAGGCAATTAGAAGCTGTGGACCCAGGACTGGACATCTCTGCTGGACTGGACAAGCAGATAGACTGAATGCTGTCACTATAGAGGCAAAAGTGCACTTACAGTGAATCAAGATGTAGTAAGGCAGGAATTCTCTTTGGTGGCGAGAGGATGTAAATCTTGGGAGCACAGCTGGCTAGTGCCGGCAAGGCAGCTAGTATCTTCTTTGGTTAAAACTATAGGTGTTCAGTCATGAAAAATGGGTAGGTATTTGACTGCCTCGAGCTGTTACCACATAGGTTCTCTTCCTAACTTGGCATAATCTTCAGTTAAATCTACTGGAACTAGTTTGCTTTTAAAAAGCTGTTCATGAACTGCACCACAAAATGCCATCCAGAAAATAATCCTATGAAGTATGCACCTGTGTCCTTAACACATAGGTAGTGCATGGAAAACCATTATTATACTCAAAACCTGCTAAATTACATCCTGATTCAGCACTACTCTAGTGTAAGACTTGACCTTAACAACACTAATTGTTAAGCCCCCTGCTACTCATTGTTAACAATGAATCTGCACTAAAGCAGACAGAGCTGACCAGAAAACATCAGTAGGGCATGACTGGTTTAGTTTCAACTCTTATTCTGCCTGGTGTCTGCTAAAGTGCACATAACAGTTTGAATTAAACTGCTTCCCTTAGACAGGGAAAACATAAGGGTGTCAGCCACTCCCCCACTGCTTTACCAGCTTTCAAAACCATTAGAACATAGTGTTTTTTTGTTTTGCTTTTTTATCTTACTTTTCACAAACTAGTAGTACATGGAGCAGATAAATCTCCATGCACAACAAAGAATTATGTTAAGCTCTCTTAACTGCAGAAAAATGTTATGTGTTCTTGATATGGATGCCAAGATTCAACTGTTGGGAGCTAAGCTCTCGAAAATTTCTTGGCATTCTTGTTTCGAACACATGATATATATTACGATCAGCAATCCAATCATAATGCTCTATTCCTTCAGTAACACAATCAAGTCAGTAACATCCTGCATTGGCCGTATGAGGTGTACTTTTTACTGGAAAAGTCCAGGCACAGCTTCCCAGCATCTTTCTGAAAGAAAAGTTTTTTGTACTGTCATGCTGTACCACAGCGTTACAAGTTCAAGGGAGTCAAATATGTACATGCTTTGCTCCTGTCAAAGTTTTACTGCTTAAGCAGAATAAACAATTTGATAAGTTGCCAGATATGTAGCGTCTGACTGTTCTCAAAATTTGCATTCCTGACTACCACAAAGTGCGACGCCTACCTGGTATAAAATCCTAGGAAATACATACGTTTATGAGGAATGCCTAGGGCTGCCTACTTTAGCGGTACTAAAGTGTTAACAGGTAAACAATTCTAAAACGTAACACCTCTAAGTCATTAATATCTATCTGCAGTAAGCTATTCCATAAATTCTTACAGTCCTTCAGCCCCATTGGTCAGAGCAGATCAATGTTTATTATAAAAACTAGTGCCAAATTTTCCAGGATCTTTCTAATACAAGATATCATTATCTTTATACTATTACCCATGCAGTAACATTCTGGTAAGACAGTCAGCCTCACGAAGGAGACGTCACGACGCACGCATACCCCCCCCATGTGATGATGTCAGCAGCAACACTTTCTTAATTAAAATAAATGCACAAAACCGCACCCTGTAAGAGGCCGTCCTTTATGGCGCTTTACACTTGAACAGGGCGCAGAGAAGAGCGCACGCTTTCTTAAAAAATAAATGCACAAATAAATAAAAACTGCGCCCTTTAACAGGCTGGCCTTTACGGCACCCTAGGCGGTCGCCTAGTTCGCCTATGCCTAAGGCCGGCCATGCAGAAACCTGCATGTATTTTTATAAAACTTTCATTTCCTTGCCTTGAAATCAAAGGAAGGGAAAGACCACCCACTTTTTTTTCTTTAACTTCTCAAATAATTTGCAGAGGAATTCATCCATGCCTGCACGACATGCCACAGACAAAGTTGTAGTCCTGTATAGTCATGTACTGCTGACAATCTTGTAAAGCTAATTAGTCCTCCTGATGTCAGGAGCTCAGCAATTGCTGTAAAAGAAAAGATGGAGGTAGAAATCTGTTTTACACAATCGCTTCTGCAGACAGGAAAATAACTTTCACAACTGCTTCCTATGTAGTTGTGCCTTTAATAGCAAAACAGAGCAATTAGACCAGTCAATGGTTCAAAGAAGTTGTCACCTCTTGACAAATTTACATAAGCAGCATCACAGTACTGAAATAAGTTCATAGGTGTTTACTAGGCTAACGACCACAGGTGCTTTTTTAAGCCTAGCAATGCATTTGAAATCTCTGACAAGTTCTGATACCCTTGATAAGTGTAAGCAGGGGCTTGGGAGATTAAACAGTTACAAGCAGGGGCCGGGGAGATGAACCATTTAAAGGTTGGCTGTGTCTATTAGAGACATAGGTGCCAAACCAGGGATGAATTTCCTGTTTCCCATCCAACTGTCCAAGTTGCTGTGAATTGGATTAGGGAGGAACTCTGCTTCACATGGATGGGGAAGCCTGTTCCAGAGGCAAGGTAGTCTCTGGGATACATACCAATCTCTCCAGCAGGTCATAGTTTATATCACAGGCAAGGTTAAGTCTTAAAAATGGGTAATTCTGGTGCTGCTTGTTTTATGAATATACAGGCAGTCCATTAGAGTGGGGTCTGATAATGCCCTGTATGCCAGGCACAGACCTCCCGTCAAAAGCCTGTAGGAGACAGAATACAGGGATAGGACCCGTGAGGCAGTCTGCATAGGGCATTTCACTTACATCCGGCATTCTTTCAGTGAGGAACCTCTGCGGATGTTCCAACTGTTGGAAATGCCTGGTTAGGTACATACCAAAGAGGGCAATGTACTCAATGACAGGTCTGATGAATGTCAAACGGAGTGGAACAATGACTTCCTTGGATATGGATGGCAACAAGTTGCACAACACAGAATGATTTCCTCACTATGGTAGACAAGTGATGCTCAAAGGCTAGATTACAGTGTGTTCTAAGCCCCCGTCTACTAGGTAAACTCTAAGGGGCTGTACTGTCAAGTATGATGGTTACCATGGGTGGATGACTTCCCAAAGGATACGATTATGCATTTCTTGGCAATTAGTTTTAGTCCATGGCTCTGAGACAAAAGTTGTTTGTCTAGGTCAGCTCTTCCTGGAGAACATTTGAGAACAGTGTAAGATTCAATGACAGCTCTTAATTTGCAATCATCTACAAATTTAGTCAGCCAGAGATCACTGACATTGGCCTTGACTTCAGAGAAGTAAATGCCAAAAAGGAGCAGTCCAAGGACCAATCCCGGAGGGACTCCACTTGTGACCGACATCTTTGTAGAGGTGAACTCCCCAATTCTAACTTCCTGGGTCCTATCTGTGAACCAGTTGGCTATGCACTGGGTGACATATGGGTTTGTACCCAACCTCTTAAGTGTGTTAATGTCTAAGTGGGGTATTGTGTCAAATGCCCTGGCCAGGTTAAGGTAGGCAGTGTGAACCATTTTGCCCTCATCCACTGCTTTGGTTATCTTCTCAATAAGGTCTAGTAGGCGAAGTAGGTATGACTTGCTCTTGACAAAACCAAACTGAGTTTGGTCCAGTGGCTAAAGATTTACTATATTACTACTTATCTTTTCCATAATAATTCTTTCCATGACTTTACATACAAGACTAGTGTGAGACTTATGGGTCTGTAGTTTCCAGGTTCTATATATGGCCCACCTTTGTGTAGAGGGATGACTGTTGCTGTACTCCATGAGTCACTAAGCCAGTTTGGAGATTGCAGTTAAATAGCAATAGGACCTGATAGGTCATGTTTCATGCTATTTGGAAGGCATCCTGGGATATTGCCTGGGCCCACTGACAGTGTTCTTGGCCTTAGAGCATTAAGGACCTGCTCCTTAGTGATAGCAGGGGAGTTAAATTTGATATTTCCTGAGGGAAGGTTGAGGGTGAGAGAAGGGTAAAGGTGGAGCTGAATTTATCAGCCAGTAGGTTTGCTGCATCTTCTGGCTGAGTATAAGTGGCTCCATTTACTATGAACTCTGCACACAACTGTGTAATGCCTTTGAGGTTGTGGACATACCTAAAGAATGCCTTTTGGTTTTCACCTTGGAGGTTGTGGACATACCTAAAGAATGCCTTTTGGTTTTCCTTGGCCTCGGAGGCCAAATTTATCTCAAATTTGGCTTTGGTAGACTATATGTCCTTGGAGTTTAGTTTGATGAAAGTGCTTTTATCCTGCTGGGTGCTGCACCTCCTAATTTTTGCCATGATTTTCTTCCTTCTGTTATACAGTGTATTGATTTTGTGATTCCACCAGGGTGGATTGTGTTTTGAATTAGTTCTGTACCTCTTCCAGGTGGGTACAGCTGCCTCTATGCAGCTATTAACATGCTTGATTAGGGTTTCTGTGAACATTTCTGCATAGACAGCAGTGTTCTCAGGGTTTATGGGGGCTTGACATTTTGCCAGTTTACCACTTAATAGCAGAAAGTTAGCCTTAGAGTAAGTTCCTGAATATACCAAGTTTAGATGGGAGTCCAGGTTTTATTTTGACTTTAAAGGAGACCATTTTGTGGTCTGACCTTACTAGATACATTACAGTAGGGGGTGTGCAGCACTCTCCCATATTAGTGAGGACCAGATCCAATATGGTTGCAGCCCTGATTGGTGTACTGCCAATCTTATCCAGGGAGTATGTGTTTATAAAATCCAGGAATCTCTTTACCTGTATGTTTGGTGTCGTACCGGATTCCCAGTTAATAGTGGGGTAATTAAAGTCTCCCATGAACAAGCATAGGAATCTGTGTAGTTCCAACGTCACCACCACAAGTGTTGATGAAAAAATAAAACAGAGAAACTAGTGGTCTTAAAACTTTGTTTATGAGCTCAGTCACAATTCTAAAAAAAAAAAAAAAAAAAAAAAAAAAAAAAAAACATGAAAACAGAGTAGTGTTCAAAAACAAGCCCTTATTTGTCACATACAAGCAATCCCCGGTAACTAAAATCAGAAATATTTTACAATGTTAAACATATCAGCTTTTATGTACTTAAGTAGGTGTGGAAAATATATGTAGTGTTTAATTTTAAACCAGCCTATTCAAGGCAAACAATACAAATAGGGCCATAAAAAGTGCATTTTAAAACAGCAAGTACCCAACCCCCACACACTACTACTGATCAAGTCAAACTAAATCCCAGTTGAGGAAAACACTACCTATGTATTTGCAACCCACATTCCCACATCAGGTACTAAGAAAAGGATAACATACAGATAAAAAAAGACTGACTTTTAACTAAATTTGCTTTCAGCTAACTAATGCAACAAAGCCTTCATCAGGACTGTGGCAAGAACTAAAATCATATACATAGGAAGATAAGTAAAGAGTTAACTAGATTGATACAAGAAAAAAAAAAAACATCTATATAACCACAGACATTATCTAACTAGAATACTATAAATATAAAGAGTGTAGGAAAGTGACAGAAAAGATGAACCAACCTAAGAAGGAATACTGGCTGGCAAACAGCAGTTGCAATGGCAAAGAACAAGGATTCAGTGATCATCAATCAGCTGGAAAATAAAGCAGCAGATGGCACAAAAACTATTAGGTTGCAAGAAGGCAACAAAAGAAAGACGACCGTCAGTAGATACCATTCCATAAAAAGTACAGTTGCGTACACTTACCATAAATGTAGATGTTAGAGTGTATTCACTGTTGCAGTCATTACATTTGGGGTAATCTGCTGGCAGGTTGCCCTCAGTTGGCCTGAATTCCAAAGTCTTGGGTACTGCTTCGGTTGCTGTCTTCTCTTCCACGACATCAGGTCGTCAGGGGTATAAAAAATGCAGCCGACACCCCGATGTCAGGTGCCCCCAAAAAGGTAGCAAAAATGTGTGTGTGTGTGTGTGTATATATATATACACACATACACACATGCATCAGTATAAACTTTACCTTCATCTACAAGCAAATACACCACATAGGTTGTAGAAGATGGAGAAAGAAAATCTCCACAATGACAGGGGGATGGAGGGAGGGTAACCTGGACTGCAACAGTGAATACACTCGAACATCTACATTTATGGCAAGTGTACGCAACTGTACTATGTTCTTCGTGCTTCACTGTTGCAGGCAAAGTCCCAAAGCTAAGGTTGGGAGGCTGGAGCTAAACAGCATTAGAACCGGCTATAAGATGCTGCAGCACTGCAGTGGCAAAGCCTGCCCTGGACTTAGAGTAGAGAGGCAAATGATAATGCTTTGTAAAGGTGTGAACAGAACTCCAAGTAGCAGCCTCTAGAAAGTCTTTGGTTGGTACTCCTCTGAGAAAGGCTGCTGAAGTAGCTGCAGCTCTGGTGGAATGAGACCTAATGCCCTTGGGCACAGGTTTACCATGGTGTAAGTAGCAGAAACGGATGCAGTGGCTTATCCACTTTGAAACTGTCTGCTTTGTAATCGTCTTTCCTTCTGATCCTGCAGCATAGGACACTAGTAATTGCTCAGTTTTTCTTAGAGCTTTAGTCCTGCTCAAGTAGAATCTTAGCTGTCTGTGTACGTCCAAGGAATGCAGAATTCTCTCCTTGTTCTGCGGATTTGGATAAAAGGTTGGCAGATGAATTGTTTAGTTAAGAGCCACAATGGAAACCACCTTAGGCATAAAAGTAGTATCTGTCCTCAGACACCCTGTCTGGGTAAAATATGATAAAAGGCTCTACAGCCATGAGGGCCTGTAGCTCTGAAACTCTTCTTGCTGAAGTAATTGCTAGTAGCAGAGCTGTTTTCCATAAGAACTTTATATCAGCGGTAGCAGCTGGTTCAAATGGATGCAGGGTGAGCTTTTCCAAACACATAATTGAGGTCCCATGCAGGTAATGGTGATCTTCTAGGAGGCCTTAAATTTTTGGCTCCTCTAAGATACTGCTTTAGTAAAGGATGAGAAAAGATTGGTGGCTCTGTATTGTAATGAGCCGAAATGGCAAAGGCATGGATTTTAATTGATGAGAAAGATAGGCCTTGGTCAAGCATCTCAGTTAAGTATTGTAATATCTGAGGAATATTTGGTTCTACTGCAGTTGTGTCCAACCCGCGGCCCGCAGGCGGCCCTCAGAGCTCTTCCATGCGGCCCGCGACCCGTTAAGTACCCTTTAAGAACGGTTAAGTAGTAATTAAACTTTTTTTCCATGTGTTTTCATGTCCGCGTCCTTTAGCTTTTGTGCGCATGCGCCACAGTACTTGTTTACCTTTTTTTTCATGCCAGCGTCTTTCAGCTGGTCTGCGCATGCGCCAAAGCACCGTCCAGTCGTTTTTTGCGTCGCTAGATACATTCGTGATAAACAGCTTGAAGGAAGAGGATTGTGATCACGGCGAAGGGGGATTATTATATTTATTAATTTAATTAATACATACACTGACTACACATCTCCTGCAGTAACAGGTAAGTCGTTAGAGTAGACCTTATTTTGTTAATAGCAGATTAATGGAAAAGCTCCTAAAATAGGTTCAGTTTAATTCTAGTTCAGTAAAAACCAGGTCAAATGAAAGTAACTCAAGAGCTGAAGCTAGTTTTAGGAAATTAATGTCATTAATTAAAAAGAGATGCACTATTAATATCATTATGTATTGTATGTGTATGTAAAACAGATGTTAGATTTGCTCTAATTCTAATAGGAATTTAAATTTGTGCATGTCTGAAAAGTTACATGCCTTTTAGTTCACTGGGCTGATCAAATTCTATTGTCACTAAAGTTTGCTAAACTAATGAATTTATGTAGTCTTATTTGTGTGTGTGAGTGTGTGTGTGGTTTGATGGGAAAGGGTACCTGTTGAATAGTCATTATTCTCACAACAAATGATAGTTCCTCCTCTATCCTGTAAAAGTGACTCTGAAAAACTTATTTACCATATCATACCCATTTAAGCAATATTGTACCACATTGCTTGTAGTCAGGGATTTTTTTTAGCTGCAGCAATATATATATATATATATATATATATTTGAAAGAATTAAAGCAATCTGTAAGCTGACATGTTTGTCTTGTATAAACACAGTACTGTACATCCACTGAAAGTGCAGTTTTCAGCTAATACAGTACAGCTGTTATAATTTTTAAATATTTTAAAACTCCAGTATCCACTGATGCAAAATGGCTGGTGCATTACAAAGTTTGCAAAACTGGATTACTGGTAGACAGATAAGGCAGTGCATGGATCCTGCACTGCAGCGTTCCACTCCGAGTGTAAATGTAGCCCCGTGCACTACCACTGCTGGGCGTTGTGTGTGTGTGCTTGTGCGCACACATACACAAACACTAACACACAAAATGGACTTCACCGCGTGCCAAGATTGATTCCAATTAAGTCTCGTGCCGAGAGTGCAAAATGTTGTACAGCTGAAAACATTTAAGACCCACATGGTGCTGCACAGTGGCAACGCAAGGAAAAGCATATCCTATCTAATCAGAACTGAGGAAAGCGAACTGTTATTAAATATAACTGGGGGGATGTAATGACAGAATGCTCATCAGAAGCTTAAAGTCTGGCACTATCCACTTGCACTGCTGTGTGTTACTCCACTAAGCAACATTTGAGACTTGAGTTATGCAAGTTAATGAATGGCAGCTGGCAATAGGTGCTGAATATGTTGTTGTTGTTGTGTCTTTTTAGGGCTTATCCCGGTTAGGGGTCGCCACAGCGGAACTCCGGTCCGCTAATATAACAATTTAAAAATGTTCATTCTTGCTGAATTTGTAGTTCTGATGGCTGCTAACTGTTAGCTATGGCAGCCAATTAGTTTTCAAGTAGTCTACAGGGGGAATCACTCTGCTAGCTGTTTTCAGAGGCACATATGCATGCCATTATGAAAAGGAGGAATATGTTGTACTTGTATCATTTTATTACTGCATATTTAACACTGGAGCTTAGTGGTTCTTAGGAGCAACATTTTATTCCTCCTAAAATTCATTTTATGAGACTTCTGTAAAATAAATACACATTTAGTATATTTTTGGTGTTTTTTTTTTTTTTTACAAATAAGCTTTGATGTAGTTACAGATGTTAGATTTAACTGTTTTTTTTTAATAATTAGAATGAGATATTGAATTTTAGGGTAAATATTATGCATTTATTAATTTATTAATTGAATACAGCCAGGGGCCAGCCTCCGCTTAGCTTTTTTTTTTGATTAGCCCATACCCTGGCATATGGGCCAATCAAAAACAACTAAATACGGAGCTACTTCTCTGCTTCTGTATGAAAGACCTTTTTTTTTTTTTTTGGTCCTCACTTGCCGTCGGCCCCCAGACCATTTCTGTTGACTCAATGCGGCCCTTACAACTGAAAAGGTTGGACACCCCTGTTCTACTGTATCAGTTCCTTGTGCTCGATTCCAAGCACAGAATCTGTTCCATTTGTTAGCATAAGATTTTCTAGTACTAGGCCTTCTGGCTTCTAAAATGACATCCATCACAGCTTTACTGAGAGGTGTTGTTTGTATAACTACATGATCAGCTATGCTGCCAGGTTAAGTGTCTGTAGTTGATTGTGCAAGATCTGACTGTTTTGCTGGGACAATAGTTGAGGTCTTTGAGGTAAGGTCCAGGCTGGGTATTGAGACAAGTTCCTTAGGATTGGGTACCAGTACTGGCGAGGCCAGTCCGGGGCAATTAGTATCATCTTTGGTTTCTCTTGTCTGACTTTTAGGAGGACCTTGGGGAGAAGAGACAGAGAAGGAAAGGCGTAAACTGATAAGTTTTTCCAACTGAAGGATAGGGCGTCCACTTTCCATGCTTGCCTGTGATAAGTCGTTGTGCAGAATCTTTTCAATTGATAATTTTGAGGAGAGGCAAATAGATCTATGTCTGGGCTCCCCCATTTCTCTGTTATCATGCTGAAGACTTGTGGATTTAGTTTCCACTCGTGAGGATCCATAAAGTTTCTGCTTAAATCGTCTGCAGGTGTATTTTGTTTTCCTGGCAGGAATTAAGCTTGAAGATGTATTTGGTAGGTCAAAGCTGTGCCCCACAGTGCCATGGCTAATCTGCAAAAGGGGTATGAGTGTGTGCCCCCTTGCTTGTTTATATACCACATGACTGTGGTGTTGTCCATCTTTATCAGTAGTTGTCCTGGATGAAGCAAGTCCTTGAAGGCTGTTAGGGCGTTTTGAACAGCTAGCATTTCTTTCTGGTTGATATGTAGATGCATTTATTTTGGGGTCCATATGCCCTGAATGCATCTTCCTGCCATGTGGGCCCCCCAAGAATAATCCAATGCATCTGTTAAGGTTTGGCTAGCAGGGGGAAGGCCCGTCCCATGTTTTGGTGACATGCTTTTGCCCACCATAAAAACTCCTGTTGTAAGCGGGGAATGAGAGGAATCATTGCTTCCAGACAGTGAGAATGTTGACTCCATAAACTTTTTAGGTACCATTGAAGTTTCCTCATATGCAGTCTTGCATATGGAATCAGTAGGATGCAGGATGCCATGAAGCCCAGAGCCTGCAGAATTAGTCTTGCAGATAACTGGGTTTCTGTTGCCATCAGTTTGAAGTAAGTAGTCAGTTGCCTTTGCTTGTCTGGCGTGAGGTAAGCCATCTGGGCAGCTGTATTCAAGCTTGCACCCATAAATGTTATATTTTGAGAGGGTACCAGTTGTGATTTCTATTTATTGTGTACCCTAGGCATGTTAGAAGCCTTTTCACAAACGCCAGGTGTCGAAGAAGAGTGTCCTTGTTCTCTGCTTGAACGAGACAGTCCTCCAAGTAGGGATAGATTTCTATACTTTTTTGTCTGCAAAATGCAATTACTGGTGCCAGGCACTTTGTAAAGACCATAGGCGCAGTAGATAATCCAAAGGGCAGTGCAGAGAATTGGTAATGTATTAAGCCAGCCTTGAATCTGAGGTATCCTCTGCACTATTGTCTTATTGGGACATGCAGGTATGCCTCTTTTAGGTCTAAAGTCACCAGCCAAGCACTCTTGCCCAGCATGGCAGAAGCTGCTGTAAAGTCAGCATTTTGAAATGTCCAGGTATGTGTTCAAAATCGATAAATCCAGTACTGGCCGCCAGGCCTTGTCCTTTCTGGGTACCAAGAACAGTCTTGAGTAAAAACCTTGTCCTTTTTCCTGTTCTGGTACTGTCTGAATGGCCCCCATATCCATGAGGGACATAACCTGTTTCTGTGCCTCTGCCCATTGATTTTTTGGCAGATCTGGCCAACCATTTGCCTTTGGCAGAGTGTGGAAATGAAATCTGTATCCCTGTGATACGATGTTTAGTACCCACTTGTCTTGGGTTATTAACTGCCAATTTTGAGCAAAAAGTGCTAATTTTCCCACTATGGGTGCTGCCAAAAGATAAGTGCTTGGTGTAGGCAGAGGGAAGTCATTGGGATTGCTTTCTGTAGGTTTGCACTTTACCTCCCCCAGATTTGGAGGTGGAAGAGCCCCATTGCTTTGACCTGTATGAATCTTGCGCCTGGTATCCGGAACCCTTAGGGCGTCTGGATTTGCCCCTTTGAGCTCTGACACAGGAAAGGACCAATTTTTTTGTAGGTCAGTGTCTACTGAATCTTGGTGGCTGCACTTGTAAGAAGTCTTTAACAGTTTGCATAGACTTAGCTTTGTCTTCCATTTTCTTTAAAACCTCTTCTGCCTTAATACCAAACAGAGAATCATGCTATAAAGGTGCATCTAACAATTTAGCTTTAACATGATCAGGCAAACTTTGTTCCTTTAACCAGGCATGCCTCCTAATTACAGATCCAGTAACTGCGGCCCTGCAGGAGGCCCATAAGGAATCAAAACCACATTGCAAAGTATGCTTTCCAACTTGTTCAGCTGCATGCAATAATTCCTGCAATTCTTTATTTTCTGCACATTCTGAAATCAACATAATTTTCTGTTTCAGCAATCCCATAACATGTTGTTGGTACTTAAGCATATGAAATTGACAGTTTACGGCCCTGACTGCAAAGGTTGCAGATGTATAAATCTTTTTTTCCCATCTGTCCAGTGCCCTTGAATCTCTGCCAGGGGGGGTAGGATTTTTTGCTGTTGAGGCCTCAACTCCCTTTGGACCATGTGAAATAGTTTCAGGATCAGCAGCAGGGTTTCTAAATAAAAATGTATGTGAGTCAGGGACCCTGTAATATCGGTCAGGCTTACTGGGAGCCGGAGGTAAGGAGTCAGGGGTCAAGCTTGACTCCGAAAACACATCATCCACAATGTCTAAAACGGGGAATGGCTAAAGGCCTGTGCTGAGGAAGAAGGAAATCCCTGAGCCTCTTTTTTGATTCTGAGAAGTCTTGACTCTCCCAGTGAAAATGCTCCCTCAAAGTATGCAAGGTTTCTCCAAATGAATAATCCTCAGGAGAAGATGCAGATGGAATTGACTCCTCCGCATCAGAATCCTCATAGGGAGGCACAGATAATTCCTGATCAGAAGAGGAATCAGAAGAAATAGAAACCTGATCTGAAGATTCATAATCAGTGTCTTGCCTAGGCCTCTTAGGAGGGGGATGGGTACCCCTGATCAAGGTAACAAGGTCTTCAGCCATTTTGATAATCTGTTTTTTTAGGCATAGAGGCCTGTGCACGTGGCTCAAGCGTCATTTTTTTAGTTTTAGAAGTTGCTTTTGTCTTTGGTTTTGCAGCTTTCGTCAGTTTGATATACAAATGTTGAGGTCTGAATACACCCTCAGAAGCCGGTGCCTGCTCAGCGGCTCCGGACCCATCCGAGGGATATATATCCATCGGTCCAATACCTTGAGTATCCTGCGGCATGCAGGACTCCACATGGGTGTCAGTAGAGGCCTGCGACTCTAAGGTAGCAGGTATCAGGGGCTGCAAAAGCACCTCACTGAGTACCGGCGACTGGCTTAGGAGAAGCTTTGTCATCGGTTTTCAATCTCGACTGCCTTTCTCTGTCCTTTTCTTTGCGTTTTTTATGTACTCCGCTAGCTGGATTACTATCAGACAACATTTCTGGGTAGTTAAATCTGTTTCCAAAATACTTTGATGCAAAAATATACCGACACTTAATAATGTGTTGGTTAAATCTAACACGAAACCGACAGCCAGGCACGTTGTGATCAGGGCCTAGGCAAAGAATACAGTATAAATGGAAATCCTTATGAGGTATTTGCTTCCCACAAGTAATACAATTATTAACTTTTTCTGACATCGGTAAAAAGCAAGAAAAAAGTTTCCCTAACAGGGTACTTAGCTTTAGTGAAGACTTCGGTTCTGAAACTCAAACTCGAATATTTCAGTAGTCGGCCGACCGGCACTTGTGAAATGCTTCTGCATCAGGCACCGCGCAACAACAGACACTGAAGAAAATGGCGTCTGATGCATGTTTTATACCCCTGACGACCTGACGTCATGGAAGAGAAGACAGCAACCGACGCAGGACCCAAGACTTTGGAATTCAGGCAGACTGAGGGCAACCTGCCAGCAGATTACCCAAATGTAATGACTGCAACAGTGAAACATGAAGAAAATCATGCCAGCAACAGTCTGCTCACCAGTCCAGAACAGACAAAAGGCAGATGGAAGGAGTACTTTATGAAGCTTCTGAATAAAGAAAAGACCAAATAAATTGTACTCATGCATGTACAGCCTATGATAAAAGAGAAAGGAGAACTTTACTAAAAAGCAAAAAGTGCAATAAGGAAAATGAAGTCAGGAAAAGTGGTAGGCGCAGACGAAATCACAGCTGATATGATCAAGATGGTGGTGCACTAGGAGAGAAATGCTTCCTGGCGGTACGGACTGCAATCTGAAGAAAGAAATTTCAGTAAAACAGACCAAGTCTCTACTTCTTAATCTCTGCAATTCAGAATCTAAATCCAGCAATCTTCATTCCATCTTCCTAAAGCTTGCAGCTGAAAAATTGCAATATCCCTTACTCTTAAGTTTAACCTCTCAATCACTTCAGGCAGGGTCTTGCCAACATCCAAACACAGTTATACAATCCCAGATACAGTGGATATAAAAAGTGTACACATCGATGTTAAAATGTCAGGTTTTTGGGATGTAAAAAAATGAGACCACAATAAATCATTTCAAAACTTTTCCTACCTTTAATGTAACCTTTAACCTGTACAATTCAATTGAAAACAAAAATCTTTTAGGGGAAAAACATATAAAAAATAAAAAACGTACAATAAGCTGGTTGCATTAGTGTGCACACCCTTAAACTAATAGTTTGTTGAAGCACCTTTTGATTTAATTACAGCATTCAGTCTTCTGGGGTAGGAGTCTATCAGCATGGCACATCTTGGCTTGGCAATATTTGCCCACTCTTCCTTGCCAAAGGGCTCCAAATTCTGTCAGATTGCAAGGGCATCTCGTGTACAGCAGTCTTCAGGTCATTCCCACACATCTATCTGGGCTCTGGCTGGGCCATTCCAAATTTTCTTCTAGTGAAGCCATTCTTTTGTTGATTTGGATGTATAATTGGGGTCATTGTCACGTTGAAAGGTGAAATTCCTTCATCTTCAGCTTTCTAGCAGTCGCCTGATGGTTTTGGGCCAAAAGTGACTGGTATTTGGAACTGTTCACAATTCCCTCCACCTTGACTAAAGCCCCAGCTCCAGCTTAAGAAAAGCAACCCCAAAGCATGATACTGCCACCACCATGCTTCACCTTGGGGATGTTGTTCTTTTGGTGATGTGAAGTGTTTTTGCACCAAATGTACCTTTTGGAATAGTCGCCAAAAAGTTCAACCTTGGTCTCATCAGACCATAACACATTTCCCACCTGTGTTTGGGAGACTATTGTTTTGCAAATTTTTGCCGGGCCTGGATGTTTTTCTGTGTAAGAAAAGACTTCCGTCTTGCAACCCTACCCCATAGGCCAGACATATGGAGAATGTGGGAGATTGTTGTCACATGTAGAACACGACCAGTACTTCCCAGAAATTCCTGCAGCTCCTTCAGTGTTGCTGTAGGTCTCTTGGCAGCCTCCCTGACCACTTTTCATCTCATCTTTTCATCAATTTTGTAGGGACGTCCAGTTCTTTGCAACGTCACTGTTGTCCCATATTTTCCTGCAGCTCCTTCAGTGTTGCTGTAGGTCTCTTGGCAGCCTCCCTGACCACTTTTCATCTCATCTTTTCATCAATTTTGTAGGGACGTCCAGTTCTTTGCAACGTCACTGTTGTCCCATATTTTCTCCACTTTTTGATGACTGTCTTCACTGTGTCCCATGGTATATCCAATACTGTGGAAATTTTTTGTGCCCTTCTCCTGACTGACACCTTTCAACAATGAGAGCCCTTTGATGCTTTGTAAGCTCTCTGCAAACCATGGCTTTTGCTGTAGCAGGCAACTTGGTAAATGTCAGGAAAATCCTACTTGGACAGCTGAACTTTATTTGGAGTTAATCAGAGTCTCTTTAATTGATGGCAGTTGTGTACAAGACTGAATGCTGTAATTTAATCAAAAGCTGCTTCAGCAAAGTATTAGTTTAAGGGTGTGCACACCTGTGCAGCCAGCTTATTGCACATTTATTATTTATATTTTTCCCCTAATAGATTTTTTCAAAAGAATTGTACAGGTTATAAGTCACATTAAAGGGGGAAAAGTTTTGAAATGATTTATTGTGGTCTCATTTTTTTATATCACAAAAACCTGGCATTTTAACAGAGGTGTGTACACCTTTTACATCCACTGCAGATTCCAAGCAGTCAAATGGCAGCAAGAATACTCATCATTTCTACCCATTGCTGTAGGAGTGCCACAAGGTTCAATACTTGGATCCCTCCTGTTTATCACATTATGAATAATGTGCATACTGCTTCCAAGCAAAATACTCTTGTACAATATGCAAATGACTCTAAACTCATCTACACAGTCTCTAACCTATAAAAACCTCAAGAAATTGACAGCCCAGTTCCTATTTAACCCTAAAAAAGAAATGATCATTTTCACCACAAAAACATTATTCAAAAGTAAAACATGCTAAAATCACCATTAAATAACATCCAGACTGAACAGGTCCCCAACACCAAGCTTGAAGTCAAAATTGATGACAACTTAAAATTTGACCTACACTTTCAAACAGTTAATAAAACACCAAAATCTTAAACTCTTGTATAGAGCAAAACCCTAACAGGCAGAAATGAAAAAAAAAACATAGCTAAAGCCTACTTCCTACCAGCCCTACTGTACGCCTCCCCACTCTTTACTAACATATAAACGTCCACAAAAATAAAGCTGAAACAATGAGCTCACTTTACTGTAAATCACCCCTTTAGAACTACATTACTGTTCTGCCCTTAAGCAACTAAATTGGACTGAACTCCCACATCACCTCCACTATAGTCAGCTACTACTAGCTCATACTGTAATATACTACCTTTATAAGTATCCTGCACTAAAAGGCATGCTTCAACACCACCACCCCAGCAAAGTTCTTCACTCTAAAGATAAACGTCTCCTGTCTGTCACTGAAGCCCAAAATGCATCAGGTGGCTCCTTATACTCGACCTCTGTAGCAACCCTCTGGAATGACCTCCCACATGCTTTGGCTTCTTGAAAATCAACAGGCATTCAAAACATACCTATGAAAACACCTCTTAAAATACTGGCTTTGTATCTTTACAGCTCTGAGGCAAGTATAACATTTCTGCTTTCTTCCTCTTCTACTACACCTCTGCTCTACTCTACTTTTTACCAACTACCACCCCCACCTTCTACCTCTGCCTCTCAAATCTTACCATTCATTCCATTCATAATTAAATCAACTTTTTGCAACCGGAACGAGGGACTTATTATTGCAGGGTTTTTTTCTTTTTGACAAAACAAGGGCTTTATAAATTGCCAACCATACCCTTCTTCTCAAACTCAAAAGACTCATCTTTGGAGATACCACCATTTGTTGGTTTTGCAGCTGTCTAAAAGACAGAACCTTCCAAGTCCACTGCAATGGGCTCATTCTCTACTGCTGGCAAACCTAACAGAGGTACATCACAAGGGTCTGTGCTAGGTCCTCTCATCCCTCTTTGTTAATGACCTCCTCCTAGAATTACCAAATTTTAAATTAATATATGCAGATGATATGCTGCTTCGGCAATCCAGTACTAGTCATTCTGACCTGCAAACCAATTTACAGGACAATTTTAATCAATCAGTTTTGCACCCGATTCACTACTAGCAAACTACTAATTAACCCTAAGAAAACAAATGACATCGTCTTTGTCTCATCAATAAATTATCCACTATTTCTCTTATTCTTTTAACAGATCTTAATGGGAACATAATGCTTAATGTTACTGAAGAGAGTCACCTATGCCTAATACTTGACTCTACCCTTTCCTTTACCACACCAACAAATTCTATATCTAATAAAAACCTTGCTCAATTAAAACTATGTTACAAGACAAATCACTCTTTCACCTGCTGCCTGCAGAGCAATTACTAAAAATATTTTACTACCCAAATTTGAATATGGCCTTCCTTTTATGCATTCAGCCCACAACACTCATAGAATACAGACTGCTGCAAATAACATCTGCAGATTTATTCTATTAGTAGATCCCCAGACACACCAATCCAATTTGCTAAAAATTCCAAATGGCTTTCAGCATCTCATAGGTTGGTACTAGGCTATCAGCCCTAAGGCCTATACAAGCCTAGCCATAACAATTCCCTGGCTATTTCTTCCCACACTATTTACTTCCCTGGACCCCTGTCTAGCAGGGCGACTGACGTGATCCCCGGGGTGAATTTCCTTTCTCCCATCCAATCGTCAAGGTTCCTTTTAAAGACGGCCAAAGAGGCACTCTGCTTGACATGTATGGGCAATCTATTCCAGAGTCTGGGGAGTCTGAGTCAGGAACCTATCCCTCCAGCATGTTTTGTTTATTGTGATGACAAGGTTTAGATCCCTGAAGCGTGTGGCTCTGAGGGACTGGGATTTCTTTAAGTGTAGCATGTCCAACAGCTCGTTTGACATGGCCTTGTATATTAAAGCAGAGATCGCCTCTGAGTAGACGATATGAGACAGAGTATAGCTGGAGTTTTTTAAGGCGGTCAGCGTAGGGCATCTGCTTTAGGCCTGTGATTCTTTTAGTGAGGTATTCCTGCGGCCTTTCCAGTTGTTGCAGATGTCTTGAGAGGTACATACCAAAAAGGGGCGTTGTATTCTATAATGGGTCTAATGAGGGATGAGTACAGTGGGACAATGACCTCTTTTTTTCTGGATGAAAAGCCCTTGGAGATGAGGTGTGCCACATAGAAGGATTTCCTGACTGTTGTGGCAATGTGGTTATCGAAGGTGAGACCACTGTCCACCTGTGTCCCTAAGTCTCTTATCACACTTTCGGTGTTTAGTGTATTGCCACCTATATGATAATTCACAGGTACATGTTTTTTCCCCAAAGGGGATAACCATACATTTCTTGGCATTGAGCTTGAGCCAATGGCTCTGGCACCAAGTATCTATTTCTGTAAGGCCCTTTCGTAGGGTGTCCACATCATTTGGGGATTCAATAATGGCTCCCAGTTTGCAGTCATCTGCGAACTTTGTTAGCCAAAGTCCCTGAGTGTTGGCCTGTGCTTCAGAGAAGTAGATGCCAAACAAGAGCGGTCCCAGGACTGAACCCTGAGGTACTCCACTTGTCTGGAGCTGGATTTGGAGTTGGCTACTTTTACAGTGTGGGTTCGATCAGTAAGCCAGTTAGCAACCCATTAGATGACGTAGGGATTAATGCCCAACTTAGTAAGTTTATCTATGATTCCAGAGTGGGGGATGGTGTCAAAGGCCTTGGCAAGGTCTAGGTAGGCTGTGTGGACCACCTTACCCTTGTCCATGGCTCTGGAGACAAGATCGTCCCTTCACGAGCCCAAACTGGGTGGGGTCCAGTGTTTGAAGGTTGCCAATGTCTTTGTTTACAAGTTCCATGATAATACGCTCCATGGCCTTGCAGATAAGGCTCGTCAGACTGATGGGACGGTAGTTTCTGGGATCCAAGGTGGATCCCCCCTTGTGGAGTGGGATAACTGTAGCTCGGCGCCACTCTGAGGTGAGGCTATGATTAAACATGACACTTAGGTGAGCTGCCAGTTCATATTGTAGTTCATGTAGTACACAGCCTGGGATGTCATCTGGTCCCATGGATGCTGTATTCTTAGCTTTGGAGAGTGCGTTTTTTACCTGTGTGGCCATTACCAGAATTTGGCAATCTTCCGGTATTGAGATGGGCCATTTAGGGGGTGAGAGGGGGATGAAGTTGGCACTGAATCGATCTGCCAGGATATCGGCAATATCCTTGGGATCAGTAAATTTAATGCCATTCTGTTTTAGCTCAGAGCAGATCTGAGCATTGCCATTTAGATTCTTGACATAGTTATAGAATGCCTTGTGGTTGTCTTTGGAACCTTTGGCAATTTTATTTTCGTAACTAGCTTTAGAGGATTTTATGAGGGATCAGTTTCTTACAGAGATTGGTAAGGGAGTTTTTTGCATCCTGGGATTTTCCTCTTTTCTGCAACAGTTTCGTCCTTTTGTTTTAAAGTTTGTTTATGGCAGGAGACCACCAGATCGGCTTCCTTTTTTGGATGAGAGCATCTTGGTTCTATTTGGGATGGCACGATTCATGTACGAGTGGATGTGATCGTACAGTGCCTTAGTGTAGGATTCAGAAGTTGAACTTTCAGTTCCCGTCTGCATGGGCGTCATGAAGTTTGTCACTTCTGACTTGAGTAGCATGAAGTTGGCTTTGGAGAAGTTTTTTATGGAGGTTTCCTTACTGGAGGGTGGGGGTGGGATGTGGATGTTAAGGGTGATTAGCTTATGATCAGACCTGACTAATGAGGGGGTGACCATATGTGTGGAGCATCGATTTCCCATGTTGGTAATGACCATGTCTAGGATATTGGAGCCCCTGGTGGGACTATGTATTAGTTGATCCAGGGCGTTGGAATTTATGAATTCCAAGAACCACTGGGCAAAGGTGTTGGTACATGAGTAGTTTTCCCAGTTAATGGCAGGGTAGTTAAAAATCACCCAGTATTAGGGTGTTTGGTTCTATCTTAATATTTTCCAGTATGTTTTGAAAGGTGTAGTGAGAATCTTGGGGCATGGTGGGGGATCTGTAGCAAGCTACAATTTGGATTGCTGTCTTACCTAGTGTTAGTTGCACCTGGAGAATTTCAGACGCATTCTGTTGGGCAACTAGCCTGGTGGTGTGAATATCCTTGGCGAATATTGACACTCCTCCACCTTTACTGTTTCGGTCCTGGTTTGGTAGCCGAAAAGTGTGGTAAGAGTTGTAGCCTGGTATTGCAGGGGTGCTCTCTGGAGCCTTGAACCAGGTCTCAGTTACTGCACAGATATCGATGTTCTCCATTTTTAGGAGTGCCTCGAGAGAGTGCATTTTGAGGTTTAGACTTTTAGCATAGAGTACCTTCAGATTTTGCATGCTTGTACCTGTTACGGTGGTGGTTTTGTCCTTTGAACTTTGCCTAAAAAAGGCACTATAGGAGTGGAAAGAGCCTTAGCCAGTAACCTGAATCCCAAGGGCGACAGGTGCAGACCATCTCTGGCAAAGCATCGTGGTCTGTCGATCATGTTGTCCCAGGCAGACAGATACTGGATTCCCTTTAAATGACACCAGAAGCTTAGCCAATTGTTGAAGTCAATCATTTTGTCCTTAAATTGTGGTATCATTCTGGGCAAAGGCAGGATGCTACTCAGGGCTAGGGTCATACCTGCCTGGGCCACATGATCAGAGAGCTCTTCCATGTCTCTTTTCATGTAGTCCAGGGAGGTACGTCTCAAGTCATTCACTCCAACATGGACAATGACAGAGTCATATTTGCACTTGTTGTGGAGTGACTCGAGTGCATGCATTATGTGGCGGATCCTGGCACCCGATAGGCAGCTGACTGTAATTTTCTCCTTGTTCAACCTGGTGAGTGGGACATCAGTGTGCCGGACTACAGAGTCACCTATGCCTAAAGTGTTAGGTACGTTGTCTTGCCTTAGCGGCTGTTGCTGGGTGGCATACTGGTGTGAGCTATGTGACACTTTGGTTGTGATTGGTGTTTGTTTGCGTTTCAGCTTCAGAGGTCCTTGTTGCTTGGGCAGGTTACAGTTAAGGGCCTCTGCATATGTGGATTTAGTGTTGCTATATGTGGATGTTGGTGGTGTGGGTTTAGAAGGGCTATGTGTTGCTTGAGGTGTAGTGTGGGTGTTAACCTTCTCATCTTGACCGTCTAGCACAATCTTGGGTGAACAGAGCTTTGTTTCCATTTTGGCTATGTAAGTGCACCTCTCACAGGTTGTAGCGTTGGATGGTAGGAGGAGAGGGTTGTCTGTGTACATGAGGCAATTGCTGCATTGCCCCAGTATGCCCAGATTCACCAGGTGGACAGGAGAAATCACCGGAAGCTAACCCTTAGACCTGCCTGGTTTGGTGCTTTTTTTTTTTTTGTAAAGTACAGGAGCTGTTTTCCCTTACCTTAGCAAGGTACTTTGCAATTATAGGCCGTTTAGTACCTACGATTTTTTCCTCATTAACAAGGAGAGCTGAGTGCTTCTATCAGTTTAAGGCTTCCTAGTGCTTTCCAGCAGGTATTAGAACAAGTGCTAGTCACAGGGATGCTTAAAGGTAAGATGAAAAAAAAATGCACACTGCAGTGTGCACTAGAGAAGTTAGATGTGAAAGTAGGTAACTTAAGTTTTTCCTGTTTAAAATGTTAAGGTTTAGTGGAGAGTTACTATTTTTAAAACAGCAAGATGGATTGAAAGGGGTGGTCATTTTTGTATTCTGGTACTATGGAATACAGTAGGATGGCAAATTTAAATATTTGAAGAGGAGGGATTTCAAAAATGATGACTTTGTGATTACTCACACAAGCCAGTGAAAGCAGAGAGGAAATGAGATATATGGTCAGATTAACATAAGAGGCTGGCAACTAGAAAGACAGTGGTATTTAACAAGACAACTGTAAGTGGATGGGAGGGTGGGAAAAAATTTCTGCCTGACTCAGAAAAGACAGAGCTGTGGTTTCTTTTGAAGTTTTAATATGCAGTTAAAGCAGAATGCAAATAAAACACAAGGTAAAGAAAACAAACCACAGTATTCAAAATATAATCAAAAGGGCCACTTTTCTTCCAAGTACTGCAATTTACAAGGTAGTAAAACACAGTCACTGCCCCCCCCCCCCCCAAGAGTGAATCTAGCTTTACAAGACTATCCTTATGTACTCAGAAGTACCAGAAGCACGCCCTCCATTTAAAACTGCTGCAGTTGAAAGAGCCTTCTCTAGACTGGGACCTACTACCTGGAACTACCAGCCTAAACGCATCAAAAATTTAGAAACTTTTAAAAGCTTCAAAAATGCACTTAAAGATCATCTTATTACTGAATCTACCAAGCATCTGCTACCGAGACAATGGTTAGGTAACTTATCCCATATCACGAATAGAATACTTTTAATAAACTTTTCTCAGCCTCTTAATGTGGCATCTTATAAGCACATATTTCACATGTATGCAAGAGTCAATATATTATACGCATGATTGCACTGTTTATACATATCTTAGCTTGCATTTTGTATAAATAGTTTTCCTCAATGCACTTTGGATGTTTTTAATGTTATCTATCTGCTGTCACTCTTACTATGTTCTGAATTTTGCTGATGTACTCATGTATACAATACTGTTGACTGAAAGACCGTGATGTATTTTCTGCTCTTTCAGCTGGATTTATGGCTGAAAAGGGTCAACAGAGAAGTCCACTTCCCTGGTGAACAACTGGTAAATAAATGATTAGAGAATAAGCATTCTACTGCAACTGTCCAAGAAAAAAGGGGGGGGGGGATATTCAGAACCATGGGCAGTACAGCTGTATTAAACTCCTGTCACACTGCAAGAAAGTGCTTGAAGTCAGTGACTGATAAATACGGAAAAGAGTAGCAAGGAAGTAAATCAGATCAGGGCGTTAACAAAATTGATGTTTGCAGTGAGACAGACAGCTGAGAAGAAACTGGAGATGAGAAAAAAGCCCAGCTTGGCATTCCCAGACTTGAAAGCGCATTATAAAAGTCCCAAGAAACATTCCAGCAATGGATGCAAGTCTCAAAAACACGCAGGTTACATACAAGGATCCAGTGACAACTATGAGCAAATATTTGTTCCCAGTGGCAGGGGGGGTTTTCATCAGAGTTTATACCTCACAGCAAGACGTTCTCTGGTTTGATTCTTTGCTGGGGTGCCTTCTGTGCAGAGTCTGCATATTCCTCCCAGTCTCATTTGGGTTTCCTCCCATGTTACAAAGACATAAGTCTGGAGTGCTCCTCCCCAGGCCTCCACTGAAAATTGGCTTGTTCCAAGTGGGACCTTCCCAGTAAACAAATGTTAAACAAAATAAGATGCGAGCCCACTCTTGTTGATACTGCTGATGGATTGTAAATCAGCAGACAATTCAGCAAACCTGCTGTATGTCAAACAATGTGGCACTACAGGCAGACTCAACACGAACTTTAACATACGACAGGAGTCTGGAATGCAAAGCAAGAGATACGTGACGAAACGGAGTACAGACAAGACAGCTGTCATGGCAGCGCTCAGAAGAAATCAGAAGATGAAAATTGAGATGGAAAGGAAAATGATTGAAACAGGTTTAACAGATTAAATTATCTAAGAGGTGTGGATGCAGAGTTCAAACCACTCTATGGACATTATTGGACCACTTTATACCTTTACCATTTAACCCATTAACAAACACAGTACTGTATTTTATAGCCTGTGAACAAGCAAGTCAACAAAATCAGCCTGGCAAGGTACAATTTCTTATTTAAAAAAAAAAAAAATCACAGGGCTGAATGCCTTGAACAATTCATAAAGGAATCATTATAATCAGCTTCTCACAGGTTGCTGACAGATGATCATCAGATGTACAAGGCAATGCAAAATATTTTTAATGCTTGAATGGCATAAACGCTATATAAAAGGAAAAAATAATTGAAAAAATGTTTTGAAAGTCTATGCCGGGAATGTATTGATCGGCAGAGCTACTACAAGATTGGGAAACCTAATAGTAAAATTAAGAATCAGAAACAAAACAGATGACAAAATACATTGTACAGTGTTAAGTATTTCAAGATTATAAAGTAAGCCTTCCGGTACAGTTAGTAGTCAGATACAGATTTCCTTCAAAAATAATCTTGATGCAAATGCATAAGGGAATGGGGAATCAGAAAGCATTAATGTGGGTTAATGGCAGCCAACTTGAAGACCAGCAGGCTGTAAATTGAAGAAAACTAACTCCAGAGAACAAATTCTGAAGTGTAAATGTAAAAAGGTAAAACACTGAATCCTTTTTAATGGGAACCAAAGTGATGGGAAAGACTTTAAATTCTCAGTGCAGCACAGAGGAGGAAATAAAAGTCCCCATTATGCCAATCATGCCAAAAGGTATGGGGAATAAGACAGGCACAATGATATGCTGGGGGTTGACTAGACTGTTTTCTGAAAAGAGAATTTTAAGATGTCTGCCCCATTATCATCTAGTGGCTGGATATTTTACTATGCCTACTGACTTAAGTTTACATCATATAAGGTACTGATTATCATGAAGAGTAAAACCTAAAACAGAACCTGATATTCTGTTTTAGGGTGCAGATGGCACACATGGGTGGTCAAAGAGGATGACATGCTGGAGTTTCTCTACATGCAGATCACCATAGACAAAACATCATGCCATAGCCTAGCCAACTACAAGTCACCCTCCATGTCCCAAGAAACTCAATGCATACTTGGACTTACTGGAGACTCTTGCTATCCAACCCAACAGACCTTACTCACGGGAGACTTGAATTACCACTTACAGATTAGGAATCCTACATATCCTCAAATCTACAGGCCTAGAGATTCCTGGACTTTGTAAATGCAAACAACCCTGACCAAACAGTGAATACTCCCACCAGTGGCTCCAACATAGTGGACCTTGTGTTCAAAAATATGGGAGAAGGCTGCACTCCCCCTCCCACGGTAAGGTATTACCATGAAGCTATCTCCTTCAAAATCAACTCCATAATTGTATTAAAACCAGTAACAGTTAGGAACTCGGCCCGGAGAACACACCAGCCTATGCTGAATTACTCCCAAACTCTGCACAACCATGTTAACAGCTGCATAAAGGCTGCTGTAATTACCAGAAGCCCAGCCCAGAACTAGCTCCAGAAACAAACCTCCATGGTGGCATCACAAATTAAACAGGATATAAAACAAAAGGAAAAACTTATGGGAAAAAATCAGGAAGGGTAATTCCCATAAAGACAACCTCTCTCTCCAAAATAAACAGGCAACTAAGAAGTCTACTTATGTCAAGCAAAACCATCTTTGAGGTTAAGATATCCTCCCAGGTGAAAAAAAAAATCATACGGCTTTCTACAGATATGTCAAACCTCAAGGGCTGCACACAACTATGCTATGGAACAACTTGTTACCACTCCAAGAGGGGAAAACATACTGGACCTGATCATCACCAACATGGGGACTCTATGCTCCAGACCAGAAGTGTATCCCTCACTGGTAAGATCAGACCATAAACTAATCTCACTGGATATTCACATCCCGACCCCACCCCCTGCCCAGAAAACCACAGTGAAAAACTTCTCTAAAGCAAATTTCACTCTCCTCAAAACCGAGGTGGAATCCTTCAAAGCCCCCGGGCCTGTGGAAAATATGGCCCAGAACGCAGAACCCTTTATAAACGCATTCTATGAACACCTTCAGGAATGCATGGATCATGCAATCCCAAATAAAACCAAGACCCAATCCTCCAAAGGCAGACGCCCTGTCTGGTGGACCCCAGCCATAAACGAACTATACAATAGAAGGAGGAAGCTACTACATGATAGAGCAAAATCCCAAAAAGGGAAGGCATCTCTGATCACTGTTAGCAAAAAACTACGGGCACTCAAAATCGTCTAAGGCCAGCTTCGAGAGAAAAATTGCACAGGACACTAAGGATAATTCACAAGGCTTTCTTTAGTTGCATTAGGAACCTGGGTGGGAATTCCCAGATATGCTCAGAATTCCCAGATATGCTCAGAATTAGTCCAAAATGACAAAAAATACACTGAACCCACAGACACTGCCAACATCCTAGCTGACAGGTTCAGCGCAAACTTCTCCCCCACCTCCCCACCAAAAGGGCAAATATCTATCCCAGCAGAGTGCTGCCCCCCTAACATCTCAGATGCTCAGGTAAGAGCCACCCTCTCCAAAGCAAAAAACACAGCATCAATGGGAACAGACGGTGTCCCGGGATGCGTCCAACATGAACACAAAGAAGAGCTAAACCCAAACATAAAACTACTGTTCATTCTCAGCCTTACCACAGGATATGTACCCAAAGAGTGGCGTACAGCAACAGTGGCCCCTCTCCACAAAGGTGGTGCCTCAACGGATCCTGGAAACTATCGCCCCATAAGCCTGACTAGCTTGGTCTGCAAAGCTATGGAAAGGATCATCATGGACATCATAAAAAAAGATATTGGGGACCTACAGACACTGGATCCTACCCAGTTCGGCTTTGTTAAGGGCAGATCCTGCCTCTTAAACCTGGTCGATTTCTTTGAAACAGTCACCAAGGCCATTGATGGGGGGAAGGTGGTCCACACAGCCTGGACCTCGCAAAAGCCTTCGATACAATACCCCACTCGGGCATTATAGATAAGCTCACCAGCTTAAATATAAACCCCTATGTCACTAGATGGGTTGCAAACTGGCTCAAGGACAGAACCCGCATGGTTAGAACTGCTGGAGCCATGTCAGACTCCAAACCAGTTACAAGTGGCATCCCACAAGCCTCAGTCCTGGGACCTTCTCTTGTTCGGTATATATTTCTCGGAGGTACAGGCCAACACGGAAGGACTGTGGCTGACCAAGTTCGCAGATGACTGCAAACTGGGCGCTATAATAGACTCTCCAGCCGACACAAGCATCCTCCAAAAGGGCCTCATAGAAACAGACAACTGGTGCCAGAGCCATGGCCTCAAGCTAAATGCCAAAAAGTGTATAGTCATCCCCTTTGGCAAAAACAAAGTACCCACAAATTACCACATAGGTGGTAATCTATTAAGTACAGAAGTAGTAATTAGGGACCTGGGGACCCAAGTTGATAGCAATCTCTCATTTGACAACCACGTGGCCAAAGTGGTTAGAAAAACATTTTATATAGTCCACCTAATCACGAAGGGATTCACATCTAGATCAGGGGAGGTCATCGTGCCTCTACTCATCCCTCATCAGGCCCATAATTGAGTACAATGCCCCTTTTGGGATGTACCTTACCAGACACCTGCAGCAACTGGAAAGACCCCTAAGGTACCTCACCAAGAGGATCAAAGGGCTCAAACAGATGCCATATGCTGCCCGGTTAAAGAAACTCCAGCTCTACTCAGTGGCATACTGCCTGCTCAGAGGCGATCTGTGCCTGACGTATAAAGCCATGTCCAACCCGGAATTAATGGACATGCTGCACCTCAGAAAATCCAAATCCCATCGAGCTATGCGCTCGAGAGACTTGAACCTCAGCATTGAAATAAACAGGACATGCTGAAGGGACAGATTCATAACCCAGAGGCTCCCTTCACTCTGGAATAAAATCCCAGTCCAGGTTAGGCAGAGTCCCTCATTGACTCTCTTCAAGAGGAATCTTGATGAGTGGATGGGGGATCGTAGGTTTACCCCGGGTATCACTTCTGTGTCACTGTTAGACAGAGGCACAGTATACTAACCTCGAAAAAGGGCATAGCAAAATTAATTTAAAATGGGTGGCGAAAGGCAAACACACTCTGGCTAGGCTTATAAATGCCCTAGGGCAGATAGCCTAGTATGAACCTATGAACTTATGAACCTATGAACAATGCTCTGAACTGGTGATTAATGGCGACACACTCAGAGCTTGGCAATACTGCAAACCTGCTGGTGGACAAATTCAGTTCCAATTTTACCCCCTTTCACCCCAAACCATCCCCCCAGTAATACCCTCAAACATAACCCCTCCAAGTATAACTGGAGAACATGTACTTGGCTGCACTCACTAAAGCCAAGAACATGTCCTCAATGGTCTCGGATCACATCCCAGGATGTCTCCTGAACAGTCTAAACTAAGACTTATTATCATGGCACTTGGAGTCATTACTTAACTATACTCTTAAAATGGGCTTTGTACTACTTGAATGGAGGACTGCAATGGTCATCACCCTTCATAAGGGAGGACCTTAAACAGATCCTGGAAAATACAGACCCATTAGTCTGACTTCTTATTTACAAAGCATGGGAATTATCAACAAGGATACAGGAGATCTCCAGACACTGGCTCCATCTCAATTTGGCTTTGCACAGAAATGTCATGTGTACAAAACCTGGCAGACTTTGAAATTTCACAAAGGTAATGGATGAGGGGAAACTGCATACTGCCTACCTAGAGTTGGCCAAGGCACTTGATAAAATACCCCATTTGGGCATAGTCAACAAACTTCCAGAACTAGGTATAAGCCCGTTTACAGCATGCTGGATAGCTAAGGTGGCTCACTGACTGGACCCAGATCAGAATCAGTGAGGCCACCTCCACAAAAAGCCCAGTCACCAGTGGAGTCCCCCACAGCTAAGCCCACTCCTCTTTGGCATTTACTTCTGAGATGTCAAAGCCAATGTCAGAGCCTTCTGGCTAACAAAGATTGTGAAGATGATTGAAAAAGTACAGTTTTGTACCTACCATAAATGTAGATGTTCGAGGATCCACATTGCTGCAGTCCTAACTATTGGGTAGTCCGCTGTCCAGTCGGCCCGAATACCAAAGTATATGGCTGACGTCGGTCAAGGCGCATTAGACTGACGTCAGTACGTCAGGGTACTAATGCGCATGACCGACGTCATATCCTCAGTCTTTTCTTGCCCCAGATGTCAGAAGACCCTAAAAAGACAAGGCCAATACCAAAAAAAAAACTCCAAACATACCTGCATCAAAAATATGTACAATATATACAAAAGTACCAGAATATAACCTCACCTACACAACCACCCCTAAACACAGAGGGGAAGGAGGGAGGGTAAATTGGACTGCAGCAATGTGGATCCTCGAACATCTACATTTATGGTAGGTACAAAACTGTACTATGTTCTTCATTCCACATTGCTGCAGTCCTAACTATTGGGTAGAATCCCAAAGCAGAGGTAAGGGAGGCTGGCAAATCATAAGGAAACAGGAGCTGACAACAAGCCTTGCAAAATAGCTGTGGCAAAACCAGCCCTAGACTTAGAGTAGAGAGGAAGGTGATAATGCTTAGAGAAAGTATGCACTGAACTCCAAGTAGCTGCCTCCAAAATATCCTTAGTTGCCACCCCCTTAGAAATGCTGTTGAAGTGGCAGTAGCCCTAGTGGAATGAGGCCTAATCCCAGCTGGAATCTCCTTGCCATGATGGGAATAACAAAATGCAATGCAAAACCCAATCCACCTAGAAATAGTTTGTTTTGACACAGGCTTGCCCTCGAACTCAAAGCAAAAGAAACAAACAACTGCTGAGACTGCCTAAAATCCTTAGTCCTGCTTAAATAATAACGCAATTGCCTGTGTACATCTAAAGTGTGCAAAATCTTTTCCCCTTTATTTTGGGGATCTGCATAAAAAGTAGGCAAATGAATAGTTTGGTTTAAAGCCACACTAGAAACCACCTTAGGCATAAAGGAAGGATTAGTACGTAATGATACCCTATCCTTATGAAAAATCAAAAAAGGCTCAACCGCCATAAGGGCCTGCAACTCAGAAACCCTTCTTGCAGAAGTAATGGCCAACAAAAAAGCAGTCTTCCATGACAAGTATTTCAAGTCAGCAGTAGCCGCAGGCTCAAAAGGTTGTAGAGTAAGTTTCTCCAACACAAAATTGAGATCCCAAGCAGGAGTAGGAGCTCTACGTGGGGGTCTTATATTCTTTGCCCCTCTAAGAAACTGCTTGAACAAAGGATGCGAAAACAATGGTGGATCACAATCATAGTGAGCTGAAATTGCTGCAGCATGAATCTTAATGGAAGAGAAAGACAAACCTTTGTCCAATAACTCAGTAAGATATTGAAGAGCCACACTCAAATTAGGCTCAGAAATCTCCAAATTGTTTGCTGCACTCCAAAATAAAAATCTCTTCCATTTTTCTGAGTACACCTTCCTTGTACTAGGTCTTCTGGCTTCCATAATCACATTTAAAACTTGTTGAGGAAGTTGAGACCTGCTGTGTTTCAAAACAGAATATGCCAGGCTGTTAGATGAAGAGAGTGGAGCTTGACATTGAGCAGGTGACCGTCCCTCTGAGACAACAGGTGTGGAATCAAAGGTAAAGGCCATGGAGGATTCCTTACCAGACTCCTTAGTAATGGGTACCAGTGTTGCGAGGCCAATCTGGAGCTATTAAAATCATCCTTGGCTTGTCTTGTCTGACCTTTAGGAGCACCTTTGGGAGAAGAGGCAGAGGTGGAAAGGCATACACATGAAGATTTTTCCAACTGAAAGAAAGAGCATCCACTTTCCAAGCTGTGTGATGAAACCTCTTTGTGCAAAACTTTGGCAGCTGGTGGTTTAGTGGAGAAGCGAACAGATCTATGTCTGGAGTTCCCCATGACACTGTCAATTTTTGAAATACATGAAGATCCAGTTTCCACTCGTGGGGATCCATGATTTGTCTGCTTAACACATCTGCTAAGGAGTTCTGTGCTCCTGGCAGAAACCTTGCCTGAAGAGTTAGTTGCAAGCTGAGCGCAGTCTCCCATAAAATCATTGCTTGCCTGCACAACGGGTAAGAATGTGTTCCCCCTTGTTTGTTGATGTACCACATGACAGTTGTGTTGTCTGTTAGAATCAACACCTGCCCTGGAAGAAGTAACTTCTTGAAAGCCATTAATGCAAACTGGACTGCTAACATCTCCTTCATGTTGATATGTAGATGCTGTAGTCTGGCAGGCCACTTGTCTTGTATCCACTTTCCATTTAGATGAGCTCCCCAAGCAATGTCTGAGGCATCTGTCGTTAGAATCTGACTCGCCTCTGGCCGGGTCACAGAGAGCCCCTTGTTTAGGTGACATTCCTGAGCCCACCACAAAAATTCCTTTTGAATGCAAGGTATTATTTGAATGACAGTGTCCAATTCCTGGCAGTGCTGTGTCCATACATTTTTGAGATACCATTGCAGCTTCCTCATATGCAGTTTGGCATTGGGAAGCACCAGAATACAAGATGCCATGAACCCTAAGGCTTGAAGGACTGTCCTTGCAGTCAGCCCGGACTGAAGAGATAGGTGATGGAAGTAACTGGAAAGATTCTTTTGTTTGTCCGGGGTTAAAAAGGCCATCTGGGCTGCTGTATTCAGTCTCACACCCAGAAAGCACATGTCTTGAGAGGGTACTAGACTGGACTTTATTTCGTTCACAGAATACCCTAGGCATCTTAGCACTGCTATCACATATTCCAAATGCTGTAAAAGGTCTTCCTTTTCTTGAGCCAGAATCAGGCAGTCGTCCAAGTAAGGATAGATTTGAATTCCTTTTAGTCTGAAGTAAGCTATCACTGGAGCCAGAACCTTTGTGAATACTCTGGGCCCAGTAGATAAGCCAAAGGGCAATGCAGAGAACTGAGAATGAGAATTTCCAGCTCGAAAACGCAGATACTTCCTGCAACTTAGTCTGATAGGCACATGAAGGTAAGCTTCCTTGAGATCTAAAGTTACCATCCAGTGATCTTTGCCCAGCAGAGGTAAAAGCTGTTGTAACGTCAACATTTTGAACTTGGGAATGTCCAGATAAGTGTTGAGGATAGATAAATCCAAAATTGGTCTCCACGTGTTCCCCTTCTTCGGTACTAGGAACAGGCGAGAATAAAATCCTAGGCCCCTTTCTGGCACAGGAACTGGCTGAATGGCCCCTATTTGGAGCAACGGAGAAATTTGCTTGTGAGCCTCTTGTCTTTGTAGAGGAGGAATGTCTGGCATGCCTTTGAAAGGAGGCAAGGTATGGAAATAAAACCTGTAACCGTGGTGAATGATATCCAGAACCCATCTGTCTTGGGTAATTAAATCCCAATTTTCTTTGAAAAGAGACAGCCTTCCTCCCAAAGGTGCTGCCAGGCGAGAATGTACTGGCAGCTGAAAAGGCAGGCCATTGGGTCTGTTTACGAAAGGACTGACCCCCCTGCCCTCACCAGAAGTCTGAGCAGGTGAACTCCCTGTTCTAGGCCTAAAAGAACCTTGAGCTCTGCCCCTACCACGTCTAGACCTACCCCTAGACTGGGAATCATAAGCAGGATATGTCCATCCCTTAGTAGGCCAATTTCTACTAAACCTTGGAGGCTGCACCTGCAAAAAATCCTTAACAGTTTGCATAGACTTAGCCTTGTCCTCCATTTTCTTTAAAACTGCTTCCACAGGCGAACCAAACAACACATCAGACTGTAAAGGAGCATCCAAAATCCTTGTCTTAACATGCTCAGCTAAATTCTGATCTCTCAACCAGGCGTGCCTACGAAGAACAGAACCAGTGGCAGCCACCCTCGAGGAGGCCTGCACAGCATCAAAACCACACTGCAAGGAATGCTTACCCACCTGTTCAGACACATGAACTAAATCCTGCAACTCTTTACACTCAATACCTTCAGCCAGAGCATCCACCTTAGACTTCAATTGTGAAAGGAGATAATTCTGATATTTTAACATGTGGAACTGACAATTCAATGCCCTCATGGCTAAAGTGGAAGAAGTATACACTTTCTTTCCCCATCTATCCAAAGCCCTTGCCTCTTTATCAGGAGGAACAGGATTTTTAACAACAGAAGCCTTCACACCTTTAGGCCCCTGAGAGACAGTTTCCGGGTCTGCCCTAGGACTCTTAAAAGATACTTATGAGCCTCAGGCACCCTATAGTACCTATCCGGTTTAACTGGGGCAGGAGGCAAAGAATCAGGATTCAGGGAAGCCTCTGCAAAAACATCTTCTACCACATTCAGAACAGGAGGTATAGCTAAAGGCCTATGCTGGGGTAAAAACAAGAATTCCCTAAGCCTCTTCCTGGAATCAGAGAAATCTTGACCTTCCCATTTAAAATGCTCCCTCATGGAATGCAGAGTCTCTGAGAATGAAAAATCCTCAGGAGGCGAAGCTGAAGGAGTAGAATCATCCACATCAGAATCAGAATAAGGAGGATACTCCTGCAAGTCTTCAGCCGAAGACTCAGAAGCCTCCGAACATTGCTCAAAACTCTCAAACTCAGGTTCCACCCTAGGCCTCTTATCAGGAGGGGGCATAGAACCTCTAATCATAGTAATCAAATCCTCTGCCATTTTTAGCATATGCTTCTTAGGTAAAGACCCTGACACACTCGGAGAAACCCCCACTGAAGCTAAACTAGGCCTGCCTCTTAAAGAAGCCTTGGAAACAGAAGGGGAGGCCCTAACCACCTTAGGAAGAGAGGGAAGAACAGCCACCTGAGAAGCCCCTTCAGCCTGGCCTACTTCCTGAGAGGACACATCCTGTAACAGTAAAGTCTCTCCCTGACACTCCAAAGAAACTCCTGGCAAAACCTCCGGCTCCACTGAGCCTTCTAAAGAACCGACGTCCGGGACTGTCGGTTCCTCCACTCTAGGCTTTGCTGCTTTATCCTTGCGCTTTTTGGCCGAAGCGGGCGTCGGAGCATCCGACGGCATTTTATAATTACAACGCTTCCCAAAAACTAACCTGGCACAGTCTAACCTTCTCTTAATAGTGCGTTTGTTAAATCTAGCACAAGAGCGGCATCCAACAACGTCGTGCTCAGGCCCTAAACAAGGTATACACAAAGTATGGTAATCCCTATGAGGTATCTGTTTCCCACAAGAAATACAGTTATTCACTTTTTCTGACATCCGGTTAAATACTGAGGCAAGAAAAACAAAATATTCCCAACGGGTACTTAGCCAACTTTGATTCGGTCTGAAACTCTGACTTCAGAAACTTTCAGAACGCCAACCTGCACTCGCAAAACTGCTTCTGCATCGGACCATGCGGCAAAAAAGACTGAGGATATGACGTCGGTCATGCGCATTAGTACCCTGACGTACTGACGTCAGTCTAATGCGCCTTGACCGACGTCAGCCATATACTTTGGTATTCGGGCCGACTGGACAGCGGACTACCCAATAGTTAGGACTGCAGCAATGTGGAATGAAGAACATCTGGGAGCAGTTAGTGAATCCCACAATATGAGAACATCCTTCAGGAAGGCCTAATACAGACAGGGTTCTGGGAACTCGTGTATATACTAACCTAGACTTCGACCAACATGTGTCCAAGGTAGTACGAAAATCTTCTATGTTGCTCAACTTATAAGCAAGGGCACAGCATCTAGGTATATAGATATCATACCACATAACCAGCCCTCATCAGGCCCATCAGAGTAGAATGCCCCTTTTGGTATGTACCTAACCGGATACATGCAGCAAGTGTAATGTCCATAAAGGCTCCTTACAAAAAATACAGGGGGTAAACTTCTTATGTTAATCACATCAAAGCCCTGTCTCTTTACTGAATATCACACAGACTTCTGAGAGATGATCTTTGCCTGGTACACAAGGCATTCCTGGAACCTGTTCTGATGAATCTTTTGCACATCCACAAAACAAACAGCATCAGAACTACTAAATTAAAAGACCTAAATTTTGCTTGCAACAAACAGGACATGTTGGAGAGGGAGAGACGTTTCTCAGGAAATTCCCATTCTCTGGAATAGACTCCCCACCCAGGTGAAGCAGAGTTCCTTCCTGTCCCTATTTAAGTGCAACTTGGACCTATGGATGGGTAATCAGAAATTCACTCCTTGTCTGGCTCCTATGTCTCTCATGGGTGTAGGGGCAGTAGTAAATCACCCCCCCCCATAAATCAAAATTATAGGTCACATTTGAGTTGCACAGCTAGGCTTTTAAGGTCTCTAGTTGTCATTAGCCTAGCATATATCTATGAACCTATAACAGTTACAGAAATACACTTGATGCCAAGTGCACAGTCACATTGGAGGTATACACCTCTGCATTAATCAAGGATTTCTACAATTTAGAATATTATAAAATGTTAAGTTATTATGGTTTTGCTAAGCTTTAAAATACTGAACAACCTCAAACAACCCTTTTCATGCTACAAAAGACATGGTTTAGTTCTCTATTCTAGTAAAGTAAGGCACTTACTCTTCATTTACATAACTGCTCTCTCTCTTCTGGCCAGCTACATGTATGGCAGTTGTTATTCTTCCCCAGGCTGTCCTACCCACGTGTATGGTCATTCTGACTGAAAACCTGCCATTTTAAAACGAACTGTAAATAGGAACATGTCCTTCCCTGAAAAGTAAAATGACTCAGGACTTGATTATAAGTTAAGAAGACAACCTCTGGTGCAGATATGGAAGCTTGCCCCAAAGAAAAAAAGTGAATTTAAAAACTTCAAAACTAGTACGGATACGCTGTAGATGGCACACAATTATCTATTGCTGTGTTTATCACTGGCTATGACAAACTACATAATTACTCTAGGATATCACCACCTTATGCACCTGGTATGCAGCTATGCAAAACAAAAACAAACAAAAAAGTGTAAACACACTTTTATGGGGATATGGAAAGGAAAGAGTAAAGCTTTTCAGATTATGTAAAAATGGTTTCCCATGCCCATGTTTGAAATAATAAAGACATTTATAAATTGAACCCACTAGGTATAGCTTTTGCACCTCCAAAACTCACTCTCTCACAGACCTTATTACAAAAAACATTTTAGAAAAACTCAACCGCCAACCATTTTAGCTCACTCTTCAATTATCATCTTAGCTTTCTTTAGTACAAGGGTCCCTCCAAACTTAAAAACCTTTAGGCCTGCAGCCAAATTTAACTTAGTCAGTCTGTGTTCTTTCCTTTTTAATGGAACCAGTTCATCTCTTTACAGCTTAGCTCCATGGTACAGAGGAGAGGATTGAAGGGGTGTGGCTTACTCACACCTCCTGAGGAGTAGGGAGGACTGCACTCACATTGGGGTCAGTGCCATTCTGCAGGTGCAGACCACAAAAAACACAATTTGTGCTTCATGGGAAGGGGCAGGGCTACTTTGGAGGAACATTCCTTGTGGAAATAAGGGGATGTCCTCCATGGTCAACCCAATGAATGTTCATTTTTGGCACTTCAATTGTGTGTAGGGGGATGGGGTAATAGTGAAAAAAAAAATGAAAAACAAAAGCGGATCCATACAGCTGCCTAAATGTTGGCTTCTCCTAGCTGACCCTCTCTGCATTAATGGAGAATAAATGTGCCAAATGATCAAGAGAGGCTGATGACCAGTAGGCAGCAGAGGCAAAAAATAAAAGAGGTTCCCTGATCTACCCAAGTAACAATGAAAATATCAAGGCAACACCTTTACTAAAATGCTTATTCAGCTTCAGAACTACAATTCTGCTCACTTGGCATACAAAACTTGGATGTCCAAAGAAATACCCCACCCATTACCATCAGCAATGAAGTGTGGAAACACTGAAAAGCTAGCCCACTAGAATTCCTGATGGACAGATTTATTTTCTTTACAAATGCTTCAAAAAGCCATCACATGACACACGGACAGGTTTCAGGAATGAATAAGCTGTTCTACATGGTACTTTTGGGACACTTAACTATCACCGAGGCTTGTACCTTAAAAAGTAAGACTCTTGGCACCTTATCCCTTAACTACTCTAAAACAGAACCCCCCAACCTATTTCTTCAAAAGTTGTTCCAAACTGCCCCTATGCATCACCCACCCACTTCATTACTTATTCCTCTGGCTCTGGAATTATTGGAAGTTCAAAACTACTGTAAGTCTTGCAACCATTGCAACTTACCAGTTCCTACCCTAGACTGTACCTCCTGTCTGAAGGGCAATTAAGCCTGGGGTGGAATTTATGAATACCCAGCCAATTATCCAGGATTTAGCTGTGCTGTGGGGTATATTGATTTACTGCCACAAGTACTTAACTGTGCTATTACAGATTAAGTAGTAATGTTATGCAGACAGGGGTGTGTGTGTGTGTATGTGCTCGACTGTGTGCACGTTTGTGTGTTACCACTGCTTGAACAAACCTCCAATTTCTGCTTCCAACAGGGTGTAACTACATTACTTCTTCCACTTCACGGTGACACTCCATTTCTCTTTCCTGCAAAATGAACTTCCACTGCTTCCTTTTACTTCCTTTAGGTGGAGGTCCATCACCCTTAACATTCTGTTTCAGGTAGATCACTGAGGATTACAGTAATGCCACTCAAGTTTCATAGTTATTTAATTTTTTTCAGCAAATCCCTACCCTTTTTATTTGTTAGGGAGCACTGTGATATGACAAACTGGTGTGACATGCAGTCAAAGATTAAGGCTTTCTATCCTTCAGAAAATACTTAATAGAAAGTTTCTAAAATAAAAAGCTTTGCAAGCATACAAGCAAAAACAATTAAATCTTGTTACTGATCTTTTGGTCTCTGTCTCTGCTCCTGACCTAAAGATATGTGTGTGTGTGTGTGTGTGTGTGTGTGTGTGTGTGTGTGTGTGTGTGTGTGTGTGTGTGTGTGTGTGTGTGTGTGTGTGTGTGTGTGTGTGTGTGTGTTGTTTACATTTGGTTTCACTGTATGGGTTTTGACAACAATGAACCAAGATACATTTCTGGTCAATTATTTATGAATGTATTCAATCAATTCTTATGCAAATTTCTAAGGTGTACAGTCACGTTAAGTGGCTCTGATGTTTTTTGCATGCGTGTGCATGCACAAAAACACTTGTTCCCGCTACCCACAGTCATTGTAGTGTACAGTTGTAAACAATCATTATATGAGTCATGTTCTTTGTGTATGATCCTTGGTTTCCTTGTTTTGTTGATGGTTGACAGTGTGTGTTATTTGGCTGTGAATACTCTGGACAACATGAAGTCTAGGAAATTAAAATGGTAAGAACTTAATACATTTTTAATAAAGCTTTTGTTGTGAAATGCACTGTGCTGGGCTAAAACAGTCTGTCTGGTACTTAGTGCAGATGAGTAAGACTATGAACTGCTTCTGTAGTGTCTACTGCACAACTTTGTCCAGATCACTTTGCTAGCCAGTGCTCCTGGGCAGTCCCAGAAAAGGGAATCAAGGGGGTGTCCCAAGCTGTTAGTAAATGCACTGCACATCTGCCTTTTGTTTTTTTTTTCCCCCAAAACACCTTTACTGAATTATCACTTGTGACACAGGCAAATTAACATTCATATAAAACTAATCAAACTATATTAACATAAACATTACACTTCACATATACTGCTATATATCATAGAAACTAAGCAATATTACATAAAATTGTTCAATTCCTGCCTTTTTTTTAAACAAACATCTTCATTAAACCATCACTTACTACATATACAATCATACATTTAAGTGAAAATAAACCATAAAGACACAATCTTATTCGCAAGCATTTTACATCACAAAGCATACGGACACGCCCAGCTGCATAATCTACCCCATCTTTCTCAAACATTACATAGCTCATTTAAATCCTGCTGCCTTTTAGGCCTTCTCATTTTGCCCAAGTAGTTTGCTCCTACTTTTTTCTAAAGATCTCAGTTCTAAAAGATCTCAATTCTAGCTGTTTTATCTCTCTTACAACATTGACTACTTCCAGTATAGCTGGTTTAGATTTTGGATTTCCATTTTCTAGTAATTGCTTTTTTTGGCAGCCACCATTATTAGAAACAACAAGGCCTTACCATGTCTAGTCAATTCCGATTCTGTATCATAGTTCAGAAAAATCATCTCCCTCAGACCAATCTGCCCACACAGCATCTCTGAAAGTCCATCTTATCAGGGAATCCTTAAAGTCCACCAACCCACTAGACTCCCAGAAAATATGTTCCCAATTACCTCTTTCTTCCTCTTCCCACTCAACATTTACCAGAGGATAAATTCTCTGGAGTCTACTTGGAGGTATAAAAATATCTATGTACACATTTCTAGATAAAATCCCAATTCTTCTATCTTTTGTTGCATATTTGGGAGACATACATATATCCTCCCATTGTTTCTTTGTGAATTGCTTATCCATTCCCTCTTCACAATCCGTTCTAACCTCCTCTGATTCTTATAGTTATTGTGCAATATTTCATATGCTCTACTAACTATTCCTTTTTTAATGGCAGCCTCTGTTCTAGATTCTATTAAAAAACTCTACCAGTGCTGGTCTTCTGTTTAGGATCCCTCCATTTCTTTCTCTTTGCCTATACTCTGATAGCAATCTCTGATGGGGAAGGCAATCTCTCACCTGCAGTCCAAATAAATTCTTGGTGGCTTCCAATTTCTATCATCTTTCCCTCTCTATTTGCTCCCAATACCCTGGTTCCTTTCCCACTTTCCTCAAATAAATTCCAGCTCCCTCTTGCCTAGTTTGTATCCCTAATTGCAGTCATCCCTATCATCAGAATCTCCTTTCTCCATTCCCATGTTGGTTTAGTTCTTAGAATACTTTCTGCTACCTTGTGGATATAATATTCTGCAGGACTACTGTTAGTCTCCTTAAAGGCCTGCATCCAAAATCCCAGTCTCTCCTTGAGCTTCGTCCTTGTTCCATCATCCCTTTCCACTTTGAAATATAGTTTTCTGCTTGTGCTATGTATAGGAGTCTTAACTGTATAGCTCTGAAATACCCCTTCAAAATGGGTAACCCCAATCAGCTTTGTTCTACTGGAAGAATCAGCTTATCTCACTTGACTCTTGCCATCTACCCCCTCCCAGATAAAGTCCTTCAGCTCTATTAATTGCTACCCACAACTTCTCCTCGGATTTATAAAAATATGCCTGACCTATATACAAGACTAAAGAGACTAAAAACATTTTAACTGCTTGCATCTTACTATCCATATAACAAAGCTTCCATTTTCTCAGTTTTTGTATTATCTTTTTAGCGTCTTCCCACATATCCTTTTCTACCACACTAGAATCATTTTTAATCCATACTCCTAAATATTTCATTTTATCATGTCCCCATAAATATGGGTATTCCTGAACCAGTTCATGTCTGGGTACATAATTAACCACTATTGCCTTTGTTTTAGCTGTATCCCCAAAAAGATGCAAAACTTGTCTCAAAATATTCAACATTGTAACGTCTTTCTGGTTTTGTCAGGTAAAAAATATCTGCAAATAAAGCCAACTTTTCTTGACTACCATATCAATTATATCCTTGAATTTCTGAGTCCCATATTTTTTTTTGCCAATGGTTCTAAATATAATGCAAATAAAGGGAAAGAGGACATCCCTTCCTGGTTCCTCTGCTCAAACAGAAATCAGAGAGGACCCCACCCACTTTAATTTTAGTCTCCGATACCTCACATATTCTGCTAATCCACCTTATAATTTTTTCAGGAAAATAAAATGGTTTCCATTGCCCTGCTCATAAAGTCCCAGCTTACCCAGTCAAATGCGTTCTCTGCAACAAGACCCACCAACAACAATGGTATTTTCTTACATTCTGCTTCCCTCTGGCTCATCAGTGTTCTATTAATGCTGTGAAATGTTTGCCTCTCCTCCACAAAAGCTCACTGATACATATCAAACAGTTTTAGCATTACTTTGCCATTTTTTTAGCCATCATAGATACAAACACTTTATAAGCATGGTTTACTATTGAAATGGGCCAGTATGAAGGTGGACTTGATGGATCCTTACCCTCTAGATATTACAGCTACCACTGCTTTCTTCCTGGATGGCGGTACTTCTCCTCTTAACATATAATTGAATAAAGCCTTCCAGATCTTGATAATTTTTCCCTACCTTCCAAACCTCCACAGGAGTACCATCTATTCTTGGGGACTTTCCTGTAGATTGGCTATACATCACAATTTTTTTTCTCCTCTCCCCCTATCCTGTTAGTAATTGAGCCTCATCTGCCTCTAACCTTGGCATATTTTAATTCTTCCATAAACATTTCTATTTGCAATTTTCCTTGATTTTCATATTTCTCTGCTTTATAGAGACTCTCAGAATTTCCAAAATATTTCTAATACCTCTACAGGATCTTGTCACCTTCTTTGTTATAGTCTCCCTAAGTTTGGCGACAGCCCTTTCTACCTTCTGTTGCCGCAGTCATTGTGCTAAAAGTTTCTGTGCTCTAGTCGTATCAAAAAACAGTTGCTTAACACCAATCTTTCTAAGCTTGTGCATATTATCGCGGTAATCCCCTTATATTCTTGCTTCGCATTCTGCAGTTGAATCTCCTCGTTCTTTGAGATTCCGTCTGTTCTGCAATACTTTGGAATTTGTCAATCCCTCTATTCTTGTTCCTTTTTAATCATAGCTCCCTTTCTTTTATTTCCACCCTATTTTTAAATGCCACCTTAATTTTATTCCACTCCCTAGCTATATTTCAGAAAAGATGTCTATCCTCCAACAGCACCTGAATAATCTCCACTACTCATTCCTTGAATTCCTCTCCTTTCAACAGATAGGTGGGAAAGCGCCAATGTCTCATTTTTATGTCATTACCCTGTGTTTTTATTTTACCTATTATTGGCACACGATTTGAAAAAGGTATTGGGTGGGTATCAAGACCTTTGTCACATGTTCCTATGAAATGTAAATTCTATCTAGCCTAGCCCAATTTTTATATCTTGGGGAATACGTAAATTCACTCCCAACTCCTATTACTGAATTTACAGCTTCCATGCCAAAGATTTTAATTACTTTCTTCAAAAATATACCTTCCTTTGTTGTATTTTCCCTTCTGGGCCCCCCCAGATACATGTTCACTGCTGCAAATCAAGTTTCAGTCCCCACCTAAAAGTAATACTCCTTGCTGAAAACTGATTTCTCCCAGAATTTTCTTAAGCTCCATTACAGCAGTTTTAGGTGGAATGTAAATGCATGCTAGTGTAATCTTCATCCCTTGCCAGTAGCCCCTTAGCACTACAAATCTGCCATTACTATATTTGTCTATCACTTGGAGCTCCTCTTTTCCTTTGTCCCAGGTATTCTGCTTAACAACCATCCTGAAAACCTTTCTTTATCAAATTCACATGTTCAAGTTCTTTCTAAGAGTGTCTCCTGTGATACAGCTATTTGCACTCTAAATGTTTAATATGGTTCACTATTCTTTCTTGTTTGTATTTATCTGAGAGTCCATTTACATTTAAAGACATTAAAGAAAGCATCATTGTATTAAAGTCATTATTCCACCTTTTATCTGCAACACCTTTTCTGATAAATATCTAGTTCCAGCTTGTGTTACACGCATACACTATTTGGCAGGTTGAACTTTTATACAGTTATTTCTTAGCATATACATTGGAGCTTTTGTTTTACTGAAAGCCCTTAAACAAAACAAAGCCACACCCCAATATCCCCTAAAACAAATTAATACTCGCACACAAAACTATGTACACCTTCAAATACTGAACATTTACCCTCCTAATAGGAGCAAAAGCCCCAAACTGATGCCACACTCAGACTTGAGTTAATCTAAAAGAAATGTCATACATGCCAAGATGCATGGTGCAGCCTGTGCTTCTAAGGGATGATAGTTTTTTTTCTCAACTTTATAGCTCTCCCAGCTGGGAAAACCTAATGTTTTCTGAGAACATTAACCATCTTGGGAAAGCCCCTGAATGCTTTCAGAGATTATTATCTCTTAGCCAATTTATTTTTTCTTTTCTTCCCCCTCAGCCAATCACTCACTCCCCACCAGACTGTAGCCAGTTGCTATTTCAGACCGTCTCCATGAAGACATAAGAACCAGGCACCAGTTTCTCTATCAGATAGTTTCCATGGAAACAAGATCAGCAGCTGCAGAATTGCTACTGAGCTTACATGTATTTGCTAGAAAAAAGAACTCATAATATTCAATGTTCTTTTAATTGCTCTCTCTTAAAACTTGCTAATCAAAGGTATTTAATACAGTCATTTCCCCATGCAAGAATGAGGAAAAGCACATTCATTTTTCTTTTATCATGCTTTTTAAACGGGCATTTTTATACACTACGGTGCCTACATTTCTTAAAACTGAACAAGAGATTGAGAAGGGACAAAGAAAAGGGAAAAAAATGCCAGCACCTGTTTTCAATCTCCATTACACTTAAAAATAACTGGAAAAAAACTTTACTTTATAGCATGTAAAGAAAACCACATGCCACAAAATTGGTACTATTTAAGAAAAAAAAGATTTACTTACAGTTGGCTTTCTCCCTCCTCTTGCCCTGCCCAAAGCACTTTTCTGAACATTAAGGACAAGAAGTAAGGCATATGCTTTAGAGTTCCCCACAAGTCCAACAAACTCTGACAAAGTCCAACATTTCTAGATTTTCTTGTTCTATCATATTTCACAAATACTGCAATGCATTCCCATTACTAAGCTATTTTCTTTTTATTACTGTTCATCTCCGAAATCCTGTCTCATTTTCAACATACTCTCAATTCTTCTAGTCAACTCTCAGGGTGTATATTACAACGTCGAACTCACGGGAGTCTGAACATTATAATATCGAACCCAAATGTACGAAATAGCAAAGCCACGGCACACCGATTTTTTCCCCAGGGCTTTACTATTTCTTCCACTGTGGTGCGATCTCAGCATTTGTATATTTAAGTAGGTGGGGTGTGGGGGGCAAAGCCCCCCACATTAGTTCAAGTTTAAAGTGCAAGTGTTTTATTTTTTTTGTACCGGAACAGTGATTTTTTTTTTTCCTGGGGAAAAAAAATCACTGTTCTGTGCTTTCGGACTTCTTGGGTTTCGAACGTTGTGGTTCGATATTACACCGTTCAAACTCCTGTGAGTTCGATGATGTAATATAGACCCAACTTTCATGCTTCCTTCTTTCTCTCCATTTTCCAATGGAAATTTTGAAACCGTTTCACAGGTACAGTCCCTCTGTGGTCTTTATTACCAGAACAAGCAGCAGCATCTCTTGTTTCACAACTTACTTTTTGTTGGACAAACATTTGTATTTCCTCCTTAGCATGTACTTCATCAAAAAATGATTGGGTCCCTCCAGGGAAGAAAACCTTGAAGACAGCCAAGTACAGAAGTTTGAATCTCACACCCTCATCTCTACATTCCCTGAATAGTGGAATAAATTTGATCCTCTTCTGCCTGGTGTACAATGAGTAATCATTCTCCACAAACACTCTGCTGTCTCCCACTTTTAGTACTTTGTCCTTCCTCCGCAATTTTGTCAGAATCAACTCCTTCTGCTGGTAGGATTGCATCTTTACTATTACAGGTCTAGGTTGCTTTCTTAGCCAGGTTTGGAGCATACACAATGTGCCCTTTAAACTAAACTCCCATTGTGGAATACCAGTCCAGTGGCTTATTTGTGCTTTCATAAAATTAATGCAGTCTGTTCCTTCCAGCTTCTCTGGTGCAGCTGAAAATCTCAGGTTTTCCTAAGTACTCCAGCCTCTAATTCTATTTTTTGAAACATCTCTTCCTGAGCAGTCTCATATTAAGACAGCCTTTCTCTTTATTTTACCCTCCGATTGTTGATCATTTTATCTGAAAATCTGTTTAAAGCTTCTTCCATTTATTTCCAGCCTTTTGTCATTTATGTTTATGTACTCCATCAGTGTTTTATTTACTTTAACCAGGTCTGTATGCAGTGGTCTTGTATCTTCCTCTAGGTGACTGGAAATCATGTCTGAAGGTTGCATTGCTTTTTGATGAAAAACTGCAGAACTCTCCCCAGCCATTGTTTCTTGTTCACTTCTTGTAGCATATTTTTTCCAGGTTTTCTGCATTTCTTTATTACTGGCATCCAGGCAGTGCACTTACTAACCAGTTACTGAAATCTGAAATTATTATAACATCTGTCTAGGCTGCCAGTGGGTATTATGCATTACAATATTTAGTACTCTCATTGTTATTCTTATTTTTACTTTTTCTAACAAACTATTTGATTTTAGTTTAAATGGAGGTTACATTTTTATGTATTGACAAAGTTTGTTATTGTTGTAACAGCATCAACTTGTTAAATTGATACACAGAATTTACCTATTTTTATAAAAACAACACTATTTTGTGTTGTCACTAATTCTAGTGGTGATGCATAAAACTTTTGTTGGTTGATTGGTTTACTAGCATCATGTGACTTTTGAACAAAGTTTTTAAAAAAAAGAGACTTGCAACTTGGATGGTATCTGAAGAAGTTACTGTATTCTTGGTGACGAAAAGCACTTTATTAAAAAGTTATACATTTCATTATTTTCTTTGGGCTTGAGGTCAACTCGTTTGGATATTTGGTTACCCATAAACAAGTCTACTGGCCTTCTCTGACGAGTTTCTGTTTTCACACTGGGAGAGCTAGAATTAAGCTGTTACTCAATGTACAGCCATCTTCTGCACATTCGTCTTTTGAATTCTTACATTCTTTAAACAGACATTAATTAGTGCTTCATTATATGCGATTTGATTACAAGTTCCAGCATGTGCCTTGTAGTTTAATGGGGTGCCAGAATCAGTTTCAGTGTAGAAGTTTACTGTTGCTATGCCAAGTCCTCTTTCAGTGGAAGAATGTTTTACTTAGGAAAAGGCCATAAGTGTTTTTTGCTGTAAAATTTGAAATAACAGTTGCAAATTAAATCCAAATCTCAGTGATCACTGAAAAAGTAAAAAAGAAAATAGTATGTAAACGGACAGGTTTGAACAGTATTTTGTAGAAATTAGGAAGAGAAAGCCAAGTAATGGCATAATGGTATGGCTAAAGAGAAGACTGGTCCATTAACTTACCTAGAGCCCAATTTGGCCATGATCTGGCTGTGGACACTGTACAGTTAGACAAGTGCTAAATACAAGGGGACAATGACCTTTTACAACTGGATGATATTCCCTTGGAGATCAGCTGCAGTAAGCAGATGGATTTCCTGATAATTGTTGCTAAGTGGTGATCAAAGGAGAGGGAATTATTCACCCAGTTTCCGATGTCTCTACCTACCTTTTAATATGAGGAGATGGTTTGTCTGCCAGATGTGAATGTTGCACTTCTTGGGATTTAAGTCCCTTTCCAATACACCAGGCATATACAAGTACAAGTTTCTGCTGGAAGGCTTCTGTGCCAGCAGTCATCTGCTAATTTTGCTGGCCACAGATTTTGGTTACTTAGTCTGTAGGTCAGAAAAGTAAAACTAAATAAAAGCAGTCCTAGCACTAAACCCTGTGAGACACCACTGGTCACCTTCATGTTCTATGATGTTGCCCTCTCATCTACACCATGTAGGCCGTCTTTTAGCCAATTTTCTATCAGTCTTACCACGTAGGGGGTCACTTGTAATACACCTAGTTTCTTAATTATGCTAGCATGGGGAACAGTGTCAAATGCCATGGCCAAAGCAAGGTAAGCTGTGAATAGTGTGTGACTGCTGTCAACAGCTCAAGTTCCATTTGAAGTTTACCAGGTTCATTAGACAAGATCTACTATTTACAAAATCAAAATTCTGCAGATCTGGCCTGATGAGATTTTTAATGTCAATGTTAGTCAAGTCTGTTACATGTTCCATGGCCTTATGAGACTCATTAGGATGACAGGTCAATAGTAGGGCCATCCCCAATGCTGTACACCACACTTCTGGGACTGACCCTGCAGCTAGGCTCAGATTAAATAGCTTACAGAAAACTTCCACCAGGACATGTTTAGTACTATTTAACTTACAGCTTGGCATGTTACCTGGTTTCCAAAGGAAGGGATCTTAGTCTTGGACAGGACTTTGAGTGCATGTTGGGGGGGGGGGGGGGGTGAGACATATAGGGATCAGAGTCAGATGCCTACCTCAGGAGTGAAATCTGCACAAAATTTGATAGTGTACTGGCAGTGTCCTCCAGTTCTGAATAGGCTTTGCCATTTAGTTATGCACACTGCTAAATTAGGTTTCTTATTTTTCTAAGCAAGAAGGATTTGCATTTGTCCTTGGCTTTGGAAGTCAACCTAAGTTATTGGGCTGCCTTAGTAAATCAAACACTTTTAAATTATTAGTCAAATTCCTAACATTTTCCTTGATTCTGTTCCTATTAGGAGGGTTACACTTCATTATTTGAAGATGTACATAGTTTTTATGTGCTTAAATTAATGGGTTTTGGGGGACTTTTTTGAGGGTTTTCATTAAAACAGTCTTGTAAAATGTGACCGGTTCAAATGGAGATGCCAAAAACTGTATAAAAGTTAAACCTGACAAACATTAGTGGGAGTGCATGTAACACACAAGCTGAAAATAGACATTTAAAAAAGCAGTCATATACAATACGTGGAAATAACTTATGACAGATACACTAAACATATTTTGGAACATGAATGGCCTCACAGATATAGACAAAAAGGAAGAGTACGGAATTATATTAAGAAATGCGAGTGCAAACAGCAATGCTACAGGAGACATTTGGAAAGAAGTCAACATGTGAATTTAATAAAGAAAGGATTTCAGGATGAATATTCAGCAGAATATCAGGAAGGAAAAGGGGAGTACTTGTACTAACTGCTAGAAGTGCTCCAACAGTGACAGAAGAGGGGGAAAAAAGTTAGCAATAGTATTTTTGTGGTAGCAAGGGGTTATCGGCAAGGGAGGAATATGCTGGCATGTACTTGCATTCCATCTAACATTGCTATTATGGAGCTTTTTGGGAGAAATAATCAGCTTTCGGCAGGCAATATTACTTATTGGTTGGGACTAGAACTTGATTTGCAACAGTGAGAATGTACCTGGGTGACAAAGAAGGTAAATTTCTGAAGAAATTTATGAAAATATTTGGTATGTTTAATTCAGTAGTAGAATCTCAAGACAGAATTTACATATTATTCCCCAAAGTACAATAACTGAGCTAGAGTATACAAATTGTATTTCGCAGGTAAATATTTCAGATCATGTGCCAATAACAGACAAGATAAAAATACAGGGTAATGAAGTAAAAAAGAGACATGAATGCTTCCCCACCTACCTGTTAAAGAGAGGAATTTAAGGAATGGGTAGTGGAAATTATTCAAGAGTTAAGGAAGATAAAAATTTCTGCAGAAGTTATAGCTAGTGAGTGGCATAAAATGAAAATGGAGTTTAAAAATATGGTAGAAATAAAAGAAAAGGAGATCTGGTTAAAAAGCATCAAGCATTATTTTGAGGGTCTGATACAGGTTAAAGTATTGCAGAATAAGGAGAACCTCAGTATGATGCCCCCACCACCTCTGGAACAGTAAATCAAGGTGCCTCAATCCTCACTACTGGCACCAGTGGGGGGGCATTCACGAGGGGGAAAACAGGTACACAGTATTTCCAGATGCAGCTCTCTGCATCAAGTACAATCAAGCACAATTTCCCTTACGAGCAAACAGGGAGGACTAGGGCTGGTTTCTCCCTCTTTCTCCAAATCCCCAATAAGACTCCCCACTGCCACAGCTAGAGTTGAGATCTCAGCTGAGTGTCAAAGCAAAGACCTCCAGAACCCTGTATGCCCAACCAGTGCTTCATGTCCCTGCCAAAGTAGCTGACACAGGTTAAGTAGCTATCCCCCCTTCTGCCCAGGCTATAAGGTAGTTACCACCGCCACCAGACACTCCTGCCAGTTACTTTAAAGCCCATACAAAGGTACCCAATACACTGAGTGAAATTCATATTAACACAAATGATAGTTTAACCAAACAGCAAGGCTATTAGGAGTGGCCCACACAGTGGCACCAAATAAAAAAGCAAATACTCTCAAAACGTAAATATCTCTACAAAGATCAGCCACAATGAAAGGTTTAAATATATTTAATAAATAAAAGAACAAGACAATATTAAATATCTATTCACAGTGAGAGTTCAAAACCACAGGAAATACTTAAAACGTTGAAGGACAAGCTCTGACAAAAAGAATATCTAAACTAAGCTTCACTATATTCCTGGCTAAATCTAAGAGAATTACTGTTCCCTACTTACTTAACAGAGCAAGGCAGGTGATGTGACGAATGGTCATTGTTGTAAGGCCCAAGACATAATGCAGAATGCTCTGTCTCAGTAAGAGACATCTCAAAATAATATCTAAAATATTACTTCTGGGATAGCTTGGAGAAGGACATCACTTCTGGTCATCTGACTTCTAGCTCCCATGCAAACACCCAATGTTGGAAGCTGGCAGGATTCAGCACCTACCTGCAAAAATACACACAAGGGCTTTTGCTCAGATCTGTGGCAGGTGTTGGAAGTCATAAAACAATTTCATAGCTCAAGAGTAGTAATTAGTTCACCCCAAAGACAATACAGGAAACTTCCTAGCACAGACTCTCTCTCTGGTTGCACTGAAACCCATGAGATTGTATCTTTATGGCCTAGCCCGTAAAGCGATTTAATTTCTGATGTATTTTAAAGTTTGCTGAACTGAGGTTAACCTTTCAGTTTCCACTGCTAAAACATATACATTTAAACAGTTACAATAGTGCATGTACATTTCTGTTCCATCAGGTAGAGCATACTGTGGATACATTTCCAACACAAGCACTTCACAAATACTTTTTCAAGACAAACATCTGTACAAATCAGTTTGATATACACATGACATACAGTTATAATACATGTGTGGCACAAGCATCTTGCATAAATCAATTTGATATTCACAAATGACAATTATTTACAAAATTCCAGCTAGCTGTGCTGGCACTACCTCTTATTATCACACTCAGAAAAAGAGGCACAGCTGCACAGTGCTAAACAGAAAATAAGGGAGTATCTGGATAACAGTCATGAACTTGGAAAGAATGCTGTTAAGCAACCGTTTTTTTTTTTAATAACTCCACAGCACAAAACTTTTTAGCACAACGACTTAGGCAACAGAAAGTACAAAGGGCCGTTACCAAACTTAGGAAGCCTATAACAAGAAAAATAGGCAGAGAGGTATTAGAGATAATTTGGAAATTTTATGAAAATTTGTATAAAGCACAGGAATGGGGAAATCATGAAAAATCACAAATGGAAATATTTGCAGAAGACTTATGCCAAGGTTACAGGGACATACAATCAAACTGCAGGAAAGTCTCCAAAAATAGATGGTTTTCTTGGGGAAGTTTGGAAGCTAGGTGGGAAAAAAGTGAAAAATCTGAAAGATTTTGCTTAATGTCATTTTAAAAGGAGGGGAGTAACCAACATCCTGTAAGAAAGCTGCAGTAGCTGTAATACCTAGAGAGAGCAAGAACTCATTAGACCCAGCTTCGTACAGGCTCATTTAAATTTAAAAGTACAGTTGTGTACATTTACCATAAATGTAGATGTTAGAGTGTATTCACTGTTGCAGTCAACACATTTGGGTTATCTGCTTGCAGTAGCCCTCAGTCGGCCTGATTAACAAAGTCTTGGGTCCTGCATCGGTTACTGTCTCTTCTTCCATGACATCAGGTAGTTAGGGGTATAAAACATGCAGCAGACACCATTACATCAGTTTTTCTTGTCCCAGAGGTCAGGTACCCCCATAATGGGAAGCAATACATTAAATATAAATATATACAAGGATATACCTCAAATAAAAAAAGCAAATACACCAAAAAGCTTTTAAACATAGTAAAGGAGAGTAGAGGTATAAACAAGAAAAGTCAGGGGGCTGGAGGGAGGGTAACCAGGACTACAGCAGTGAATACACTCGAACATCTACATTTATGGTAAGTGTACACAACTGTACTACGTTCTTAGTGTTTCACTGTTGCAGTCAACACATTTGGGTAGATTCCCAAAGCTAAGGATGGGAGAAGGAATTTAGAAAGCATTAGGACCAGTTATATTGCCCTGCAAGACAGCAGTGGCAAAGCTGGCTCTAGATTTAGAGAAAATTGGCAAATGGTAATGCTTGGTGAAAGTATGCACAGAGCTCCATGTAGCAGCTTCTAGGATGTCCCTAGCAGGGACACCTCTGAGAAAGGCTGTAGAGGTAGATGCAGCCCTGGTTGAATGGGGTCTGATCCCCTGTGGGATAGGTTTTCCATGGTGCTTATAGCAGAAATGAATGCAATGGCCTATCCATTTAGAAATGGTTTGCTTTGAAATAGCCATCCCCCTCTGTCCCTGCAGCAAAAGCCACCATCAGTTGTTCAGATTTCCTTTGAGGTTTAGTCCTGTCCAAGTAAAATTTAAAGTTGTCTGTGCACATCTAAGGAGTGCAGTATCCATCCCCCCTTGTTCTGTGGATTAGGAAAGAAGGTTGGCAAATGGATGGACTGATTAAGAGCCACACTGGATACCACCTTGGGCATGAAGGAGGGATTGGGTCTGAGGGACACCCTGTCCGCATGAAAGATGATGAAAGGCTCCACTGGCATAAGGGCCTGTAATTCAGATACCCTCCTTGATGAAGTGATTGCTAAAAGGAAGGCCGTTTTCCAAGAAAGGAATTTTAAATCTGCACTAGCAGATGGCTCGAAAGGAAAAAGAGGGAGTTTCTCCAATACAAAGTTAAGGTCCCAGGCAGGAGTTGGAGCTCTCCTGGGTGGTCTTAAATTTTTGGCCCCTCTGAGGAACTGCTTGAGTAGTGGATGAGAGAAGAGGGGAGGTTCTGTGTTATAATGAGCTGAAATGGCTGAGGCGTGAATTTTGGAGGAGGAAAAAGAAAGGCCCCTGTGAAGCATCTCAGTCAAGTATTGTAAAATCTGAGGTAAGTTGGGCGCTGCTGTGCTCATCCTTAGAGACTGGTTCCAGGTACAGAATCTTTTCCATTTTTCAACACAAGATTTTTTCGTACTAAGCCTCCTCGCCTCTAAAATTATATCCATCACTGGTTTACTGAGGGAAGGTAAAGGACAGATTAGGTAAATTAACCAGGCTGCTAGGTTCAGGGTTTGAAGCTCAGGGTACCGAATCTGGTTCTCCTGCTGAGACAACAGGGTAGGGGTCTGAGGCAAGTGCCATAGGGCCAACAGTGACACACTGCGCAAGAGAGGGTACCAGTGTTGGCGTGGCCAGTCTGGTGCAATCAATATCATCCTTGGTTTGTCCTGTTTGATCTTTAGTTGTACTTGGAGAGGAGAGGCAGAGGAGGAAAGGCATAAACTGACAGTTTTTTCCAACTGAAGGACAGAGCATCCACTTTCCAAGCTTGTTTGTGGGGAGTCCTTGTGCAAAATTTGTCTAATTGGTAGTGCTGGGGGGAGGCAAACAGGTCTGTATCCAGGCTCCCCCATTTGTTTGTCACCATGCTGAAAGTCTTTGGCTCCAGTTTCCACTTGTGTGGGTCCATGAGGTTTCTTCTTAGTCCGTCTGCCAGTGTATTTAGTTTTCCTGGCAGGAATTGAGCTTGGAGATGCACTTGGTAGCTCAAGGCGGTGTTCCACAGTGCCATAGCTAATCTGCAGAGGGGGTAAGAATGGGTACCCCCTGCTTATGTACCACATAACAGTGGCATTGTCCGTCTTTACCATTAATTGTCCTGGAAGAATGTGGTCCTTGAACACTGTCGGAGCATTCTGTACAGCCAACATTTCTTTCTGATTGATATGCAGGTGCATTTGACTTGGGTTCCAGTTGCCCTGAATGCACTTCCCTGCCAGGTGAGCCCCCCATGCATAGTCTGACGCATCTGTTGTTAGGGTTTGGGCGGCAGGGGGTAGAGTGAATGGTAGTCCCTTGTTTTGGTGGCAGGCCTCTGCCCACCAAAGGAACTTGAACCGTAGGCAAGGTATGACCGGAATCATTGCTTCTAGAGCCTGAGAATGTTGACACCATACGCTTTTTAGATACCATTGTAGTTTCCTAATATGCAGTCGTGCATATGGAATTAGAAGAATGCAGGAGAATTAGAAGAATGCAGGAGGCCATGAACCCCAAGGCTTGCAGTATTTGCTTTTCAGGTAGCAGTTTTTTTGTGGCCACTAGCTTGAAGTAGGTTGTCAAATGAATTTGTTTCTCTGGCATGAGGAAAGCTATCTGGGAAGTTGTATTCAAGCTTGCTCCCAGGAATATAATTTATTGACAGGGTACCAGGCGAGATTTATTTTCGTTTATGGTGTACCCCAGACAAGTTAGCACCCTCTGTACAAAAGCCAGATGATTCAAAAGTATGTCCTGGCTTTCTGCCTGAATTAGACAATTGTCCAGGTATGGGTATATCTGAATATTTCTTTGCCTGCAAAATGCAATGACTGGAGCTAGGCACTTTGTGAATACCCTGGGCGCAGTAGATAAGCCAAAGGGCAGTGCAGAGAACTGATGGTGCATGTAGCCTGCTTTGAAGCGTAGGTATCTTCTGCAAGATTCCTGATTGGAATGTGCAGGTATGTTTCCTTTAAATCAAGTGTTGCCAACCAGGCATCTTTGCCTAGCATAGGAGGTAACTGGTGAAGAGTTAGCATCTTGAATTTTGGAATCGCCAAAAAGGTGTTTAAAGTAGACAGGTCCAGGATAAGACGCCATGAACTGTCTTTTCTGGGTACAAGGAAAAGTACAAACCTTGTCCCTTTCCCTCTTCTGGTACAGTTTGAATAGCCTTTATGCTTGAGAGAGAGTACTTGCTTTTGAGCCTCTGCCCACTGATTTGGGGGTAGATCTGGCCAACCGTTTGGGGTTGGTAACGTGTGGAAGTGAAATCTGTATTCTTGGGAAACTATATTTAAAACCCATTTGTCCTGGGTAATGAGTTCCCAGTTTTTTGCATGTAGAGCAATCTTTCCCCCAAAGGGGCAGTCAGTTGAAAAGTTCTTGTAAGTTTTAAAATTAAGTCACTGAGACAGTTTACCATAGGGGGGAATTTTACTACTCCCAGATTTGGAAGAGGGGGCCCCCAATGCTTAGTCCTGTGCGTACCCTGGGAATGAAGCCTGGGTGCTCTTTTGAATCTGGGTTTGGACTGAGAAGGCCTGGAGAAGGCAGGAAAGGACCAATTCTTAGAGGGCCAATGCCTACTAAATCTTGGAGGTTGCACTTGTAAAAATCTTTAACAATTTGCATAGATTTAGCTTTTTCTCTATCTTTTTGAGAACAACTTCTGCTTTGTTGCCAAACAGGCAGTCCTGATTTAAGGGAGCATATCCAGTAATTTAGCTTTAACATGATCTGGCAAGGACTGCTCCTTAAGCCAAGCATGCCTTCTAAGTACAGACCCAGTGACAGCAGCCCTGCAAGATGCCTCTAGTGAATCAAAACCACATTGCAAAGTATATTTTCCAACTTGTTCAGCAGAATGCATTAAATCCTGTAAATCCTTATTTACAGCACACTCAGGAATCATCATTTTCTGTTTAAGCAATCCAATAATATGCTGCTAATACTTTAACATATATAACTGGCAGTTTAAGGCCCTAATGGCCAAGGTTGCAGAAGTGTATACCTTTTTACCCCACCTATCCAGTGCCCTGGAGTCTCTACCAGAGGGGGTAGGATTTTTGGCATTAGTAGCTTTAATGCCCTTGGGTCCCTGTGAAATGGTCTCAGAATCTGTAGTAGGATTTCTGAAAAGGAACTTGGGAGAGTCAGGAACCCTGTAATATCTATCAGGTTTTCTGCGAGCAGAAGGTAGAGTCAGGGGCCAAGCTAGATTCCGAAAAAGCATCAGCAATGTCTAGGACAGGAGGGATAGCTAAAGGCCTGTGCAGGGGAAGTAGTAAGAAATCCCCAAGTCCCTTTTTAGACTCAGAGAAATCCTGACTTTCCCAATGAAAATGCTCCCTAAGAGTATGCAAGGTTTCACCAAAAGAGAAGTCCTTTGGGGGGCAGAGGGAATAGAGCCCTCAGCATCAGAATCCTCACAGGTAGATAAAGGTAAATCCTGGTCATCAGAGAAAACAAATTTCAGAATCCTGGTCAGAAGTATCATAAGCAAACTCAGTCCTAGGTGTCTTAGAAGGGGAAGGTTGGCTTCCCCTGATTAAAGTAATAGAGGTTTGACCATGCGGTCTGGGCATCGGTTTTCTAGGCATGGTTTGAGTTTTAGGCCTTGAAGAAGAATATGGCGTTGGTTTAATATGCAAGTCAGTAGGCCTGAATACACCCTAAGAAGCCAGTGCCTGCACAGCAGCTCCACACCCATCCAAGGTAGACACATCCGCAGGTTCCACAGTTGAAGCATCTCACGAATGGGTCTCAGTAAAGGCTTGCGAATCTGAAGTAGCGGGTATCAGGGGCTGCAAAAGCACCACACTGAGTACTGGCAAACTGGCGACTGGCTTAGAAGCGTCGTCTGCAGCTTTGGACCTAGGTGGCCTGTCTCTGTCTTTTTCTTTGCATTTTCGGAATGTTGGTAGTCAGATGGCTTACCAAAGACATATCTGGATAAGTGAACAGAGCACCAAAATATTTAGAAGCGAAAATATACAGATGACAACTAGTTCGTTGTTTAAATAAGGCACAAAACAGACAGTGAGTTAAGTCGTGGTCAGGGTTTAGGCAAGGAATACAGTACGAATGAAAATCTTTATGAGGTATTTGCTTTCCACAAGAAATGCAATTATTTACTTTTAGTGACATTGGATTAGAGCAAGAAAAAATGTCCCCAATGGGGTACTTAACTTTAAGTTGAAGACTTCGGTTCTGAAACTCGAAAATGAAAATTTCAGGAGTTGGCCGATTGGCACTTGCGAACTGCTTCTGCTTCGGGCACCGCACAGCAAGAAAGACTGATGTAATGGCATCGGCTGCATGTTTTATACCCCTGACTACCTGGAGTGACAGAAGAAGAGACAGCAACCAACTGAGGACCCAAGACTTTGTTAATCAGGCAGACTGAGGGCTACTGCAAGCAGATAACCCAACTGTGAGGACGCCAACAGTGAAACACGAAGAACATCCATGATTATAAAGTGTTTATATCTATAACAGTTAAAATAATGTAAAAGGTATTGCCAAAACTGAGAGATATGGCTCAGTGTGGTTTTGTGGAGGGCAGGCAAACATTTGACAATATTATTAGAACAATGATGATCCAGAGGGAAGCAAAATATAAGAAAGTACTGCTGTTGGTGGCTCTTGATGCATGGAAAGCGTTCAGCAGACTAAGCTGGGATTTTATGAGTAGGACAATGGAAGCATTTGCATTCCCTGGTGGAATAAGGTTAATGAGGAGGATATATTAACAACACAACCTAAGTGGAAACTATCAGATCTGTTCTGAGTTAGTGCAGAATGGCACAAAATACACTGAACCGACTGATGTTGCCAACATTCTGGCAGACAGGTTTAGTGCAAACTTCACCTCCCTCTCACCCCCTAAAGGGCCCATAACCATACCAGAAGAATGTAGGGCCCCGTCAATCACCAACACACAGGTTAAAACAGCCCTATCCAAAGCCAAAAACACAGCTTCAATGGGACCAGACAGTGTCCCAAGCTGCGTCTTACAAGAGCTCCAAAATAAACTAACCCCTCACCTAAACACACTGTTCAAACTCAGCCTCTCTACAGGCTATGTACCCACAGAGTGGCGCACAGCAATAGTTATCCCACTCCACAAAGGTGGAGCCACAACAGACCCCGGGAACTATTGCCCTATAAGCCTGACTAGCCTGGTCTGCTAGGCTATGGAATGCATCATCATAGAACTCATTAACAGAGACAATGGGAACCTCCAAGCCTCGAACCCTACCCAGTTTGGCTTTGTTAAGGGCAGATCATGCCTCCTAAACCTGGTGGACTTCTTTAAGACTGTTACCAAGGCATTAGACGAGGGAAAGTAGGTCCACACAGCCTACCTAGACCTCGCAAAGGCTTTTGACACCATTCCCCATTCTAGTATTATAGACAAGCTCACCAGCTTGAACATAATCCCCTAAGTCACGAGATGGGTTGCCAAATGGCTCATGGATAGAACCCACATGGTGAGAGTTGTAGACTCTACGTCCGACTCTAAACCAGTAACAAGTGGCATCCCCCAGGGCTCAGTCCTAGGACCCCTCCTGTTCGGTATATACTTCTCAGAGGTACAGGCAAGCATAGGATTATGGCAGACCAAGTTTGCAGACAACTGCAAACTAGGGGCCATAATTGATTCTCTGTCTGATATAGACACCCTCCAGATGGGTCTCAATGAGACAGATACCTGGTGTCAAAATCATGGCCTCAAGCTAAATGCCAAAAAGTGCACAGTCATCCCCTTTGGAAAAAACAAAGTATTCGATAACTACCACATAGGTGGTGGTCCCCTAAATACAGAAAACATAATAAGGGATCTGGGTACCCAAGTAGATAGTAATCGCTCCTTTGATACTCATATTGCTAAGGTGGTTAGAAAATCCTTCTATGTAGCCCACCTAATCACAAAAGGGTTCGCATCTAGAACAAAAGAGGTTATTGTGCCTCTCTACTCATCACTCATTAGACCCATCATAGAATACAACGTCCCATTTGGGATGTACCTTACAAGACACCTGCAACAGCTGGAAAGACCACAAAAATACCTCACCAAGAGGATTACTGGCCTCAGACAGATGCCCTATGCAGCCTGACTCAAGAAACTCCAGCTGTACTCTGTTGCATACCGCATACTCAGAGGTGATCCCTGCCTGACATACAAGGCCATGTCCAACCCAGAATTGATGGACATGCTCCACCTAAAAAAAAACAAATCTCAGAGAGCCACAAGCTCTAGAGATATAAACCTCAGCACAACAATAAATAGGACATGCTGGAGGGACAGATTCCTATCCCAGAGACTCCCCATGCTTTGGAACAGGATTCCAATATACATCAGGCAGAGCCCCTCACCGACACTCTTCAAGAGAAACCTTGACGGGTGGATGGGAAACAGAAAATTTACCCTGGGGATCACTGCAGTGGCTCTGCTAGACAGTGGCACAGGAAACTAATGGCTCTGCTGGACAGAGGCACAGGGAACTAATCTATGGGGGTGGCGAAAGCCAACACATTCTGGCTAGGCTTATAAATGCCCTTGGGCAGATAGCCTAGTACTTACCTATGAACCTATATGAGGAATCAGAAGCAGAAAATTGAAGTGTGAGGGTCTTCTCAGACGTTGTAGCTGAATGGAGGAACCAGATAAGGACGTCTTTTCCCCTTTGTTATCTGTGTTATATTTAGAGCCACTAGCAAACAAAATAAGGTATTCAGAAACTCAAGGATATAACTGGTATGGTAATCAAGAAAAGTTGGCTTTATTTGCAGATATTATTATTTTGTACCCGATAAAAACAGGAAAGCATATCTCAGGATTGTTGAACATTCTGAGACAGTTTCCAGTCTTTCTGGGATATACAATTAATGCAGACAAAATAAAGGCTATAGCTGTAATCTATGTACCCACGCTTAAATTGGTCCAGCAATACCCATATTTATAGGGACATGATAAAATGAAGTATTTAGGATTCTGTTATGGCAGCTAAGGATATGTGGGAAGAGACTAAACAAAAGATTATGCAAAAACTGGAAGCTCTTATGAATATGGACAGCAAGACATGAGCAGTGAAAATGTTTTCAGTTCCTTTAGTTTTATATACAGATAAGGCATATTTTTCATCAGCCAGAGAAGTTGCAACAGTAATTAATACACAGTTGAAAGATTTTATCTGGGAGGGAAAGAGGGCAAGGGTCAAGTGGAATAAATTGATCCTTCCAACAGAACATGGTGGTTTAGAATTGCCTGATTTGAAGGAACATTTTACAGCTATACAGTTAAGGATCATATGCATAATACAAACAGAAAACTAGAATACAAAGTGGAAAAGGATGATGATAAAGCACAGGGGAATTCAAGAAAGAGTGGGATTCTGGATGCCGACCCAAAAGGAGAATAGCAGCAGACATACAGAATATTATATTCATAGAGTAGCAGAAAGTATTCTAAGAATTAAGCCAACACAAGAACTGAGAAAGGAGATTCTGCCGAAAGGGATGACTGCAATTAGGGGATTCAACGAATTGGCAAGAGAGGGCTAGAACTTACCAGAGAAAACTGGCAAAGGAACCAATGTACTGGGAGCAAATAATTATAGAGGAAAAAGTAATAGAAAGGGAAGAGGCCAAGAATACATTTGGACTACAGGCTAGAGATTGCATTCTCTTCCAGAAACTGATAAGAGTATAACCAAACAGCGCTAAGGGAATCCTAAATGAAAGACATGCTGTGGTAGAGATTTTATTTGAATCTAGAACAGGGATAATCAGTACAGCATATAAAATACTGCATGACAACTATAGGGATCAATCAGTGGAGGTTAGAAAAGATTGGGAAGAGAAGATTGGATATGCAATTCACAAGGGTACGATAGGAGTAAATACGTATGACTCCAAAAATACACAAGCAGAGATTTTGGAGTTTTCCTTTTAAGTGTTTGCTTGGGGTATAAAAATAACTATACAAACTCCAAATAATTTTTCCTCAGGTAGATGCCAAATGATGGAGCTGCAATGGGGAAGAAAGATGCAACTGGGAACATATGTTTTGGGAGTGCACTTCGTTACAGACTAAAAATTCCCTATGTTCGATCATATGGTCTCAGCAGTGCAATGTTCAAAGTTTTGAATCTTCAATAATCCGATAGGGCCCCATATATTTATATTTTTTTAAGTCCAGCAATTTGTCAAAACTTTCAGTGTTCGAATAGCAACTGCTGGATCATGATTTGATCAGCAATTTATTGAAAACCAGGGGAAAAACAAACAATTTTTGCAAGGGGGACCCACCTCACACACTCCCTGCAAATTATTTATTCGGACTCAGAATGCATTACAGTTGGAAAAGGGAAAATACTTCGATCCCCACTGTACCACAATCTCACACAAAACCACTGCGGGGATGTTCGATCAGCGGATTTTCGACTGGTCATGCTGGCAGTTTTATGGGTTCAAGAATCTGCCAATCAACAACTTCCAGGCTTGAATACTTAATGGTTGAATGTTTGTGTGGTTGACAGCTGTTTAATTGACCATTTATGAAAGACTAAACCAGCTGGTCAACGGGTGTCTTAAACTGCACAATTCCTGGAGTTGGGGAATATGCCCTTACTCCATGTTTGTGTGTGTGATCTCGGAGTTGTTATATATAATTAGCAGGGGTGTGGGGTGCAGGGGGCTTGTTCCCTTGCAACAAAAGGACTTTACATTTTTTTTTTGCATGTTCCGAGATTGTTTCTTGGACTGCTTACCTGTCAACATTATTTCAGATTAAATTCAGGATTTCCAACTATACCCACATGTGGAAATATAAAAATGTATATACACATGCTTTTATACACACACACACAACACACACACAACACACACACAACACACACACACACACACACACACAACACACACACAACACACACACAACACACACACACACACACAACACACACACAACACACACACAACACACACACAACACACACAACACACACACAACACACACACACTATTTAAATAAAAAAAAAAAAAGTCTAGGGTGATAAGATGTCCTATACGAGTAAAGGTTACCAGGAAATCATTTTGACATTTCATTATGACTGGAATTATACATTCACTTGAATATACAAATATGCCTACTTATGTGTATATGTACATATATTTTTCACACGAATACACACGCACAGACACACACTATATATATATATATATATATATATATATATATATATATATATATATATATATACACACACACACACACGGGCACACACATTATATATATATATATATATATATACACACACATATATATATATACACACACATATATATATATATATATATATATATATATATGTACACACACACATACATACTTAAACATGTACACATACATACAGATATCTATATGTAATTACATCAAATATTGAAATTAAAAACTCCACAGTATCAAAATACTAAGCACAATTAGCTTATCGATTGCAGAACATATCCACTATTGTAAGGAAGTCCATTTTAATCACACATTTTGCATCCAAAGGTGTGACATCCAGGTCTAGGGATGTAATCATTCCCCTGTACTTGGCTCTCATCAAGCCTGTCACTGAATATAATGCCACATTCGATATGTATTAGTTGAAACACTTTACGACTGACGTGACCACAATACTTTCTCACAAAAAACTATAATCAAGGGTCTAAATCGCAAAAACTATGCAGACCATCTTAAAGCCTTACCCCACTTCTTGGTATCATACAGGCTAAGAGGTAACCTCTCGTCTTGTGCATAGCACTTCAACAGACCCTATCCTATCAGACCTATTACACATCAGCAAGTCCAGTAGTAGTGTGAACACCCACTCAAGTGCTTTCCATCTCTTTTGCAACACAACATATCGAGCCCTCCAACATGTTCTAGTTATCACAGAGAATACCTCTTCTACGCACCGTCTTCCACTCCACATAAAGCAAAATACTTTGGTTACTCTATTCAAATGTAATTTGGACAAATAAATGCGAAACTGCAATTTCACCTAACACCCATGTCGATCACAGATAGTTGCAACAAGTAAACCAAGATATCCTTTTTCTGCCCAACAATTAGTGCACAAAATATAAGGTCTAACAATTACTACAGGAATGTAAGGCTAGACTTATGACCCATTAAGTACTATGTATCTGACATACATAACCTTTCATACTAAATACTGCTACCTACTTCCAAAACTCAGGATATATGTTTTTTTACAAGGCATGCCCAAACTACATGACCCACACTCTTGTACTTGTATATACCAATGACATGGTAGCACAAACAAGAAGGGAGAAAGCTCCCTGAAGAAAGAAAATCCTTGCCAGCACACACAGAGAAACTGCACCAGCAGTGATTTTCTCTACTAACAAAACTAAACAGAATAACTCACCTCTACATAGCACTTCTCTTCAAAACAGCTGTTAATATTTTATTCAGTGTCATTCATATACAAAGTCACTCAAATGTTAAGTCAGAATATTGTGCATTTAGCATTTAAAATTACATTATGAACGTTCTCGATTAAATGCAGATTTAAGATTTTGTACTACACTTTATATAGCCATACAAAGCACATTATACCTAAAGATACAGTCCATGTGATAAATGGCTATTTGCTGTATATTACGTGAGCCATGAAAAAAGGGGGTGGGGTTAATATTTTATTTTACACATTCTTACCAATCTGCAAGTCAATCCAATCACAGCAACAGGAGTCTGCGCAGACTGTGAAATGTCAAAGAGATTATACAGTAGAGTTTGGTTCTTGTGATGTGCAAAGAGGTCAAACTCATCAAGTATGAAGATTACTGGACGACTGCTACTACGATTACCTTAAATAAGGAAGAAATTTATGGATTAGTTTCATGAACTCTAATAAAGGCATGTTTGAGACCCACTGCATTACAAAGCCACCAAAAGTAAATTAACAAGTAAATCAGAAATAATTTCACGAGGAGCACCTCATTAAACGCATATTTTCACATTTTTTTTTTCTTTCTGTAGAAACATGACAAACAAGAATGGAACCAACGATTATCAGGTCAGTTCAACATGTAGCATAACTACATTTATTGCTAAAAAATCAGAAGGTTCTGGGGCTCTAGTCCCATAAAATGTACTTGGTCTCATTTCCCTATACAGACACTGCAATGCAGTTTAAAGGGGGTCTTCACTCCTGAGTGTGCCTTCCTTTGTAAATTACATGAAGCCAAGGTCCAACTGCCTGAATAAGTGTTAACAGGTGGATGCAAACTATCCCAAGGCACTTACCAAAACAGTGTAACCTCTCTAGTGTCCTGGCCAAATTTCCTCTAGTTATGAATACTGTCTTGGAACTCTCCTGAAAATAAGCCATGAAGCTAGACTACCATCTTTGTCAACAAGACATACATAACTAAAAAAATAAAATAAAAAGAATCTTTACACACGACAGTAAAGCATGCTTTCATAAAAGTACTTCCCTACTATTGAAGCAAAACATGCATTTGAAGATATTCACCGACTGACATACGACATGTAATTCAGGGCTGTGGAAGAGCTAAAACCTATCCTGCCATTCAGTAAGCCCAAGACTAACAAACCACAGTACCTGACAAAAACCCAGTTACAGAATATCTGAAAGTATGGACAAGGAAATTGCAGGTGTGTGCTTCCTACTCAAATTAATCAAGGCTATTGCATACGACAGAATCTCAAATGAGGAACAGACAGACCTTTCACAGAAATTAAACAAATGTTCAAGTAAAGACTGCAATATGATTCCAAGTACAAGGCTACAGACATAGGAACAATCCTTGGCAAGTGATCACATCGACAAGGAATGACCTAGTCAAATACACCTTTAAGTAGACGCACTTAAAAGTTCTTAGGAACCTTTGGGAGCACTGAATAGTGCCCAACTCCCAAATTAAGCAAAGTGTGGTGCAAATTTCTGTCTAGCCATCAAATCAAGATCAGCTTAAAGGAAGCAAAAGCAGTACTTTTGCTCAACTTGCAGTGGTAATTTATACAACAGGTTGGGAATACCTTGAGTTAGGAACCTATCCTTCGAATAAGTCTTATTTGCTGGAGTAAATTTAGGTAATTAGTAGAGGTGCATTTAGAGACACTGGTTTCGCAAAGAAAGAGGAGATCAAATAGGACTGTGTCTCAGACAGACAGAGGTCACCTTGGAGCTGCCAGCAGGGTACTGAGTAGAAGAGCTGTGCTAATTTGTTGGGATAGATGAAAGATTCAAGACCTGTAATTTTTTCATTAAAATCATTGGAGCCTTTCTAACTGTGATATGTTTAGATTTGTGCATATCAAAGGGGGCACCATTTGAGGAAAGGTATGATAAAACAGTACAGTGGTAAGATGACTTTTGGATCTTGAAAATATGTCTTTGGAAATTAACTGGGTTGGATAGAAGTACTTCACCATGTTTCCACCACAGTTGGGATCAAATGAAAGTTTTTTTCACAAAAGTATCAAGGTCCATTAAGACCATATCGGTCTGTTTTTGTCATTATATGATGTGGGAAGTTTTCTTTTTTCCTGAATGCTATCATTTTTTCTTTTAGCTTAAGACCATTTTCAGTACACCAGGTGTGTGCATATTCCAGCCTTTTTTGAAGCAGTTTAGCATCAGTGGGTGACAGATAACAGTGCCCAATTTGCAATGATCAGTAAACATGGTAAAACCATATTTCAGGGATATTGGCTTAGACGTCTGCAAAATAAATGCTAAACAGGAAAGGACCAAGCATGGATCCTTGTAGTTCCCAAACTAGTTACGTTCAGAGTGTGTACCAGCAACTTTCATTATATGGAATCTTGTTGGACAGCAGCTTTGCAATCCAAAAGACAATATATGGGTTTACATCAAGTTTGTCTAACTTTTCAATAACACCAGCATGGTTATGTCAAAAGCCTTGAGCAGGTCAAAATAAACAGCATGCACTGAGTGACCACTGTCCACAGCTTCTGTAACCTTTTCATGTTTACTGGACTTGCTCTTCACAAAACTAAATAGACTGGGGTCTATATTAGTTTTCCAACGAAAATGAAAGGGGAGTCAGGGATTACCCAAGGGATCTTTGCTTAAAATTATCTGTAATGTGGTTTAGTTAGTAAAGTTACAGGAACCTTGACTATGTTGTTAAAAGATTATAATGTTGATAATCAAATTCTTATTTAAAGGCTGCATAAGTGCCTAACTTGCAGGCACCACTACAGATGAGATCCCAGAGTAATGACAGATGCAGAATGAACTGCTGTTGAATTCGAAGAGAGGTACTCCTGGGGTTTAATATGAAAATGGACTGGAATTGGATGCACAAGTAAATCCTATTTTTTTAAAACTAGCTTGAACCAGATAACCAGAGATGGCGGTACCCTGAGTGGCAGCAGTCTCTCCGGTTCCTGAGGTGAGTGCGTTTTTACGTTTGAATTTTAGAAATTATCTGTTGAGTGTGTGGTTGACTGAAGCAGGGATGTCTGTGGTGTCCTGTTTTTTTGCTTGATGGATAGTTAAAACGTTGGATCGTTGAACCAATTGCGGAAGTTCGGCCTTCAGTGGTGAGTTGAGAAGGCAGATACCTTTTGTCGCCAGGTTCGATTTAAAGGACTGGATTGAAATTGTTGGGGTAGAGGGAAATGGACTGGATTGGGAACGCTGCTATCTGTTCATAGGTAGGTACTAGGGTATCGGCCCTGGGGCCTATACAAGCCAAGCCAAAAAGGTACCCTGGCTTTTGCCACCCAAGAAAATTATTTTCCTGTGCCACTGTCGAGCAGAGCCACAGAGGTGATCCCTGGGGTGAATTTCCCATTTCCCATCCAGTCATCAAGATTTTTCTTGAAGAGTGCTAATGAAGAGCTTTGTTTGATATAGATAGGTAGTTTATTCCAGAGTATGGGAAGTCTCTGGGACAGGAATCTATCCCTCTGACATGTTCCGATTATTGTGGTGACAAGGTTTAGGTCCCTAGAGCGTGTAGCTTGGAGGGATTGGGATTTCTTTAAGAGGAGCATGTCCCAACAGCTCTGGGTTTGACATAGCTTTGTATGTTAGGCAGAGATCGCCTCTGAGTAGGCGATATGCGACGGAGTAAAGCTGGAGTTTTTTGAGACGGTCTGCATAGGGCATCTGTTTGAGGCTGGTAATAGTCTTTGTGAGGTATTTCTGCGGCCTTTCCAGTTGTAGATGTCTTGTGAGGTACATACCAAAAGGGGCGTTTGTACTCTATAATGGGTCTAATGAGTGATGAGTAGAGGGGAACAATGACCTCTTTTTCTGGATGAGAAACCTTTTGTGATGAGGTGTGCCACGTAGAAGGATTTCCTGACTACTGTGGTGATGTGATTATCAAAGGAGAGACTACTGTCCACCTATGTCCCAAGGTCTCTTATCACACTTTTGGTGTTAAGTACAGTGTACACAACTGTACTTTTTGTCACTTTGCAGTGCCCATTTTCATATTTTACTAGATAATTGCTTTGCTGATGTCAAAAAAGTCAAGTCAAAAGCAACTGTCACAGACCATAGATGAGTACACAGCTAAAAGAAATTTTCACACTTTCGGTGTTAAGTACAGTGTACTTGAGCTCTGAGAAAATTTCTTTTAGCTGTGCACTCATCTATCTGTGACCGTTGCTTTTGACTTGACTTTTTTGACATCAGCAAAGCAAAATGTGTTAAAAATATTTTAAAATTGCTAAAATTTCTATCTAGTAAAATATGAAACGATGTGGATGATGATTCTGTGGGAAGATGGATGAACTGGTTGTGGTTGTTCAGGCCTGTAGGTAGTGGCAGTTGCACCAAATGCAGGTAGCAAAGGAGCCTGTCTCCTTTGTCAGTTGCTGGTTTAAATCTGACTTAGACCTGTAGTGTTGGAAGACTGGAATGGACTTGGAATGTTTCTGGTTTTGGAGAGGGAGTTGGCGGCACTGAGGATGAAGTGGATTGCTGTAGTCCATAAATCATGCTTGGATGATGATACCTCTGTGTTATCTTTGTGCCTTCGGTTGGCTTGGTCACTGCTGTTACTGTTATTGTATAAATGTTGTGTTTTTGCACCTTTGTACTTGAGCTTGGAGAAAATTTCTTTTAGCTGTGCACTCATCTATGGTCTGTGACAGTTGCTTTTGACTTGACTTTTTTGACATCAGCAAAGCAAAATGTGTTAAAAATATTTTAAAATTGCTAAAATTTCTATCTAGTAAAATATGAAAATGGGCACTGCAAAGTGACAAAAAGTACAGTTGTGTACACTTATCATAAATGTAGATGTTAGAGTGTATTCACTGTTGCAGTCATTACATTTGAGTAATCCTGCTGGCAGGTTGCCCTCAGTCAGCCTGGTTAACAGAGTCTTGGGTCCTGCATCAGTTGCTGTCCCTTTATCCATGACGTCAGGTCGTAAGGGGTATAAAACATGCAGCCGATGCCATTACATCAGTTTTTCTTGCCCCAGATGTCAGGTGCCCCCCAAATGGGGAGCAAATTATATAAAAAACCCCACAAAAATATGTACCTCCAAACAAAAGCAAATGCACCAAAAAGGCTTTTAAGTATAGTAAAAGAAAGGAGAGGCATAGTGAGAGAAAAACAGGGGGCTGGAGGGAGGGTAACCAGGACTGCAACAGTGAATATACTCTAACATCTACATTTATGGTAAGCGTACACAACTGTACTATGTTCTTCGTGTTTCACTGTTGCAGTCATTACATTTGTGCAGATTCACAAAGCTATGGTTGGGAGGATGGATTTATACAGCATTAGGGCTATAAGGCCCTGCAAAACAGCGGTGGCAAAGCCAGCTCTGGATATGGAGAAAATTGGTAAGTGATAATGCTTGGTGAAAGTATGAACTGAACTCCAGGTAGCAGCTTCTAGAATATCCTTGGTAACAACACCTCTGAGAAAGGCTGTAGAAGTAGATGCAGCCCTGGTGGAATGGGATCTGATCCCCTGGGGGATAGGTTTTCCATGGTGCTTATAGCAGAAATTAATATAATGGCTTATCCATTTAGAAATGGTTTGCTTTGAAATAGCCTTTCCCTCTGCCCCTGCAGCAAATGCTACCAGCAGTGGTTCAGATTTTCTTCGAGATTTAGTCCTGTCCAAGTAAAATCTAAGCTGTTTGTGTACATCCAATGAATGCAGAATCTGCTCCCCCTTGTTCTGTGGATTGGGAAAGAAAGTTGGCAAATGAATGGACTGATTAAGAGCCACACTGGATACCACCTTGGGCATGAAGGATGGATTGGTCCTGAGTGACACCCCGTTTGCATGAAAGATGATGAAAGGCTCCACTGCCATAAGGGCCTGTAATTCAGAGATCCTTCTAGCTGAAGTGATTGCTAAAAGGAAAGCTGTTTTCCAGGAAATGGATTTTAAGTCTCCAGTAGCAGCTGACTTGAAAGGAGGTAGAGTGAGTTTTTCCAATAACAAAATCAAGGTCCCAGGCAGGGGTTGGAGCTCTCCTGGGAGGTCTCAAGTTTTTGGCTCCTCTGAGAAACTGCTTTAGCAGAGGATGAGAGAAGGGGGGGGGGGGTTCTGTGTTGTAATGAGCTGAAATAGCTGAGGCATGGAGTTTTATGGAAGAAAAGGACAGGCTCTTGTGAAGGATCTCAGTTAAGTATTGCAAAATCTGAAGTAAATTGGGTGCTGCTGTGCTCATCCCTTGAGATTGATTCCAGGCACAGAAGCTTTTCCATTTGTCAGCATAAGATTTTCTAGTACTAGGTCTTCTCGCCGCCAAAATGGCATCCATCACAGATTTGCTGAGGGATGCTAAGGGGGAATTTAAGTGATTAGCCAAGCTGCAAGATTCAATGTTTGGAGACGAGGGTGCAGAATTTGGTTCTCATGCTGAGACAGTAAGGAAGGCGTCTGAGGCAGGTGCCATGGAGAAATTTGTGACAGACTGCGTAGGAGTGGGTACCAGTGTTGGCGAAGCCAGTCTGGAGCAATCAAAATCATTTTTGGTTTGTCCTGTTTGACTTAGTAGAACTTTGGAGAGCAGATGCAAAGGGGGAAGGCATAGACGGAAAGGTTTTTCCAGCTGAACAGAGCATCCACTTTCCAAGCCTTTCTGTGAGGAGTTCTTGTGCAAAATTTGTCCAACTGGTAGTTCCGGGGTGAGGCAAAACGATCTATGTCTGGGCTCCCCCATTTGCGTGTCAACAAATCCATGGTTCCAGTTTCCATTCAAGTGGATCCATGAGATTTCTGCTTAGTTCATCTGACAGAATATTCAACTTTCCTGGCAGGAGTTGAGCTTGTAGTTGTACTTGACAGCTCAAGGCCGTGTTCCACAATGCCATGGCTAGTCTGCAGAGGGGGTAGGAATGTGTACCCCCCTGCTTGTTTATGTACCACATAACAGTGGTGTTGTCCGTCTACCATAAGTTGTCCTGGAAGAAGGTAGTCCTTGAAGGCTGTCAGTGCATTCTGTACAGCTAGCATTTCCGGTTTGATATGAAGGTGCATTTGATTTGGGCTCCATTTGCCCTGAATGCACTTCCCTGCCAGATGAGCCCCCCCATGCGTAGTCCGATGCGTCTGTAGTTAGGGTTTGGGCGGCAGGGGGTGGTGTGAATGGCAGTCCCTTGTTTTGGTGGCAGGCCTCTGCCCACCACAGAACTCTAGTTGCAGGCAAGGTATGATAGGAATCATTGTTTCCAGGCTGTGACAATGCTGACTCCATAAACTTTTTAAGTACAACTGAAGTTTCCTCATATGCAGTCTTGCATATGGAATTAGAAGAATGCAGGAGGCCATGAACCCCAAAGCTTGCAGTATTTGTCTTGCAGATAGCAGGGTTTTTGTGGCCACCTGTTTGAATTAAGTTACCACATGACTTTGCTTTTCTGGCGTAAGGAAAGCCATCTGGGCAGTTGCATTCAAGCTTGCACCCAGGAATGTAATTTTTTTTAAGAGGGTACCAGTTGTGATTTCTTTTCATTTATGGTGTACCCTAGACAAGTTAGAACCCTTTTTACAAATGCCAGATGTTTTAGAAGAATGGCCTGGTTTTCTGCTTGAATTGGACAATCGTTCAGGTATGGATATATTTGAATATTTATTTGCCTGCAAAATGCAATTACTGGAGCCAGGCACTTTGTAAATACCGTGGGCGCAGCAGATAAGCCAAAGGGTAGTGCAGACAACTGATAATGCAAGTAGCCTGCTTTGAAGCGTAGGTATCGTCTGCAAGATTCCCTGATTGGGATATGCAGGTAAGCCTCTTAAATCTAGAGTTGCCAACCAGGCATCTCTGCCTAGCATAGGAAGTAACTGATAAGTCAGCATCTTGAATTTTGGAATGTCCAGAAAGGTGTTTAGAGTAGAGAGGTCCAGAACTGGACGCCATGATTGGTCTTTTCTGGGTACCAGGAAAAGTCTGGAATAGAAACCTTGTCCCTTTTCCTCTTCTGGTACTAGTTGAATTGCCCCCATGTTTAGGAGGGAAAGTACTTGTTTCTGAGCCTCTGCCCACTGATTTGGGGGCAGGGCTGGCCACCCGTTTGGAGTTGGCAACATGTGGAAATGAAATCTGTATCCCTGGGACACTATATTTAAAACCAATTTGTCCTGGGTTATAAGTTGCCAGTTTTTTGCATGAAGAGCCAGTTTTCCCCCCAAAGGGGCGGCTAAGAGGAAAGTGCTTGGTAATTTTAAAAAGTCATTGAGACTGTTTACCATAGGGTGGTGTCTTGTTATTTCCAGATTTGAAAGCGGAGGCACCCCGTTGCTTAGTTCTGAAAGTCCCTTGGGACTGAAACCTGGTGCTTTTGGAATGCCTGGGTTTGGCTTGAGTGGCTCTGGAAGGAACTGGAAAGGACCAGTTCTTAGTAGTGCCTACTAAAATCTTGGAGGTTGTACTTGTAAGAATTCTTTCACAGTTTGCATAGATTTAGCTTTATCTTTCATCTTTTTTAGAACTTCTTCAGCCTTATTGCCAAACAGACGGTCCTGCTACAAAGGAGCATCCAACAATTTTGCTTTAAAATGATCAGGCAGAGATTGCTCCTTAAGCCAAGCATGCCTTCTAAGCACAGACCCAGTAACAGCAGCCCTGCAAGAGGCCTCCAAAGAATCAAAACCACATTGCAAAGCATGTTTTCCAGCTTGTTCAGCTGAATGCAATAAATCCTGTAAATCCTTATTTTCCACACAGTCAGAAATCAACATCATCTTCTGTTTAAGCAGTCCCATGATATGCTGTTGATATTTTAGCATATGGAATTGACAGTTTAATGCCCTGATTGCCAAGGTTGCAGAAGTATAAACCTTTTTACCCCATCTATCCAGCACCCTGGAGTCTCTATCAGAAGGGGTAGGATTTTTAGCAGTAGAAGCCTTAATGCCCTTGGGCCCCTGAGAAATGGTTTCAGGGTCCGCAACAGGATTTTTGAAAAGGAATTTGTGGGAGTCAGGAACCCTCTAGTATCTGTCTGGTTTATAAGGGGCTGGAGGCAGGGAATTGGGGGCCACACTGGATTCTGAAAACACATCAACAATGTCTAGTACAGGAGGTATAGCCAAAGGCCTATGCTGAGGAAGAAGGAAATCCCCAAGCCTCTTCTTGGATTCAGAAAAATCCTGACTTTCCCAGTGGAAATGCTCCCTTAAGGTATGTAAGGTTTCACCAAAAGAAAAATCCTCAGGGGGTAGAAGCAGAAGGAATGGAATCCTCTGCATCAGAGTCCGCATAAGTAGGTATAGACAAATCCAGTTCATTAGAAGAGTCAGAAGAAACAGAGTCCTGTTCAGAAGATTCATAATCAAGTTCAGCCCTAGGCCTCTTAGATGGTGGGGGGGAGGGTTGATTACCCCTGATTAGAGTAATTAAATCTTCAACCATTTTGATCATTTGCTTTTTAGGCATAGGGGCCTGAACACAGATCGTGATTTTGGCCTAAGGTGGTGTCTGTTTAATATGCAAGTCTGTAGGCCTGAATACACCCTCAGAAGCCGGTGCCTGCATAGCGGCTCCGGACCCATCCAAGGTAGAGATATCTGTGGGTTCCATAGGTGAAGCATCTCGCGGCATACCGGACTCTGAATGTGTCTCAGTACAGGCCTGAGGATCAGAAGTAGTGGGTATCAGGGGCTGCGAAAGCATCTCACTGAGCACCGGCGAACTGGCGACTGGCTTAGGAAAAGCGTCGGCAGTTTTGAACCTGAACGACGTGTCTCTGCCTTTTTCTTTGCGTTTTTTCAGTATTCCGGTAGTTGGAATGGCTAATCGACATTTCTGGATAATTGAACTGAAATATTTAGAAGCAAATCTGTACTGACGACAGATAGTGCGCTGATTAAATAAAGCACAAAACCGACAGCATGGTAACTCGTGGTCAGGGCCTAGGCAAGGAATACCGTACAAATGAAAATCCTTATGAGGTATTTGCTTCCCACAAGTAATACAATTAACTTTTACTGACATTGGTAAGGAGCAAGAAAAAGTTTCCCCAATGGGGTACTTTGCTTTTAGTTGAAAACTTCAGTTCTGAAACTCGAAAACGAAAATTTCAGGAGTCAGCCGACCGGCACTTGCAAACTGCTTCTGCTTCGGGCACCGCACGGCAAGAAACACTGATGTAATGGCGTCGGCTGCATGTTTTATACCCCTGACTACCTGACGTCATGGATGAATGGACAGCAAACGACGCAGGACCCAAGAATGTTAATCAGGCCGACTGAGAGCAACCTGCCAGCAGATTACCCAAATGTAATGACTGCAACAGTGAAACATGAACATCTCTTAAGCTAGTAACTTGACATCAGTTAATGTTACAATGTTTAAAAATAATCTGCTTCTGCAGATTGAGAATAAAAATGAAATAAGGAATGTAACATTCTGTGAAACAGAAAGCAGCAAATAATGTGTTAATTTTCTGCAAATGTGGAGGGGGGTACACACTGCTAAGGTCTCTAGTTCTAACACTAAAGAATGTTTCTGACAGAAATGTAAAAAATGTAATGCATGTTTTTAAATAAGGTTGTTCCAACATTTAAGAAAACCAAGTAACCTATGCATCCCTTTGTTAAAACCAAGCTACTAAACGTATGATATTTTTACAGACGCAAGGTCCAAGATCAGTACAATGTTCACTATCAAGGTTTTTTTCCATTTGCTGCAGGAAACTTTTTCTGTAGTCGCCAAGATGCAGAAAGAATACAGACAACTTTGCAAGACAAATAAAGGTCTTTGGCCATTACTGGAATTAGAGAAACCGTGGCATTAAATCCAGGTTGTGTAGATCCAGATGAGATGACCTGGAAGAATGAGAGATAAGACCCTCTTGTGATTCAAGAACCATTGTGACTCACTCAGGGGAAAAAAACAAACCTGCCTGGACCACTACGGTGCAATGAGGATCATAGTAGGTTTGCATCTCATCACTTTCTGTAAAAACCTTG